>NW_012155062.1:3919046-3923272 GCF_000956105.1 Propithecus coquereli | reverse complement strand
CTGAAGGATGGACATATTTGAAACTCGGACTTAGTGGGGGGGGGCAAGGGCAACATATGTAACCTAAACATCTGTACCCCCATAATATGCTGAAATAAAAACAAAAAACAAAAAACAGGCAAACCTGTCCAAGTTGATTTTACCCTTTGAGGCAGAGCCACACCTTCACCAAAGGTCTGAAAATAGTTCCTCTTGATTTAGTTAGATTGGAAGAGATGTTCTGTCCCCCTTAATGCACTCACTCATGGCTGCCTAAGGCCAATATAGGCCCTTATTTTCATTCTCAAGCACAGTGACTCTTTCCAAAGATGCCCAACAGCCCAGTGCAGCTGAGTCAGAGGAGGCTTCCAGCATCTGTGTATAATGTGTTTTTGAACAGCTCAGTGTCGTGTCTAGCTAACTGCATTGACCCATTTAGCCTCTATATTAGTTTCCAGGTCTGCCATAACAAAGACCGGGTGGCTTAAACAGCAGAAATTTATTTTCTCACAGTTTGGGAGACTGGAAAAGTCCAAGATCAAAGTGTCAGCAGGATTGGTTTCTTCTGAGGCTTCTCTCCTTAGCTCGTTGAAGGTCATCTTCCTCCTGTGTCATCACACGATCTTCCCTCTATAACTGTGTTCAAAGTTCCTCTTATAAATTCGCCGATCATATTGGCTTAAGGCCTACCGTAGCAGCCTCATTTTAATTTAATTACCTTTTAAAGACCATGTCTCCAAATATGGTCACATTCTGAAGACTTTAACATATAAATTTCTGGGGGACACAACTCAGCCCATAACAGGCTGTCTCTGCCCATGGTAATTTGGGGGATGAAGGGGAAGGTCTATTCATTCCAGTCAGCTGACCTCACTTGGGAAGATCTGAATTAATCAGGAATATTCTAATCACTACCAAAAAGTGAGGCAGCATGTGGTTCCCTTTTTGACTGGTGACTGGGGCTGCGTATGCACGCTCTCCCGTTGCCTTCCCAATAATCTGGGAAATGGGGGTGAGGGCTCCAGGAAAATCGGTGCTCTCTATTTACACAAGGAAAGGGACCATTCAAGTTATTGTTCCTGGTACCAGGAAATCCTCCAAAGCTGTCCGTAGTTGTCCCTAAGGATGGAAGTAGACAAGACTGGCAACTCTTGAAAGACAACTTTTCTACCTTTCAACTGAAAAAAAAAAGATGTAATTTCCTCTTTATTAGGCATCCCACTCCACTGTGACTAACACTGAAGCTGCCTACAAACAGTGAATCACCATCCCACTAGATATTTTTAATATAACAGAAACCCATTCATCTTCCATGGTTAACTATTCGTGTGCCTGGAAGCAAGAGACTGGGCCAGGTGACCTCTGAGCTGACTTTGTTGTCCTGGGATCTCATGAAATTAAATGGCCAGCAGCCTGGAGGAATACAAACAAAGACCAACTCTAATCTTTAAGAGGATATGGTGAGAGCAAATGTGACTGTATTAATCACCATGTGGCCAAAATGCTTATGCCTACTAACGAGATGACGGTGGCTGTGTTGTGCAAACTGTCATAGTTGACGCATTCCTGCCTGGTGCCTATGCCCTTGGGCACTTGTCCAACCCCCATGTGAACAGCAGCAGCTGAGCAGGGTCGTGGCTTTGGAGATGAAATTCATGTGCATAAAATCTCTCTAAGATTATTACATCTACTCACTGAAGCCCTAGTTCCACTAAACATACTTAAGAAGAAAATTCTAGTCCACATTGAAATAAGATTAGAAAATAGTTTCTGCAGCCACATAAGGGCTCTATTATAATAGCCAAGAAAAATAAATTAATATTCTTGCTATCTCCTCCCTGTGGTGTTCTGTGACTTACAAAGCTTGGATTGAGAGTTTTAAAATATTGCATATTAAATCTTGTTGAACGTTAGGAATAATGTGATGGAAACAGAATGCTGTGCTTTATGTCTATAATTACCTTTCATAGAATACTTTCTTATCATTTAAGGAGGAAAGGGCAGAATAATCCCATAATGAAGCTATTTATTACACCATTCTATTTTCATAACATCCTTGTTATTGCCTTTTATATAAATGAGAACTAAATAAATACTAGTTAAAATATATATTTTGCTTTAATATATAAACAGACAAACCCATTCAATTCAATGAAGTAGGGTGGAGCATTAACCTTTAGAGAGTAAGGGTTCATGACTAAGGATTGATGGAGTGATTCTGTGTTTTATCAAATCACTTAAGCCAAAATGGAGTGTAAGATAATTGGCTATTTCAAAGCATTGCAAAGACAGTTTCATGGTTTAGAAAGCATGCGTTTCCATTATCATCAATGCAGTAAGTGTAAAGCCATTTTACATTGTTTCAACATACTTTTATAGTATAGAAAGGGAAATACATTATATTATATCAAGGTAGATGGATTTTTTCCAGCATTACTTCTTCACAAAAAATTTACAACTTAGGCTAAACATTTAAAAAATGTATCTCTAATGATTCATATGACTAAAATAGTACTTCTCTATTTTAATTACAGGTAAAATACAATTAAAGAAGGCAAAATTGCACTTGGGCATACAAGAGAAACAAGAGCAAACACAAAGAAAAAATAATCTTTTAACATATGTAAAATAAAGGCAAACTGATTTCCTTTTTAAAGTAACTTTTAAAATTTACTAAATAAGTAATATCAATATAGTTAAAAAAAACAATTATAGTACAAAAGGGCTTACAGTGAGAGGTAATTGTCTTTCTCACACCTGTCCCCCAGGTACTCAGTCTACCTCATTATAATCAAGTAGCGTCACCTCTTATTTTTACATTTACAAATATGTATTATGTGCATATGCAAACACATGTATTTTTCGAACATTAAAGAGTAATATACGACTGCTCATACCTGGATTTTTTAAATAAATAATATATCTAAGAGATTGTTCTAGAGCAGCACATGTATGTATGCATGTGCACACAGACAGACCCATATAAATAGATATAGCTCATTTTAAAGTATCTGCATAATATATCCTCTGTGGGTATACTGCTATTTAATATTTAGCTAGTCTTCTTCTGACAAGCATTTGTTTTCAATGTATTGTCCTTGCAAACAGCACTGCAATAAATCCATGTAACTATGTCAAATCCATAGGTAGAAATAAGTTCAAATAATAAAGCCTTAGATGTAGAGTTGCAAAATCGTGAGCTTATGGATATTATTTATTTTTATAAAAATTGAAAGTATCCTCTCTGACGAGAGATTATTTGGTAAATGTTAACAATTTACTATCTAATTAGGTGGGACCAATTCATATTCCTTCCAACAGTGAATGAGAGAGCTGTCTGCCCCACCCTCACCCATCCAGTGTGGGGATTATGCATTTATTTAGGGAATACAGAGTGCCTGCTCTGTGCCAGATCTCTGGTTAGATGCTGGAGCGATGGAGGGAATGATAGAGACACTGTCCCTAACACCACGGTGTCTATACATTCTTCATGTTATGTGAATAAAAACAAGTCAACAATAAAATTGATAATATATTTTTAGGTACTAAAAAGTACTATCACAATAAAGCAGGACAAGGAGATGGAGAGTGGTGGGGTGGAGGCATCCTAGAGAGGATGGTCAAAGAAGGCCCTTCTGAGACGGTGACATGCTAGCAAAGATGGAATGAAGTGAGGAGACACAAAGGTCTGAGAATGGGCCATCCCCGTAGAGGAAAAATAAGTAGAAAGGTCTAGACTCCAAAGCCACCTTGGCTACAGCAAAGAAGGCAAGGGGATGGAGGATGGGAGGAAAGGGTTTTTCAGACACAGGCAGTGGCCAATCAGATAGGACTTTATAGGACATGGAAGAGTTTAAATCTTCTTCAAAGTGAGAGAAGACCATTACTAGATGCTGTGGTTTGAACGTGTCCTCCAAAAGTCCACATGTTGAAAACTCAATCCCCAGTGCAACAGTATTAGGAGGTGGGACCTAATAAGAGGTGATTGGTTATAAGGGTAAGTCATCATTAACGGATTAATGTCCTTATCGCAGAAGCCTGTTAGTTATCATGAGGGTAGGTTGTTATGAAGTGAGCCCAGCCCCTGGTGCCTTTCCCTCTGTCTCATGCACTGGCTTCTGCCTTCTGTTTATTTCCATGGGATGACCCTTGCCAGACACAGGAGCCATGCTCTTAGACGTCCCGGCCTCCAGAACTGTGAAGAATAAGTTGCTTTTCATTGTAAATTACCCTGTCTCAGATATTCT
>NW_012155062.1:3907957-3918563 GCF_000956105.1 Propithecus coquereli | reverse complement strand
TGCATTGTACAGAGAGTCACTTATTAAGAATTTTTTTTAAATGTTTTTAGGTTTCTCCAGGGGTGGTGAAAATATATAATTATGTAACCACAGTGTGAAGCAGGCAATGATGGTGGAGGGGTAGGAATTCCTCCCCAGCACGAGTTCTAAGAGCTGGGCAAAATGGCTGTGCATTGTACAGAGAGTCATTTATTAAGAATTTTTTTTAAATCAAAGAATTTTTATTTTTGATCAATGATTTTTACATCTATGGAGAGAATCATATGTTTCTCATGTTCCTATTAACATGATGATTGATTAATATAATCTGGAATACTCAGCCACCATTTCCCCCATGGCATCAACTTCATTTTGTCAAGAAATATTAATGTGCTGCTGAGTACTATTCATATTTTATTTATTGTACATTTGTACCCCTACCTGAAATGAGTTTATTATGGAATTTTCTTTAATTTTTCCTTTTTTTCCAATTTAATAATGATATTGTGGTATTTTATAAAAATAAAGCTTTATTTCTCAGATAAATGAAGGCTGATTTCTCTTTTGATGATTCAGAATAGTTTTGGAGTTGTCTGCATATTAAATAAAGGTTTTATAGAATTCGGCTAGAAACCACATGAATTTAGCATTCCCTAGTATAGCAGTTCTCAAACTTTGGCATGCCTCAGCATCATTCACAAGGCTTGCTAATGCTAAGTGAAGTTTTTCTTTCAGGAAGTCTAGGGTAGCACCCAGAATTTGCATTTCTAACAAGCTGATGCTACAGGTTTTAGGATGACACTTTAAGAACTATTGCACTAGATTATGCTGCAGTAACAAATAACCCAGAAATATCAGTAGCTTACAAAGACTGAGTTTTATTTCTTGCTCACAATTCATGTTGGCTATGTGTCAGTTTCTAAGTCCTGGAACTTTTCTATGTGTTTTCTACATTCCTTGATTTGGAATACCAAATTTTCAGACTACAGGAAAATATAGAAAAGCAAAATTATGCTATGGTTCTTAAAACTTCTACTAAAAAATGGTGGATTTTACTTCTATTCTGATTTCATGGACCTGACAAGTCATTCTCAAGTCTTAAGTTAACAGGATTGGAAAAGGAGAGAGAGAATAATCGAGGACAATAATTCAAACTACCATAAAAACCATATGAGAGGTTAACTCTCTTTGACAACTTTTATTTACTGTGGCAATTGATAGCTTTGAGATTTTCATGTCTTCTGTTTCTGGAAAAATGATTCATTTAATCCTCTAAATCAATTTTGGTTGCACAAAATAGCACAAAATATTTTTTCATTTATTGAATCAGTTAAAATTAAGTTCCATTACATATGCAAAAAACATTAGCTTAAATAAGATAGAACATTGCAGATTAAAATATCATAAACACATTCAAATAAGGTTAAATTTTATTATTTTCTTACATAAAGTTGGAGGGTACAGTCTGAGGTTTATGATGTGACTCCACAAGTTTTTGGTGAACCAGACTTAGTCTAGCACATAAGTTTACCATTTCTTGGTGTGGCTCTTGTCCCCATGGACCAACATATTAACAGAAGCTAACGCTCCAGTTTCTGACCTGAACACCAGGCAACGGGATGGGAAAAAAAGAAATAACTGGGGAACAGACACCCACCAGCTGCTTTAAAAAATAGCTCATAATGGCTACAACATGACACTTCTGCAGCACCACTAGAAAGAAAGGCTGGACAGTAAACCTTTGTGGGTGCTCACGTAGCTAGCTAAAATTTTGGAATTCTATTAATAAGAAGGAAACAATAGACATCAGGCATAGCACATAGGTGTGTGTTGCATACTTCTAATCTCGCCAGTATCAGAGATTATTTTCTACTCACATCTTCTCTCATTTAAAGTTTTTTCTTTCTTTTCTTCTTTAAGGTATTAATTTTTGTAAGAACTAACTTTGGAGCTATTCATTAGTTACACTCTTTTTCTGTTTTCTAATCTATTCATTTCTGACTTCATTAATATTATTTTCTGCCTATGTGCCTCTTATCTTTAATTAGTTGCTTTTTTCTATGTTTGTGTTAAGTGCTCAATTCATTAATTATAATTCTTTTAGATTTTAATAATATAAAAATTTGAGTTTATGAATTTTACTCTGATCACTGAATTAACTATAGGCCTTGTAAAGATCTCATAATCATTATTTCCCAGATAAGAGTTCCTAGTTGTTTTTCCATTTAACCAGAAGTTTTTTATTAATTAAAAAACAAATTTTCAGTTTTATATATTTGTGTGTATATGAAGTTTTTAAATTTGATTATGGTTTTATTTCTGATCTAATACATTGTCATTTTTTATAAATGTTACACAGGCACTTGAATAACTTTATATTATTTCTTTGGGGGCAATATTGTAAGCAAATTAATTGGAATCAATGTCTTAATTATGTTATTTGTGTCCTGTATATCCCTACTTGTCTGTTGTAATTGGTTGCTTTCAATTATTTAATATTTTTATGACTTTATTTCTTAATGAAATATTCTAGTTCAACTTTTCTTCCCCATCTTATATCTCATCATATCTTCCTTTAATCTCTGTATCATTTATTTGTTTACTTTTTGGTTCCTGGGGGCATGTTTTCTTTAATTTCTTGTATTTCATGAAAAAGACTTTGTCCCCAGGATTTACCCTGGTAATGACAGAATCTTGTTCTTACTCTGTCTTTTTGAATTCCATATTTTTTCCTTTCCTTTTCTTGCAGTATATATGCTGGTGGGGGGGTCCAATCATCTTTGAAAAAGGAGAGTGCTTTCTGGCACAACTATTTTCAACAGCATAGTGTTAAGTAGGGGACAGGACTGATCAAGAACTTGAGTAGCAGGCAGTTTCAGTTTGTTGCTTTCAGAAATTTTCTTTTCAACATTTTGCCCAAGGTTATAAATTTCATTCAGTAAGGAGAGATCTATGAGACTCACAGGAAAATTGCTGTTAATACAAAAGTGTGTGTTGCGTTTGTGTGGGTGTATGTTTAGCCATCTTGCTTTAGCCATTACTCATCCTTTAAGCATTCTCAGGGCTACTTGTCACTACTTTTTCCTTCTTGTACCACTTGCAGTGGTTCTTTGCTTTATGGCATTTGCGTCCTCAACTCCAACTTCCTTGTAATTCCATTTTGTCCATCAGGGTTTAGGAAGGGAGGCTCCCAATTCTACTCCTCATACCTGAACATTATTGTTCTAAGCATGGGGTTACAGCTTTGTCCTTACAGAGTATGCCTTTAAATTTGAGGAACTCTGTAGAAAATCTACAGAGATAGCTATATACTCAGCATTGTCTATGTCTAGCCCAATCACTCACATACTCTCTTCATATATTGTGTTTTGGGGTTATAGGTGGTTTCCTAATTTCCTTAGAGATTGATTTCCATTATCTGTTTCTCAATCTCTTATAATTGGGATTGGCTTCAGAGGGAAGGGTGATTGAATATTGAATCAAAGATAATTTCACCTCTCCATTTTAGACTGGAAGCCTTAAATATTCTTCTCTTAACTAGAATCTACTACACTGAGAGTAAAAATGGACAAGCCATCTTTCTCTCTGGCAGTAGGCATATTATTCATTTAGATGTATATAGACATATCACACAGTATATGACAAAAGAGGCATAGCATGCTTGAGTCTGAAGACAAATCTTTGTTTAATTTGATAAAACAATGGCAAATAGCTCTACATGGAGAATAAACTTTTTTTATGTGAGAAATCTCACTACAGTTGAAAATATAATATATATCATATATTATACTCTAATACCTCCAAAGATTGTTTAGTGACTTGGCTATTCATATATGCAGCCCTGTGGTCAAAATTTCACAGCCATTTAGGGTTTCAAATAAGTTCAATTAAGGATAAGCAGCTGTGTTAAACTACATTTCCAGCTATACACTTTATTTCATTTAAATACATCTAATTCTTTAGACAGGTCACCTGATTTTGTTTTTACTGTGATACCATTGCTATCACTTTTGATATTGGATCTTGCTAGAGGTAAAAAGGAATACATAAAAATTTTTATTTGAGCATAGTTAGATAATATACAAGCTTTGCCCCTATTATCATTAATGAGAATTAAAGATTTAAACAGCCATGACTAAGTACAGACTGTATTACTATGTTTCTGAACCCAGTATAACACATGTATGCATATATATTAATATATATATATGATGCCACATAATTATGATGAACAATATCATTACAAGGAAAGCTAATTGGGGTGCTGCCTTTTTTCTCTTTAGCAACTCTTTTCCAATTTCTAATGAAAAAAGGCCTTGCTTTGACTAAATTATTAATGTTGCAATAATCGGTCATTAGAATCAATAACTGCTTTATTATTCATAGTGCATATAGTGCTAAAATGGACCCTCTCTGAAATAAATTTAGTGCCTTGTCAAAATACAATATGATTTTACAATATTGCTAATGTGCACAAAGCATTCAAATATGGAATATTGGCATGTTGGAGATTTATGACTAATGTGAGGAGAAGATGAATCTAGGTTAAGCTTTCATGTCATTTGACTGAGGTCAAAAAAGTCAATATTATTCATAATGTATCTTTCACCCACAGTCTTAAATGAAAAACCTTCTGAGCATAGGAAGATTTTTTATTTATTTTTTGTCTTAATGGTAGAAATATTCTAAAGTTGGAGTTAGATGAAAAAATAAATTATAACCAATTTGCAATAAAGTGAATTAATCATATTTTTTGAATGTGCAGTGACTCAGGACCACGTAGCTGAATATGCTTCCTCTATTTTGATCCATGTTTTTTTCTGCGGATGGGTTAGTGTTTGTGAAATCTAAGAAGTACTGTGATGTAGGTAATAGTTACGTTTCTTCTCTCAACTTTGGCTTTTATGGATTTTATAACATTATGAAATGGCCAGAAATTGCATTTCAAAATTTATTTCGTTAATTTACTATTTCCTTCTTCTTCCACTGTAGCATGGTTTTTAGACATATACTGACCACAGTAATCAATTCTTCTAATCCTTTTCATCCCTAACAATTAGAGTGGACCAAATGTTGGTGTCCCATTCCCCTTGCCAGTGACTGTTTTAGGAATAGACAAGTCACCCAGTGCTCACCAATGATAGATAAGAGGAAGTCTGGAAGGGGCTTCTGGAAAGGAACACTTCCTACTTAAAAAGAAGGCCCAGAAGAAATGATGTCATTCTTTCTTCTCTGAATTTCATATGGTGATTCAGGAAACTGCTGGAGCCATCTTGCAGACTTGAGGGAAGTTAGCCTGGCTGACTTAAGAAGGATGCTGAACCAAGAAATGAAACAACCTGATTTCTTCATGAAATTGTGTTCAAATAAGCCTGGACATCACCTTATCTTTGAGTTAGATTTACTTAAGATAAATTCTTTTATCGAGATTCGAGATTCAGTTCTCTCTATGTTGCAGCCTAACTGATGCTATCTGTCATCATTAGAAATTAATTGAACATTAATTGTTTTTCATATTCTCATATTTTTCTTTGATGTGAAGAGACTACAGTGTGAAACTGCCTTATCAATAAGGATTAAAATGGCTAATGAGCCTGATGACAAATAACTGAATCCATTTTAGTTCAGAAAAATTAGAGTAGTTCTGATGTATGGGTTCTATCTAGAGTTAACTGTTTCTATTAAGCCTGTTTTCATCTCTGAAAAAATTTCTAGTGTAGAGATAATTTCAAATAATTCTTTCTGCTAATTGGTTGGTCCTGAGCATAGTTCTCTTTATGTACCTACTTTCAATAAACAGTGCACAGTGAGACAGGTGGACACAGAAAATTGTGGCAAGTGCAGTGATAGAGATTATGTTCAGGATATCCTGAAACATGGATGACAGGTACTACCTAATCTACCCTGGGGGAAGAGGAAATATCAGGGGAGGTTTCTCTGGAAAAAGTGATGCCTGGGCTGAATCCTGAACATTGATAAAGGCTAGCCAGGTGAAACAAAAAGGTAAGTGAGGATAGAAAGAAAAGAAAGGCAATTAGACCAATAAAAAATAGCAAGGCATGTATATTAGAATTGTGAGTCCAGGGAATGGGGCAAGAAGTGACAATAGGTGAAGCTGAAGAGGACAGCACAATATAGTGATTAAAAACAAAGACTTTGGAGGCATAGGTTTCTGAAGGGTGAATGTCAATCATTCATTGAATTAAGAGTTACCAAGTTCCAATCATGCGCCCAGCTCTGTGATAGACCTTAGTGATACAACAACAATCTTTGTCTTCATGGTGCATACGATATAGAGGGCATGAGTGACAAAAAAATAAAACAGATGTGTAAAAAAGAGCTCTAAGTTATAATGAGCATTATGAGGGAAAGAAAGGGCTGAGACCCAAATTAACAATAAATACCTACTTTAGATAGGGTAGCCAGGATGGGCTTCTCTGGGAAGGTGACAGCCTGAATTTAATGTTGCAGAGGACCCAGCTTTGAAAGGAATGAGGAAAAGAGCTCTGCATCCACCCCAGAATACTCATCCAATCACAACCATTTGTCTCGATGCAAAATTAAAATCATGTTTAATTATATCACCCAAGTATATACCCCTAGACCCTATAGTTTAATTTTGGTCTTTTCTTCTTTTTATTTATGTAACTTTGAAGTTTCTTTTAATGTATAGTCTCAGCCTGAATGCATTGCTTTTTTTCTTACAATTTGTCTGTGGAAGAATCTTGGCCACATAATCTACAAATTTCCCCACCAAATGAGAAAAAGAAATAACCCTCATCAGTCTCCTTTTAGATAGCTCTTTTGCATATACTACTTATTTGCTCTTACGCTCTTTTAAAAAGTTTAACGATGATTTCCTTACAAGGCCCACTCCCAGTTTCCAGAGGAAGGACCTACTTCCAGCACACTCCATTTTTAGAGTGGGATGACCCATCTGATTGGTGAATTGGGGGAGAAAAATTTGGCATGTGGGCTCAACTTCCCTTCTTCCTCTTGAAAGTAAGTTGTCGGAGTGGCTGCGAGTTCCTGCTTCTTCTGGGCCTCTGCCAATGGGCTTCCGGTGGGCAGATGGGCTGTGGATGCGCCTGCCCCATCCTGAACCGCCGACAGTGTGGTTGAATCGGCCTCTTCGATGGGCGTGCTCATCAACCCACAGGACTAACCCTGAGGCAGGCCCTTCAGGTGAGCTTCTCCCGCTGATGTAAGCGTCGTATTGGCTCAATGTGGTGCTCCTTTGTTTCATTTCTCAAATTGTTCAAAGTCAGGGTGGGGTCAGGTGGCTGACTAGAGACATTGGTCACCAGACTGTCTCAGAAAGAAGGAAAACTTTTAGATGAAAGAAAATAGCTCACGTGTAATTCAGAGGGAAATGTGCCAGAACCTATCAGAGAGCCCAAGGGAAGAAGTTGGGGAGCAGAACAAGAAGGAGCAACACTGCAGTAGAGATCAGTCCCCAAGAAACTCCGAGCCCCGTGCAAAGGGTGTGTGGGGGGTTTGCCTCTCCTTCCCTCACAACTCTGGCAGTCGCAGGCCCCCGAGCTGCTGGAGAACTTCTCTACCTGCACGAGCCCAAAAGCTGCCAGTGAACTGGGAGCTTCTTGAGAACAAAGCGCTGGGCCGCCAGCCCCCTCGGGGATGCTCCCCGTCACCACAGACCTAGGTCAAGGCGGTGGGGACCATACTGCTTCTCCACCCACTGTGTGCCTTTGTCCTCCCAGGGAGCTTCAGTCCTTCTGTTTTCATGTCCCCGGTCTCCACACAAACCTCTCCCAACTCCTGCCCAGACAGTGGTGGCCACAGCGGGTATTGGTTCCCGAGGGATCTGCGTGACCCCAGAGCATGGGCATTCCGGGCGGGCTGCCTTCCAGGGGGCTGGACAGAGGTGACCAGAGGGCCAGCTCTCCTCCATTCGGACTCCTCTCCTCCCCTCCCCTCCCCTGCTCGCTGCTGCTGAGTGGCACGGTGCCCCAAGGGACGATTGAGCCAGTGCTCTCAGGAGCCTGCGTCCCCTCTGTTGGCGTGCCCACCACACAGAGGCCCTTCAATTCAAGGTTGGATAAAGAAAATGTGGTGTATATGTACCATGGAGTACTATTCAGCCATTAAAAGGAACGAAACAGTATCATTGGCAGCAACGTGGAGGGAACTGGAGACCATTATCCTAAGTGAAGCGTCTCAGGAATGGAAAACCAAGCATCATATGTTCTCACTAAGAAGTGGGAGATAATAGATGGGTACACATGGGCACACAGTGCTATAAAGGGCATGAGAAACCAAGGAAGGGGTAGGGTAGGTGCGTTGGTACATGATAAAAACTTACCTATTGTGTACAATGAACACTAATCTGCTGATGGGCACACCAAAAGCCCTGACTTAAGAATTACACACGATATCTGTATGTTAGAAACACTTGTCCTCCCTTAAAAATAAATAATTTTAAAAATAATAAAATAAAATATAGGTTTATCTCTGAACTACTTAAGCCAGATAGCTAGGGCATTAGTTAAATATAGTGTTAGCTTGAAACAGGGATTGGAGACTGAGACGGTTCCCAGAGAAAACCCATCGTGTATCTAAGAACTATCTTTTAAGGCAAAAAAAAAAAAATTACAGCACAGAGAGGAGGGAGCTCAGTAGATATATCTGGAATAAGATCCTCACCCTACGTAGAGGGTTTGACACCCGGGACAAATGGTCTAAGCTTCTGCCTATCTTACCGCTTTCATGAACCTTCTGCTTAAGTGGATAAATGCTTTTTGTGAGAACACCTTTGAATTGTGAGCTCCAAGTTTCTTGGACCTGCTTCTCCTTCTGTGAGGAACCCCTTCCTCAGCTAGCGTCAGGTAAGCCAGTAGAGAACCCAGCAAGTATCATCTTGCTTCTTGAATACTCTTACTGTTCTCATCTCTCTGGAAAGAGATAGAAAGAGGAGACAGCAGCAATAATGCCTCTTAGAGAGTCACACATATAGTCTTTATTTACTTTTTGTTTTATCCGTATCTTACCCATAAGACAAAAATAAGCTACCACTAAGAAATGTTAGGAAACTTTGATTAGTGAATTGAAGTTCAGGCTTTAAGTCTGGATGCCTGGGATAATAATTGGAATTTTTTGAAGAGAAATGTAGATATTTGCTCTAATATGAAAGGAAGAGGTGAGGAGACACTGGCATACGCAAAGAATGATTAAACCCAGAATGCAAGACCAAGATTGTATCATGTCTTCCAGTTACTGTCACCAGGAATTTGGGGATACCGCCTAACTTCTAGGGTCAGTTTATGAATTTGTACAACTATACATGAGAAGGGGACTAGGTTGTTGATTTTTAAATTCCTTTTTTAAATAAAAGAGCCAATGTATCAGATGCCTACCATGCAAATTCCAATTTATATTAAAAATACCACTCTAATTAACTGGAGTATGAAGTCAAGGACTTCCCACCCCCCCTAATTTAGATGACTTCTTTTTCCCTAAGGAGTCCCTGATGTGTTTTCTTGGAATACAGTTTGTTTATCTCTAATATGCTATCTAGTTCTATACTTAATAGTCCAAGTAAGGCTTATTGAATCAGCAGTTCTCTTTGGAAAGCACTTTGAGAATTTTGGTGCTGGTAATGGTAGTAATGGCAATGATTGCACATTGTTTTAAAATGTAATACAGTCATGAATCATGTAACGATGGGGGTATGTTCTGAGAAATGTGTTAGGTGATTTCGTCATTGTGCGCACATCACAGAGTGCAGTTACACGAACCTAGATGGCATAGCCTCCTACACACCTAGGCTACATAGTACGGCCCGTTGCTCCGAGGCTGCAACCTGTACAGCATGTTTCTGTACTGAATACTGTAGGCAGTTGTAATACAATGATAAGTATTTGTGTATCTTAACACATGGAAATGTAGAAAAGGAACAGTAAAACTATGGTATAAAAGATAAAAAATGGTACACCTGTGTAGGGCACTTGCCATGAATGGAGCTTGCAGGACTGGAAATTTTCTGGGTGGGTCAGTGAGTGGGTGGTGAGTGAGTGTGAAGGCCTAGAACATTACTGTACGCTATCATAGTCTTTATAAACACTGTAGACTTAGGCTATACTAAATTTATTAACAATTTTCTTTCTTAAATAATAAATTAACTTTAGCTTACTGTAACTTTTTTACTTTGTTAACTTTATATATTTTTTAATTTTTTGTATCTTTTCTAATAGCACATAGCTTAAAACACATTGTACAACTGTACAAAAATATTTTCTTTCTTTATATCCTTATTCTATAGGTTTTTACTCTTTTTTTTAATGTTTTAAGCTTTTTTGTTTAAAACTAAGACACATGCACCTTAGTTTAGGCTTACACAGGGTCAGGATTATCAGCATGTCACTAGGCAATAGGAATTTTTCAGCTCCATTATAATCTTATGGGACCACCATTGCCTATATGATCCAATGTTGATTGAGATGTTATGGGTGTATGACTATACATGGATAAATGGCAATGTTCATATTAACGTACATAAGCTAAACAGATCTTGATTAGAACTACATGATGATCCAAAGGTCCACGGAAACTCCCCTCCCTCTCCTTTGCTCCAGGAGAAGGAACTGTGTGGCTCTGTTGCTGCTTTCTT
>NW_012155062.1:3900103-3901964 GCF_000956105.1 Propithecus coquereli | reverse complement strand
ATTCTATTTTCTTTTCTATTCCGTTCAGTTTCCTTACAATCCATAATCGGAATTCTTCCTCTGTCAGCTTAATTGTATCCTGTACATTGGTATCTGTTGATGGAGATCGAATATTTCCTTTTGGAGGTGACTTTTCTCTCCTGTATTCTTTCACTGATTCTTTCTTATCAGGATACTTTGTCAAGGACCGGATGTGCTATGACTGGTTTATGAACTTAATTTTGGGGCTCCAAAGGGATGTTCCTTGGCAGAGCTGAAGAGATGTTCCCTGGTCTTGTGCTGTCTTGGTGGGGTTTTGGCCTGTTGGATTATCTCTGGCCTGTTGTCTGCTCCTTCTGCTTGCAGAGATTAGTGAGTTTCTTTTCCTTGCTTAGCTTTCCAGGAGTTGGGTCACTTTTGAGTGTGTGACTCCACTATTAACTACTTCGTTGAGGTGGAAGGCACTGGGTTTAGTTATGAGGTTGCTCTCTCTTTTGTTGCTTGAATTTTGCGTGGAAGAGTCAGTTGTCAAGGTATTCCAGAACCTTTGAATTGAGCTCTAAAATCCCAAATGGGACATACAAAAGCCTGAGTCTTTGGGAAATGTTTTACCACTCCTGAGGGCTACTTGAGCCTTGTTATCACTTAAGATGTGGTGAGAAGAGCAGCAGAAATCAGCGTGTCTGAGGCAGTATACTTCAGAAATTGCTTGATCTGTAGCTAGGAGAGAGCTGCTAGTATGTTATTCAGGGCTTATTAGGCACTCTTGTGGAGGAATTCCTAATGGGTGTGTCAGTTGGTGCAATTGCTAAGGACTCTGGTTGAGATTTTCCTTCCCAGACCACTAGCCCCTAAGATGACTACAGCCTGGGCACCAAGTGCAAGCTTTTGTGTTATGTTCTTGTCAGGTATTCAAAACCGATCAACTGTATCGCGTCAACACACTGTCCCCTTTTGCTTAGATCCAAGGCCATACAGATTCAGGCTAGTCCTATGGGGAAAGTATTTTTTCTCCTGTCTCCCTACCTTCAGGGGCGGGCTCTGTCCTGGAGGGCTGTGGGAGGGGCATTGGCTGAGACTGCCGCAAGGCCCGGCCTGAAAAACGTCTTCTCTCATTTCTTTCCCCCTCCGAGGGCAGGTTTTCACCTGCCAGAGGGGTAGATAATCCCCCAGACTGGGGGAAGGGCACTTCCTGGGGCTACCTGGCGTCTCAGCTCAGGAAGTGGTGACCCTTATTATTCCACCCCTTCAAGGGCAGGGTTGACTAGCTGGTAAGAACTACACACTTCAGGGCTACTAGAGAAGCCCTTCCTAAGGCCCCTGAGGGACCCAGACCAGAAAGCAGCCTGTCTTGCTATTCCACCCCAACGGATGTGGAGTCAGTCCCTTTGGTACGCAGTATCAGTGGTCAGATCGTAGTCAAGGGTCATCCACCACTGCTACAGGGTCACAGTCCAGAGAACAGCTTCCCTTGTTCCTGCACACTGCCAAGGGTGGGGAACTAATTCTTTGGGAGGAGGCACTGATTACCAAGTCACTGCGAAAATCAAGCTACAGGACCCTGCTGGGAAAACAGCCTCCTTCACTCTCTACTTGGCCCTTCCTGTAGTGCAGTCTGTCTGTTTGGCCGGCAGGCAGCTCTAGCTACCAAGTCGCAGCAGAGAGGTGACTGCGTGTCTCAGCTTGAAGAGCGGCCTCCTTGGTCACTAGGCACTCTTAGGGGTGCATGTTGTCTCTTCGGTGCAAAATAGCCCCACTGTGGAGATTCAACAGTTGGGCTCCTGCGGGTGTGGGTTTCAGATATACACCCACACACATACATGCTTGCAGAAAGAGAGTAAAAAGGAGGAAGAAGGTAAAGAGAAGGAAAGAAGAAAAAAAA
>NW_012155062.1:3863920-3899958 GCF_000956105.1 Propithecus coquereli | reverse complement strand
GAAAAAAAATAGAAAAAAGAAAAGAAAAAGAAGAAAGAAGAAAAAGAAAAAGAAATAAAAAAAAGAAGAAAACACAAAAAACGACCCCTTTACTCCGTCTGGAGGCAGAGGCAGGCCCTTTGGCACGATGCGTGGGTAGGGGTCGAGTCGCCTGGTGGAGGGGCTAGTTATGTCATCTCGGATTACAGCTATACAAAAAATTTAAAAGAAAAAAAAAAACGGCCCCTTTACTCCACCTAGTGGTGGAGGCTGGCCCTTTAGTCGCCTGGCAGAAGGGGACTTATATGTCCCAGGTCACAGTTCTATAGGCAGTCTCCCTCAGTTCACCCTCAGTTCCCCGTCACCTTTGCGGACAGCGCCAGCGACTGAATGGAACAGGGCCGCCAGAGACCGCCTGGAAACTCGGCAGAAATTCGCTCTTTCTCCCTTTTCCGCCCTTTCGGAAGCGGGGCTTGAGTCTGCAGCTGGGACAGACTGTCTGCAGATTTGGGAGAAAAAGTCGCTTTGCGCACTACTCTCCTCTTAGGACATGACCAGCTCTGCCGCAGAGGCAGCGGCTATGACTTAGGTAGATGCCTGGGCAACAAGTCCCCACGGTTGCAGGCTTTGGGGTCCCCGAATGGCGGCTGCCCACCCACTGCTAGTCAGCGCTGGAGCCGACTGCACCGGGAGGGCATCCGGAGCCGGGGTCTGCCGTTGCCTATTCCCAGAGCTGCCTCCCAGGGCTGCCCGCTGAGCCCGCCGCCCGCCCTACACACGGCGACTCTGGACCGATCCGCGGGAGGACTCTGTGCTGTGTCCCTCCCAGCGCCCGCCAAACCCCCCGTGATTTCCACAGGCAGAGCCTCTTTTCTGGAGTTCCCCTCCCCGGATCCAGTCCTGGCGGTCTCCTGTGGCAAGAAGCTGCCTCCAAATTCTCCCCTGCGGGCTCGGGCGGCCTCTGATCTGGGGAGCGTGCGCTCTGCCCGTCCCTCCCCTCCGATGCCGACCCAGCGCCGCTCTCCGCTGCGTTCTAAATGGACCCCGCCCCTGTCTCCGCTCCCCACTGCTTGTCGGTCTGTGCTACCACTTCGCACTGACCTCTGGCACTTCCCTGCCTGCGTTGGAGTGGGGTTTGGTGAAGGAAGAGTCGTCCTCCTGTGAGTCAGATCGCACTGCCTGGGCCAGCCCGCCGCCGGCACGGCCGTCCCGTGCTGCCCTTCCCCTTTGTCCCACACTCTCCGGTAATTTGGGAGCGCTTTTCCAGCTAACCTTACTCTATCTGCGGGACTGCCTGTCCCTCGCTGCTTCTCTGTAGATTCACGAAGCTGATCCTGTAGGGGAGCGCCTCACTCGCGTGTGGGTGTCCGTGTTCTTCACGTCCCACTCTGGGAGCAGAGAGCCAAGAGGCCACCCCTAATCCGCCATTTTCCCCCCATCTACTTCTGTTACTGCTTTCTTAACCTGGTTTCCTCATGAAGGATTTCTGCTGGATAAAATTCATCCCCTTTGAACAGTTCACTTCTGACCAGTCTCCCTCGTGATTAAGACGTTATTTTATTCAATATAGCACTGTCTTTAGTAAAGTTACTCTCAAATATATCTTTGGGGTGGCTCTATCTCTTCTCTGATCTATTTTGTGATGGTTTACAGAGTAACTGCCAAAGAGCAAACTTAGTTAATTCAAAATAATAATATTCATTTATGTTTTTCAACTATTTGGTGATAAGACACATTATATACACCATGTCAATTCCTTATAACCAGATGGCAGATGTAGGTATATACCTTACTTATCCTTAGATGTGAGGAAACAGTTCTGGGAAGTTAGTTAACTTACTCAAGATTTCAAAGCTAGAAAGGGGTAGGCATGGGAGATTCTGCTGCACCCTGAAGCCTCTCCCTTCCTGAAGGCCAGGGGTGAGTGGAGCTGGGGTGGGGACCTGGCAGTGGCGAGAACTCACCGCATCTGCTCATGCTGGCATCCATGCTGTTATTTAAGTGTCAGACGTATTCTGTACCAGTCCTTACCAAATTCACCATTTCTCTCTTCACAGACTATAGATTTCAGTTATGTGAAGACAGCTAAGCAAGATTACATATGATTTTTTCCTCTGGTTCACATTTTTACTACCGTTTGACTGAAGCTGTTTATGAGATGCAGGTATTACGTAGCTGTCGTTTGCCAACACAGTTGTGGATTATTTAGTGCTTGTATCTCCGAGCTTCTCCTCAGGGATCCAGCTTGCTTAGGCCTAGAAAACAAGGACTGCAAGACAAAGACATTATTATAGGAAAAAAAAATCACTAGCAAAGTTCTTCATTTACCCTGGAAAGTATCTACTATCTGAATTAATAACTTTTAACTAAAATTATGGGTGGGCACAGTGCCTTTATAGAGCTACTTTTCACATAACCCACTCAGCAGTTTTTCAAATCCTGTGAAATGCTTTCTTTTATATGTGTTTATTGAATATACAGTAGTACATACATACCTATATGTTGTGTTCAGACAACAAATGATTTTGTTCATTTTTCCTTAAAGGAGATGTTTAAAGTTCAATGTTGAATAAAACTTATTTTTCACCTGAAGTTCCAACCATCTTCTGAAATTGAGATAAATGACTTTAAAGAGACTGTAAGTCTTATTGCATGTCATGATTTTGGTTTACAAAGCACTGTCCTAGTGAGGTTAATATATATGAATTTGGAACAAATGGACTGAATAGCCTTGGAATACACAACTTAAAATGTAATAGAAAAAGTGGTTGGCACCAATGTTTTAGATAATCCCCAAATATTTAGATAATGTTACAGTAGTGAATGTCCAACCCCAAACACACAGTTTCATACACTCTTTAATGTTAAGTTGAAATTACCGATATAAAATATATAATAAATGTGCCTTTTGGTGTTTCTAAAGTATGCTCTAACATTATTTTTTATATTCTATGACCAAGTCACATTTAAAGTTAAAAAAATGATTTAAACAAATAAGACATCTCTTAATTCCCTCAGCATGTACAATGCGAACCTCATGGTTCCAGCGAGAACCCACACTATTTATAGTTAGCCTGATGCTGGGTTGACAGGCCGCCATCTGGGGCACCGCAAGAGGTCATTTTGAAAACACAAACCTTCAATAAGATCAAAGTGTGTACAGAAGTATTAAATTATACTTAGATAGAAAAATATGTGTCCTCGGTCTTTTCCGTGAAATTTAACATCGATACATGCTCTATGTGTTTTCAGTTTCATGCATACACACAAAATTCATGCCACTGAAGTGCTTAGAGATGGCTGGGAAAAAACAAACAAACGAAAAAACAGCATCTAAACTAGGATCACATGTCCTTTCCGGCCTCTAACTGTGGCATTCATCTGACATAATAGAGACTCAGAAACACAGTGCGCCTTCGCTCTGCGGGGGTTACAAAGCCGTTCAGTGGAGGAAATCAGTGCCTGAATATCTCTTCCCCTAGACAGAAAATGAAAAACACCTGACACTTGAGAACTGTTAGTACATGATTTGAATGCCATTAGGGGCTGCTCCTACACATTTCGTGTTACAGCTGTGGAGTGTGTAACCCCGTGAATAGCACTTGTGTTATGTTTGCTTTAGAAAACTGTGTTGATCCCTCCAGGCGCTCTATTTGCAAGTACTCCCACATGAGGCATAGAGCAGGGGGAGACTGAAGCAAACAGATCTGTCTTACAGAGAGACTGTTCTACAAGGAAATATTTTTAGAGGCTGGAGAAATGGGTAGTGCACCTCCCACTCCGGCTGTAACTTTTAAAAGACTGTGGCCTAGGAGACCTTTTATAGACTTAACTAAAACTATTTGTGTAATGTGCAGAGCTCAAGGTCTAGGCAACTATCTCCATGTGGCTGAGAGTTTTAATAAAGTTTAACCTAGACTTTTTGGATTTAGTTTGCGGAAGGAGGGTTATAACATGGGTGTTTTTCTTTGGAAAATGTTGCTCTTTAGGGTTTTTTGAAGTACTTCTCAAGTTGTGAAAATCAGATCAGGGATAATCTTTCAATACATTATGAGGTTTATGTTTCTCTTGGATTTCTTTCAGGGTGGCCTCATTTTAACACTTCAGGATTGAAATAAAATCTTTTAATTTCTTTTGGAGTACTATTTCTTAATATCTTTTCTCTATATACAATTCAGTCTAGACCAGAGTGGTATATTTTAGGAATGTGTAAACTGATGACTAAACTTGCTTTTGAATAAATGACTGCATCATGAAAATGATAGCTTGATTTCTGCTGTAATTTTCTGTTCTGATCACAAATGTTACTTCTCAGTTCTGTTGATAAGATCTTTTGCTTATTTTTTTGTTTGTTTTTAGTTGGCTATCAGGAACATAGGCGTATATCTATAAAGGAACTTGGCTTGCAGCATGGTTGCATCTGAAAAAGAAATCTGTCAATTACTGAACAATGGCTATATGGTAGGTGATCTACATGCATCATTCCAGCTAACATTCACTCATAATCTCACAGATCTTCCCAAGGTAGACATTATCATGTCCATTTTTACAAATGAGAATACTTCCGCAAACTACGAAGCCAGTAAATAGCAGAGTTAAAACTCAAAGTCAGACTCATTCCAAGGTTCGTGCTGTAAAATATTACTTCTATTATCTTCTACAAATCATTGTGAAACTTTCTCAGAATTTCTGTCTTCAAAGAATGTTTTCAAATCTTGACAAGACTCTTTCTTACTGAACAGCTCAGTCTTCTCCTTCACCTTTTAAACAAATACCTAAATAACAATCTAATAAGCTCGATAGAATCCTATTCCTGTGTATAGTGGTTTGCAACCCAGAAAGTCATTAAACTCACCAAGAAAGCTTTTTAAAAATAGCAGTGACTGATCCTACATCAGACCATTCACATCAGGATCTCTGGAGGTTGAACCAGAACATGGCAATTTTAAAAGCTCTCCTGGTGATTCTAATATGCAGCCAGGGTTCAAAACATGTGCTATGTTATGACACAAAATGCATAGATTCTAGTTCTCAACATTTCTTTCTCAGCTATACTAAAAATGATAAAGATTTTCTGTCTTCTCAGAAAAGCAGACCAGTGGTATCTTTTTTTCTTTTCTTTTTTATTTCAAAACATTAAGGGGGTACCAGTGTTTTAAGTTACATGGATCACTTTTGTAATGCTTGAGTCCCAGCTATAGGTGTGCACATCACCCAAATAGTGTTCATTGTACCCATTAGGTAGGTTTTTGTCCCTCCCCTTCTGCCCCCTCTCCCCTGGTTGATTGCCACTGAGTTTTACTTCCCTCTGTGCACACAAGTGCTCATTGGTTAGTTCCAATTTAATAGTGAGTATGTGTGAAATATCACCTTACCCCAGTTAGAATGGCTTCTGTTAAAAAGTCCAGACACAGTAGATGTTGGCATGGATGCAGAGAGAAAGGAACACTTATACACTGTTGGTGGGACTGCAAATTAGTACAACCCATATGGAAAACAGTATGAATATTCCTCAAAGAACTAAAAGTAGATCTACTGTTCGATCCAGCAATCCCACTATTGGGTATCTATCCAAAGGAAAAGAAGACTTTTCATCAAAAAGACACATACTCGAACATTTATTGCAGCAGAATTTACAATTGCAAAGACTTGGAATCAACTCAAGTGCCCATCAGTTCATGAGTGGCTGAATAAAATGTGGTCTATGTATACCAGTGGTGTCTTTATGAGCTTATCGGCACACCAATCTTCCTAACTGGTATGCGTGGAGGATGCACTGCAGTCTGCCTTTGTTCCCTGTGTTAAGAAATGTGAGTTAGAACTAGCAATATGGTAGGCACCTCAAAATAAAAGAAAATAAAGCTGATCCCACTTTGTCTTAAAATGTTCTGTCTTTTTCCCCAGCAACTTAAAGGAGTTGTCATGTCATTCAAAGGACTGGATCTACCTGCCCCAGCATCTTAACCATCCTTTATTGGGGGTGTGGGAAAAGGCACACAAACCTATTCAAGGACTCTCATTCCATGTTTATTTTTGCAGTAATATCCTGGCACTGGAGCTCTTCTGCCCACTGTTACCTACTTGCTATTGAGTTAGTTTTTGCCTGACTAATCTCCCTAGCCTGGCTATGTGCTAAAGCCACACAAGATTCAGCAAGCCAGATTTATACAGATCCAGCTTCTCTGCTGGTTGTCGACAAACTTCTCTTCCCGTTTTTGGAAAAATGAGGAACCAATGACACGTTTGCCTTTCTTCAGCAATTATATTTATTGACAAACATCATTCCCTAGCACTGAAAATGGCAACAACATTATCAAGTGTCAAATATTCCTAGAAAACTGAGGTCAGTCTTGAGAGGTCATGCTATCAAATCAAGGTAGATGTTACATGAGAAGAAGCCTATTGTTCTCAAGAGAAATATTTTGGATATCCATGTGACATCATGTTTTCAAACTGGATGGTCCACACTGAGCTTGGACAGTAGGTGGAGAGAATACTCTCTTTTTGGTAAATTCAGCTATAGCTAACCTTCACAAGCTGCATGTCTTCTGATTTCATCTCCTGATCTATTTGCCACCATTTTTCCATCCCATTTTTTGCTTTGGAAGGCTGAGCTGGACAGACTGCATCAGCAGGTTCCCTTGTACTCTCGCTACACGTTGGCCAGTGGGACTATTGGATGGTTATTTGCTTGTTGTAGGATGAGAATAAAGCAAAGGTATTTATTTTTCCAGCTTCCTTCTTCCCAGGTCAATAGAAGTTGGCAGCATTTCTTCACCAAGGGTCATGTTTTTCATAAGGCAGGCCTCTCTATACAGCTATTCCTTCCAGGTTTGTTTAGCCATTCCCTCTTCTTGCCCAGTCATGCCTAAGGGAGGTAAATGACTCTTCATTCTTCTTGGCCTCAGGAATCTGCATAATTCTTTGATTTCTCCCAAACCTGCCCAGACCTTTGTTAATAGTTTCTTTATTAAAATGTTTGCAACTATCCAGCTTGGGTGTGCCATCTCCAAAAGATAACCTTAGAAATTGAAACATGGAGTTTTAATTTCCTTTGATAAATCCTAAGTACCATGGCATCTTTAAATTTAGATGTTCCTGATAGTTTTCTTGGGAAGCACTCATCTTAAACTCTAGGTCAGAGGTTGGTTATTTCTTAGGGCTACTTTCCTGGATTACTTTTTCCTTTCTTCCTTCCTTCCTTCCTTTTTTTTTCTGCCCATCTGCTTTTATTTGTTATTTTTCTCAGACAAATTTGCTATTCACAGCTAGGTTTGGTCTAGAGATAAAAAACTTAGAGAAGGAAAATACAGAGAGCATTTTCAGGATCATGACATACTGACATACCATTTGAGTTTTTTTTTTTTTGAGAATGGTTATATTTACTATAATACCTAAAATATTGAAGTTTGATCATGTAGCAGTCATTAGTTTTGATTGCTGACTATTGTAATTCATCCACTTCCCTAGCACATAGTAAGATTGTACTTCTTCACTCCCATGTGGTTGGATGGGATCACGTAACTATCTCTGGTTAATAATATGAACGGAAGTGACATATATCACTTTTGGGCTGGAACATTTAATGTTGATATAGGATACTCCAGAGTTATTTTTCATTTTATAAGAGTGATCAGAAATGTTGCATACAGTGCCTGCTCCATCAACTCCGGTCCTGGAATGGAACCTAGAACAATGTCGATTTTATAGAGTGGGAATGAGAATTTTTTTGTTTAAAGCTAACATAACTGATATATACCATAATATATTACCTTATGCAAGTTATATTATCCCTAATAATGGAATTACTCTTATTTATATTTTCATATATTTTATTGAATAGGAGAAGAAGAGGGCAAAGTTAAAGCTAGTAAGATAAAAGAATTGCGTGTGGAAACGTGTTGCTCAAATAGACACCAAATTGGGGGCAGGGAAAAATTATTGAGAATGAACATTAGAAATGAGAATGGATACTTTGTGCCTAAGCACATACTAAGTTCTACTACCTAATATATGTTAAACTGTGACAGGCATTTTAATAATATTTCATAATCACAACAATCCTACAAAACAGTCAATATAAATATCTATTCTACAAATATCTAGTGAGCAGCTTCTGTGTGCTAGGCATTGTGCTAGATGCGAGGGATATAGCAGTAAGCAAACTAAAGTCCCTACACTCGGAGAAATGACCCGAGAGCACACAGGACAGAGAGTAAGCACCTGCACTGAAGAATGGTGGGTGTGAGGGAAAAGGAAAGAGCAGAGGGCCTCGTGGCAGATAGAAGAGTGTTTGATCCTGATAAGGGCACCAGGGAAAGATTCCTGGAAGAGGGAATGTCTAGGCTGGGACACAGAGAATGAATAAGAGAAAGGCAAGCAAAGAGAAGGAGTTTTCTAGACATGGATGTGATGGTCCATGAGTGAGAGACAGCCCGACATTTCTTAGGAACTATAAAAAAGTGTAACATGGCTATTTTAGCCACTCTGCAGGGCAGAACATCTGGCTTTTCTAAAGACTTTCCTAAGGGGTTGAGTAACCAACACAGAAGTGCAGGGCAGTTAATTTCCCTTGGTGCAAACTCTATGCAAGGGGGGGACAGGAAAGAGGAGGGAAAGACATGGCCAGAAAAATTTCCTCTTTATTCCTTCCTCTGAAATGATCATAATAATGATAAAAATGCTAACATTTATTCAGAGCTCAGTATGTATCAGACACCATTTAAAGCACTTTAACCCTATTACCACATTTAATCCTCCAAGCACCTCAAAATCCTAATGTATATGCAGAGAATATGGGTAGCTTGCCCGGTGTGGCACTTTTATTATGTGACAGAATCAGGCTTTGAACCAAGGCTGAAAGCAGAGCTGCCTCACACAGTTCTCAGGTGAAGGCTGGGCTGACTGCTAGAAAGAGATAGTCTGATTGGGTTGGTAACTACCTGTTAAAAATAGCACTTAGGCAAAGCAGTTGGAAATTGCCAAGAACTATTACAACTTGTAACTAGGCGATAGATTTAGTCTTGTGATTTTTCCCTACATTCTTGAGTATAGGGTTGCAGTTTCAATGGTGCCTTAAAGTGTGTGCAACAAAACACAGCTGGTGACTGACTTTAACTATAATTGTTGGCCTCTTACCAGTATTTAAAGATGCACTGCATGGATCAGTGCTTTGAACTTTGCTTTTTGGTTTTTATCAACAGTGTGCCATTACTTTCCCAAAGACCTTTTCTTCACCTTTATTTAGATCTCACAGTGGTCTATAATTACATGAAACTAAAAATTCTCTGTGGGTTGATTTCCATAAATTACAAATATGTCATGCGTTATGTTACCAGACAAAAGGTCAGCAAACCAATTTGTTACACCAGTAGCACATTCACTAGAGCTTGGACAATGATCCATTTGTCGAAAGCCTTTTGGTTTTAACCCTTTAGCCCAGATTTCAACTGAAATAGAAATTGTATGTAAAATGGAATCTGGATCACTTGTTACTCTTAATAATTAGAAAATAGCACAATTTTGCGTAGGGAGTTATAAATTGGTATTTACCTGTAATGCATCTATTTTAAATTTCAT
Organism: Propithecus coquereli; assembly: GCF_000956105.1. Lineage (NCBI taxonomy): Eukaryota > Metazoa > Chordata > Mammalia > Primates > Indriidae > Propithecus > Propithecus coquereli. The sequence continues at coordinate 3,890,400 of NW_012155062.1, read as the reverse complement.
TTTCTGTGATATAGAATAAATATATGGTATTTTGCAACATTCTAAATGTATCAATTTTAAATTAATTCCACTGTCAATATACAAACTAATTCCATCATATTAAATTATAGGTTTAGTAAAAGGAATGCTAATAGCTTAGCTGTATCTTCAAAATAATGAAATACTACACATTACGCAACTTCAAAATTAAGTTGGGTTCTCCTAGTGTCTTGAGTGGTCCTTAGAAATTAATTAAAAATAAACCCAATAAATGGGATTCAAGTGGCAGGAATGAGTAATTAAGTTTCAAAGAGAACCTATATCCTTTCTGGCAGCAGCTTGGTTGGAACAACATTCATCACATGATTCTGATATTACTCCGTTCTGCAACTATGAACTCAAAGACTTTTGGTCCTTCCCTTAAAATTTTCTTCTTCTGTTTTGAAAACCATAGTAACACTTATGGCTACAAATAGCATCACATTTTTTAATTCTCCTAGGCTTGAAATGTTATGGTTATCATTGACTTCCCTTCTGCCTTGCCTGTCACCAATGTGATGTCAAATCCTGCCTTTCTAGTCACAGCTTTCTCATCGTTATTTTCCTTTATGTGCCAGTTACCAACATCAGAGCTCCATTTCCTCTCATTTTGGTTATTAACTGCTTTTTCCCATGTCTGTCCATAACACACATCAGTCAGATTATATTTCTGAGACGTCGGATCATTCATGTTGTGTCCTTCCTTAAAAACATTCTGGTGCCCACAAGCTGGAGTCCCAAGCACCCTGGCATAGAATTCAGAGTAGGTCACATTCTCATCCCAGCCTACTATATACCAAATTTCTCTTCCAACCATTGGTTCTCACGATCTCTACATTTCTTAGATTACTCCCCACCCTCAAGTTATGGCCTGCCCTTTTGTGGTTTGGCATATTGCTGAAATCATCAGCTCCTATTTTTGCTCATTGAAATATTCCCCATATTTCACAGCTCAATTTAAATGTATACTCCTATGTTCTTGCATAGCAGTTATCACATTACTTATAATCCACTGGTAGTTATTTGTATGCCTTTATTATTACAGCTCTATATCCATCGTATCAATCACTCTCTACAATATCTCCATGGCATATACTTTATGTTTCCCACTCTTAACAGATGATAAAAGGAGGCTTAGAGAGTTTTAAAAAAGGCTTTATAAGGTCACACAGCCAGCACTGACAAAGCCAGGATCAAACCTTGATCAGGTGACTCTGAAGCCAAAGGACCCTGATATTTTACGGCTTTTCATAGCTACTTCCAAAACAGAATTGGGAGATATATAAATATCTGCTCCACATACACACACACAAATACACACGGTACCTTTGCAGTATTACAGATGATAGATAGATAGGAGTCGTAACTATTATAATTAAATTTAGAGTACTCTGACGCATCTTAGATTTTTCAGAAATATTCTGACTCCTTGCCCATTAGTGGCATTTTTAGCAACTAATAGATTTTCCATATTTCTTGACTATATCCTTGATTAAAGATGTCTTCTGTGTCTCACACTGCATGTGAAGGAATGTCTCTGAAACTTCAGGGTATTATCACCAGTCCAAGAGTGTTTATTTGAATATTTGGTTGATTCTGTATTTTGTGGTTAGACTTACCATACATAGTAGGTCACTGAGAGTAGATCAAAGAGGTTGATGGTGGCATTGAAATAGAGCTGCTCAGAGCTTGGGTGCTTTAAGAGTCTTGCTTTACTTTGAGTGACAACTAGAAATAACATCCCTCAGGGCCCTGGCCACCTTGCGCTGGCGTGGGGCTAAAGGACAGCAGTGTGCTAAGGCACTGGAAACCCAGGATGGTGAGGAATCACGGGAGTGACAACCAAGCTGTGAGCACTTCAGCTGTCCCTTTGTGTCTCCACCAATTGAGAATCTTTTGTCCTTTTTTTGCAGTCATTTTCCTCTCTGCGCTTTACTTTGCTAATTAAAATTCTAATCACTCTGACAGCTAGAAGTAGGAAAAAAAAATCATTCTTCTATACTGGAGAAGGTAATTTCAAGGTGTTTTAGCTGCCAAAGAAACAAATGAAAATTAGACAAAGAAGCTGGTTGTCACAGAAGGACAAATGAATTTTGTTTTCCCATCCTGACAAAAAATACGAAACCTTAGCAAAGACAACACATTTCTATTTGGTATTATAATAATTCTAAACACATGAAGGTTAAACAATATGCTTTACTTTTTTACAGGTTAAAGTTTCCTGATAAAAAATAGTCTTTTATACATTTGTTCATGTCAAAAAAAAATTACTGTTCTTGGGGTGAAACGAAGTGTAATATCAAAGGTTTGACTTGGTCTTTCTGATATGTTGTTTCTGAAAGTGTTTCCTTTTAATCTTTGATTTTCAGATCTTCATTAAACATTTAAGAGACTAGAAATTCATATTTAAAACAAAGAGAAATCTGCAGTATGATTTTTTAAATAAAATTGGGATATTGAATTTTTAATGCCAACTAGTCTAGAAGTATTAAATACAATTGCATCGAAGATGTACTTGAAAATAAGTTTTCTAGAAAAGTAGGTTTCCTGAGAAGCTTTCCAACTACATTAATAGTTTAGCTGAATTTTGTGTCTGTCAGGGATCCAGAAACAGGGTAGGGTAGGGAGCTTATCAATAGCAGATAAGCTACTGTCTGTATCGACTGGCATTTCACTGATCGCTTAATTTTATTAAACTGACTGGACAATTGTTAATAGACACTGGCTTGGCTGTCTGATTCAATGTTATTTAAATTTAATTGAATATATGTTTTTAAAAACAAAGATCATTGAGTTAATCAACAAGGATCCTTGAGTGACTCATGCTAGATACCCAGGTCTACAAACACAACACAAGGCCTCTAAGACTTTGTAACGTAAAAAAAGGTCATTTATTGTGGGATACTAACTTTCAGAAAGAAGGTACTGGGGACAATATATTTTTCCAATTTTCATAGCCTTTAACTATGTGAGGATTTATTTAGATATTTATTTATTCTCTGACCAAAAACTAGTGAGGATAACATTATATAAATTAAATAAAACCCATATTCAATGATGGTTATAATTATACAAGTTCATTATTTTTATTTTATACACTTGAATGTTTTAAAATCAAATATCTAGTATAATTCTTTATAAAAGTAAGCCTTCAAGGTATTCTTTAATAATGAGCTAGCCTATGGTTTCTGTTGTTGTTTTGTTATTGAGTGGTTCACTAGGAATATAAATTTCAGTATAGAAAGGTAATAAATCATTCAGTGCATAAGGTTTTAACAGCACATAAATATTAGAGAATCTATAAGAATTAAGTGATGTGCTTATAAGAACTTCAAGAGGTTGATATCCTAGAAATATCTGGGGAGAGTTTTGTAATATGTTGGTGTAAAATAGTTAAATCAACAAATGTTTGGTTTTAACTTGTAAAGAATCACAGGATCATGAATGTTTCATTTATCATTGTACTAATTCTAAGATGGCTTTTGAAGACACAGTGCTTTAAAAAAGGAGCCCAGCAGAAACTTCATGGGTAGGAACAGTATGGAAACTGGACCTAGTGGATTGAGAAGCTATGAAAGTCATCATCAGATTTCCCAAGATAGAAGAAAAGAAAGAGTTTCATATATTAATATCCCAATATTTACTGGTAGTGCATTAGATAAAAGATTAATTTTACAACAATATTTGGAGCTCATATCTCATATCTATCAGTAAATACTTAGGTTATCATGAACAAAATTATATAATATCTCTGTGCCTCAGTTTCCTCATTTATAAAATAAAGGCAATGATGCAATCTGCCAAACATTAGCTATGGGCAACTTATTATCTCTCTATCACAGTTACATAAGAATACAGAGGAATAGGGCAAGCACTACCTCTGAGGACTTTCTTCAGCCTGAAAAATTAAGATAAATTTTTGTAACTGTTATTGAATATCTACAGTGTTCAAATTTTATGCTAGAAATTGAGAGATACAAAGGTGAACAAGCCAGAGTCACTAACCTCAAGAATCATTTAACTTAGTAGTACAAACCACTATACACATAAATAATTTAAGAATTGGGAGAAATACTGAGTAGCAGCTGAGTATGGAACAGCCTAACTTCTGTATTTCAAAGGAAAATAATTGTGTTACTGTTATTTTGCTGTTTGCTGTTTTCACTACTATCCCAGTAGTTAATTTTAATGTTATCTGGAAGAGAGTCCAACATGGCTATGCACTTCAAGTCATGCCTGGGCTTGCCTACTCAACTTGTAACTCCAGACAATTAGAATATTTGCAGATGCTCTGACATGGATCTTGGTAGTCAACAAGGGATAAAGTGACCACATAATTTTCCCTTAAACCAGATGCCACTAAAATTCCCCTAAACCAGGACACTTTTGAGAGTGAAAGAGGTACAATTCATAATCATGCTGCAATAATTGGCAAAAAAAGTGAAATTAGAAACCAGAAAAATGAGTACCTACAGTTGCCTTACCCAGAGCCCATCCTCTGGATTAATGCAACTGACTTTCAAGTCTAGTTTTTGCCTATCTCCTACCTCAGATCTAACTTCTATTTCCAGCATTGCTCCTGCCCCAAATACAAAGTATTTGGACTTTGTATTTGGTCAACCTATTCTCTGCCTTAAAGGACTTGCCTCATCTAATCTTGGGGAAGACACTGAGTTCCATTCTGCTTCCTTGGCCCTAATCCCAGAACAGTGGGCTTGGCCACTAAGGCCTCCTAAACCCACACTGGCATCCAGTAAAGCACCATTTGGATTTCAAGCCAAGGGCTGAGACGAAGGCTGCAGGAGAGCTTTCTAATTCATTAAGGGTGGCAAGCTAGCCTACTTAGGCATGCAAGAATCTGATGATAACGATTTATGTATGTTGGGATCAAGTATCCAATTTTGGCTAATGTCAATAGACAAATATTAATATTATTCACAGATATCTTCCTATTAATAAATTTTATAGAAAAAAAGTACTTGTATTTTCTCCGAAAGTCCTCTCAGCACCTAAAATATTTATCTATCTACCTATCATATTATCCTGAGTATTTAACAAATGTGATTTAATTGGATACATGCTGTGATATGGCAAACTCACAGTGACAAAGGCTTTGACTTTAGTTCTATCATCTATTTCCTTTGTGACCTTGGGCAAACTGTTGAAACGCCTTTGAACCTCAACTTTCAACCGAGACATAAGGATAATGGCAATTATCCACTAGTATCTTTGTGGGTATAAATGCTTCAAAAATGTGAGTTTTATCCCTTCTTTCTTTTGCCATTTCTCTTATGATCTGACTGGCTGTGTTTCCTTGGTATCTATCTACCATTTCTATCTATGCATCCATCTATCTATTTACTGAAGGGGAAACGTTCACTAGAAAGTTTCCACGTGTAGCTGGCTAATGTTTGGACTCTGTGGTCCACCCCTCAACACCCTCTCTCTGAGCAATCACGGGTCAGTGAGAGCTTTCCCTACATATTGTCCTCAGAATAAGGCCTAGCACGGTTGAAAACAAATCAATCGTTGCTCTTGTTCAGCTTTGAATTTCAGGAGATTTTTTTCTTGTGGCTTTTATTTTTTTAGTATTAATATATCAAGGTAAAAAAAAAGAAACATAAAAAAGTATTAAAACCTATACTGTTGAATTCTAAGAGCCAGGAACTTGAGAGAAACTTTCTGAATTCCAAAACAAAACATAAAAATAATCTTTGATATCAAGGACCAAGGTCTGGTGTACTAAAAACATGGAGTTTATGGGAAACTAAACATAAATTAGTGAAAAAAAAAAAAAAAGACATGCGTCATGAGACGCACGAAGCATTCTCCTCCTCCCAGATTGAGGTAAGAATTCGGTAAGACGTGAAGAGGTACAGTTGGAGGGGAGAGCATCGGGATCCGGCTGACGTGAGAGCCCTCGACAGGTCCTACCTCTGCCTCTCCGCAGTGGAAGTGCTGGCAGGCAGCGGGGTAGGTGAAGATGTGAGCAAAGGGATCTCCAAGACCCCTTTGAGACTCCGAGACAGAAGGGACTCAAGGTCTGCTTTCTGGCCATAACCCTGTGAGGACTCAACCTCACCTAGCACCGGGCAGTGCTATGGAGGCTTTAGGAGAGGCCTGAGAGGACTACAAGTCTCCCTTTGTTCCAGCAAGGTTTGCAGTAAATAACAAAACCACCTATGGCTACCAGAGAAGAGGGAGGAAGAAATCCCTGCAATCCCTGGTTGGTCCCCAAGATCTGAAGCACAGATCTCCCAGACCAGGGGCTATGAAGCCATGGCAGACACAGGCCAATCTCAGGTGACCAGCAATGCAGGTGGGAGCTGATGGAGCCTGTCACAGGGCGCCGTCTGTGTTGAGGTATCCCAGAGAGAGAGGAGCGGAGAGCAGAGGGACAAGCTGTCTCTCTGGCAGCCGGGAAGGCCAGGATGGCCTGAAACCAGACACTTCTCCCTAACACTGGATGTTCCTTTCAGCTCCACGTGATCGGGCCCCTACTGGTCTCTCCAGCCCCATCTGCTCTCACTCTCCTGAGTCTACTCTAGTCACGGAGTTCTCTTGTTCTGCTTCACACATTCCTACTGGGATGAGACAGTCATTTTACCAGGGCCTTTGCAGGCTGTTTCCACTGCTGAAAATGCTCTTCCTTCAGATCTTCACAACTACATCCTCTCACTTTATTCAAGTCTCTGTTCAAAAGTTCTCTTCTTAGAGATTTTTCGCAGAGCATTCTTTCCAAATAGCCTCCTCTCTGTCCCTTTATCCTCTTTTCTTTTCTTTACGGAGCTTAGTACTGTGTATTCATAAAATTGTATAGTGTATTTATGTGCATATTTTGTGTGTGTGCGTGTCTCCCGATCTGCCGACTAGAAAGTAAGTCTGTGAGGGCAAAAGCATTGCGGGTCTCCTTCATGTATGCATTTCTAGTGTCAAGCATATAGCAGACTTTCAATTAATATTAGTTGATTGAATACATAAATGAATACATGAATTCCCCTTGCATAAACACATCTTCTAGATGAAAGGAGTAAGAATGGGTAGAAATCTTGAAAGGATGGGTAATTACCAAAATAGTTAAATTACTAATCAGAAGTGAGCATGTTGCTCTTAACGGATGAGATTAATAGTCTACCCACACTCCAACACACAAACATACCTCTACTTTCCCTGTACAGGCCAGAACTTGAGGCTTATATGTAAGCTGAATTATAGAAAAATAAAGAAAGTTGATTTCCTGCGTATCTAAATTGTGACTATAAATTTTAAGTCATTCACATTTATATTGTCAGTAGTGATAAATTATTAATTTGAACTAAGATCTCTTTCCACCAGTATCTTATCAGAAAATTATAGTTTAATTTACAGAAGATTTTTGCAAACATTTACTGGTGATGAAGAAAACAATTTTTGGCATTTTAACTAGATAGTAGTCATGTGCCTATATCAGATAAAGTATTCTGTTTCAGTGAAGTTTGCAAGTCATTTGGCCAGGTACATCATGTTTACAACTATGTGTGAATTTGAATCCTCTAAACTAGTTTTTCGCTCCCAATTCATAAGACCTTCTTAAACAGCAAATTTTCCAGATTTGACCAGGATTTTGAAGTTAGCCTATGCATTTACCTTCACTATTACCCCCAAATCCCTGAAAATGGCACAAAATAAAACAGTACGTTCTCATTAGTACTGAAAATTATTTTCTCAAGATATTGGTGTTCCAGGTCCATTAAACAAATAAGATCAAAATGTTAAGGAAACTACAGCTTAAAATATTCTCAGAAGTAAGCTACAGGGGAGATTCAGGGAATGATTAAGGGCAAAAGTGATTAGTAAAGGAAGCAAAAGGTGCCGCTAGAAAAATTGTCAGAAAACATAATTATTTAAATGTCTTCAAGGCATTGGGGAAAACCATGCCTGATTCACACAACCAATCCTATATTGAACATTTGACTCCAAGCTGAAACTTGAGAACCACACTCTACAGGATATGATCTCCCTGGCTGGGGAGAGTGCCTGGTATTAGCACAAAAGCCGGCAAGAGAAACAGAGCAGAGTTGAAGGTAACTATTAATAAGAACAAACAATGCAAATCTGAATGGGGGAAAAGACAGCAGTTCTTTTGAAAGGTACAATGAACTCAATCTCTCCACTGCCAGGAGAAATCTCCTCCGTATTTTGTCAGCTAGTGAGGAGAAAACTATCTGCTTGCTTAAGGCCCCCAAACTTTAAAGTAAATTCTAGTGATCAGTAAGCCACACCACTTTGAAAGCATTTTGAGTCAGCCATCCTGGTCACAACAGAGGCATACTGGGAAATAAAACTTAAGCAACTGCAGAGAAAATCATATTGGCCATATATACAAATCAGCCTTAAACTTATTTTACATCTATGAATTGACAACCCAGGTATTTGAGGAAAATCAAAAGCATAGAAGAGAAACGCTAAGGCATTCCAGATGCTTTCAGAAAAATTGGAAAGGGAAATAAAGTTTATTCTCAAAGAAAAAGGATTCAACATGACATCAGATAATCCTTATGCAAAACTATATACAGAAAATAATGAGAAGTATTATAGAATATATTCAAGAAAGACGGTTTTGTTTATCTGTACCCTCATCTTTATTATTTCTTTTCTTTTATGAGCTTTGGGTTTAGTTTGTTTATTTTAGATTTTGGGCCAGACATAGTGGCTCATGCCTATAATCCCAGCACTTTGGGAGGCTAAGGCAGGAGGATTGCTTGAGGCCAGGAGTTTGAGGCCAGCCTGGGCAACATAAAAACCCTGTCTCTACAAGAAAATAAAAAAAAATAGCAGGACATGGTGGCATATGCCTGTAATCCTAGCTACTCAGGAGGCTTAGGTAGGACAATCTCTTGAGCCCCAGAGTTCAAGGTCGCAGTGAGCTATGATCATGCCACTGTACTCCAGCCTGGGTGACAGAGCAAGACCTTGTCTTTACAAAAATAGAAAGAAAAAAATTGCGATATAGTTTCTAATTTTCTAGTTTCTTGAGGTATAAAGTTAAGTTGTTAATTTTTTTTTGAGGTCTTCTTTTTTTTGTCTTTTAAAGTAAGCATATATAGCTATAAATTTCCTTCTTTGTGCTGATTTCACTGTAGCCCATGAGTTTTGGTATGTCGTGTTTTCATTTTCATTTTTTTCAAGATATTTTAAAATTTCCCTTGTGATTTTTTTATTTGACTTATTGGTTGTTAAAAAATATGTTACATAATTTGTGGATCTTCTAATTCACATTCTTCTATTGATTTCTATTTTTAGTTCCTTATAATCAGAAAAAATACTTTGTATGATTATAATCTTTTAAAATTTGTTAACACTTGTTTTATAGCATGAAATACAGTCTATCTGGGAGAATGTTCTGTGTGTACTTGAGAAAATGTGTATTCTCCTGTTGATGGGTGGAATGTTCATTCTGTGTCTGTTAGGTTCAATTATTTTACAGTGTTGTTCAAGTCCTCTGTTTCCTTATTAATCTTCTGTTTTGTTGTACTGTCCATTGTTAAAAGTGGGGTATTGAAGTCTCCTACTATTATTGTAGATCTTCCTATTTCTCCCATCAATTCTGTAATGTTTGCTGCATATAAAATATTTAGGAGTTCTTGTATGTGGTGCATCTGTTTATAATTATTGTATATTCTTGGGAAATTGGTCCTTTTATCATTATATAATGTCCTTCTCTAATAGCTTTTGAACTGAAGTCTATTTTGTCTGATATTAGTCACCCCATGCTTTATTTTGGTTACTGTTTGCATAGGATACCTTTTTCCATCCTTTCAATTACAACCTATGTGTGTCCTTAGATCTAAAGTGAGTCTCTTGTAGACAGCACATAGTGGGATCTTGTTTTTTAACCCATTCAGCCAATCTATGTATTTTGATTGGGGAGTTTGATCCATTTACATTTAACATAATTTCTGATAGGGAAAGACTTACTACAGACAGTTTGTTAATTGTTTTCTGTATGTTTTCTAGCTTTTTTGCCCTCATTTCCTCCCTTCTGCCTTTTTTGTGTTTAGTTTTTTTTTTATAGTGATACACTTTGATGCCTTTCTCATTTCCTTTTGTGTATATTCTATAGATGTTTTATTTGTCGTTATCATGGCAATTACATAAAACAGTTTAAAGTTATAACTATGTAAACCGTTAACAACTTAACTTTGATTTCATGCAAAAACTCTACTTCTTTACAGTTCTACTCCCTTTGTGGTATTGATGTCACAAATTACATCTTTACATATTGTATACTCATTTACGTGTTTGGAGGATAGTTTTATCAGGTACAGTGTTCTCAGTTGATAAGTTTTTTTTTTCTTTTAGCACATTTTGTATATCTTTCCACGGCCTTCTGGCCTAAAAAGTTTCTACTTTAAAAATACACATAATCTTATAGTGGCTCTCTTCTGTGTGATGAGTTTCTTTTCTCTTGCTGCTTTCAAGGTTCTCTTTGTGCTTGGCTTTCAACAATTTGAATAATAATGTGTCTCATTGTATGTCTCTTTAGGTTTATCCAATTTGGAGTTTGTTGAACTTCTTGTTTTATATATACATTTCTTTCCTCAAATTTGGGACATTTCAGTCATTATTTTTTGAAATAAGTTCTCTGCTCCGTCTCTCTCTCTTCTCCTCCTTGGACTCTATAATGCATCTGTTTGTCTGCTTGATGGTATCCCCAAATCCCCTTAGGCTGTGTTCACATTCTTTTTTCCTTTTTGCTTCTTGGATTCAATACTTTCAAATGACTTGTATTTAAGCTCATTGATTTTTCTGCCTAATTAACTCTACTGTCAAACCCCTTTAGTGAATTTTTAAATTTAGCTGTTATACTTTTTAGCTTCAAAATTTCTGTTTGGTTCTTTTTCATAATTTCTATGTTTTTGTTGCTATTCTTATTTTGTCCATAAATTTTTTTCCTAATTTTGCTTAGGTCATGATCTCTTTTAGTTCAATGATTATATTTAAGACAGTCATTTGAATTCTTTGTCAAGTAAGTCAGGCCTGTGTTTCCTTAGGGTAGTGTTTGGAGATTTATTTTGTTTCTTTTAATGCACTATGTTTCCTTGTTTCTTTGTATGCCTGTGATCTTTCACTGAAAATTGGTCCTTAGGGGAAGGGCAATTCTTCCAGTTTTTGCAGACTGGCTCTGTGTGGGGGAAGACCTTAACTAATTAGCCTATCATGAAGACCATTTCTGGGAATACATCTTCCCTGGGCCTGTATGTTTTCCTTTTCTTAATTGTCCCATATAGAAGACTGCTTTTACATGTCTTAATTTCTCTAAAAATCTCACCCTACTGTTTGAAGCCTTAGATATTCTATTGTATTCTTCTGCCTATAATCTCTTGCCTCCAGACATTTGTGGGTCTGCAGTCTCCCTGTGGTTTTCCTGTGCCATAGTATCTGCCACAATATTCTTTGGCTTCCAACCTGAGATCCAAACTATGCCACTATCCCTGTCTAAACTCTGAGTCAGGTCATAAAGAAACCAGTCCCTCAGGCAATCCACAGATTAGTCAGAATATTTCAAACAAGTTCCACCCTTTCTCTCTCTTCCCAAAATAGGGAACTGAGAGATTTCCTCCTGACTGTGCAGTGTGTCTTCAGGGAGGGAGTAGGGTATGGGTGACTAAAATCATCCCAAAATTTCCTCCCATTTTGAGTGTGGCTTTTCTTGATCGGGTATTGCTTAACTGCTGCAGATCCTTGCCTAGCTTCCTAAGCTCCCACAGAGCTATTTCAGTCAGTGTGTAGTTATTTACTTGATATTTCAATGAGGGAATGAGACCCTAAAGTTTCCAACTTTGCCATCTTACTGATATTACTCCAAGAAAGATATTTTAATCTATACTTTACATTTAATCTAATAAACACTTAATTGTGGGATTAAAATAAGTGTTTTGAGCATCCAAAGACTCAGTAAATTTACTGAGTCATAATCTCCCTGGAAAACATTATGGAAAATGCTGCAACAAAATATAATAATAATAATAACTATCGTCATTATTAGGGAAGAGAAATCAAAGAACAGAGGTGAATTAAAAAACAGAAAACATATAAATATGTTCTTAAAATATTGATAAGTAATGAAAAGCATAACAGTTTGGAATAAAAATCCAAGACAACCTAGAATAGTGGTTTATTGCAAGCAAGACTGGAGAAACATAGAGAAGTGATGGCTTGCTATACTCTTGTGTTATTGGGCAGAGAGTGGAGAAAGTGATTTACTTTAGGTATTAACAGCACCACAGAAGTTTATCTGGAATAGATTATTTCACTGAGATTATATAACTGAGATTAAATAGCATGGATCCTAAGTCAAGTCCTACAAATCACAACCAGCAGAATATTAAAATGAATGACAATAGCCAGTGTTGGAGAAGGCATGAGAAAATTGGTGAACTTTGCCCTGTTAGTGGAAAAGGAACTATTAAAGCCTTTCTGGTGAACAATTTTCAGTATCTATCAAATTTTAATATATGTCAAATATCTGCCTAACAAATCCACATTTGGAAAAATGCAAAAAGCTCCAGAACACACTAATAAGTCAAAAAGCAAGTAGTAAAAAAGGTATACATTATGATTATATTATATAAATAACAAGACAATATCATATATTTGTGCATGTGTGTTTATAAATGCATGGAAAAATCTAAAAGATAGTAATAATTAATGATGGCAAGGGGATGGGGAGAGTCTTAGTGAACCAGAATACTTTTACTTTTTACAATACATGGTTCTCCATTGTTTAAATGTATTACTATATTTTGGATGTAATATATATAAATGCACGTTTAATCAAATAACCAATTTGCAACAGTCTGACCCACTAGCTATCTAGGTAATTCATGTTTGTCATTAACATGGCTGAAAAGACCTAGCTACCATTTTTAAAGTCTAAACATTTCTTCTTACAGGCTTTGCACAGATGCAAAGTAACCTGGTCCTTAAGATCAATCCTGATATTAATTGGGGATTGGCAAATAGGTAGGAGTAAGTGTATCTCTATTATAGGAAGAGAAAGAATGCAAAAATCTGGGTGCTAGGCTGAATTAACAAATAGAAATGTGTATATAGTTAGAATTTCTTATATTCAACAAATTCCAAAATAAGGCTAGACCAAAAATAGCATGCCAATATCAGTCTACCTACTTATTGATTTGCCTACATAGCTATTAACTAGTTTCGCCGTGTTTGACTTTGATACATTATTATTATATCTTTAATTGTTCTTACTTGTGTTTTGTTAGTCCACAATTATATATAAAGGAATCTGTGAGGAAAATATCTATTGATTATACAGACTGTCTTTTGCGAGAATAGGAGCAGGGTTTTGGCATCATGGCGTTCTTGGCTTCACAGTACTCCTTCGTCCATTTCTTCTCTTAGCAGTCAGCAGAATAGGCTGACATGAGGGAAATGCCTGCCAAAGAACTTTAGTAGGAGGCAGTTTTTAATTAACAGGGGCCAGAGAAGGTGATAACCCCAAGGGGTAGTGAAGAGAAATTAACATGGAAAAGCAGTTCCACGCTTCTGTAGGTCCCAAAAGGCCAGCCGTATTAGTGGTGTCTGTTCTGATTGAACTTTTGCTGTGTCTTTTTATTGATTCAGTTGTCAGAATCTGACAAAAGGACCACTGCCCGTCAGTTGTTTGCTTGTAGTGGAGGGTTACGGCTGGAAACTGCTTCCTTTTATGGCTGACTGCAGAGCGAGAGCTGTCGTTGTGGTTATCATTTTACAGACATGATTAATGTTCTTGGGCTTTATGTAAGAATTAAGCGTGTGTGCATACATGCAGCTGGACAAGCTTACTTTGCTTGGATTTTTGAGCCTCTTCATTCTCTTAATTCTTTGCCTGGTTTTGCAGAGAACTCCTTTAATTAGTAAAATATTTTAAAATGCAATTTCAGGGATAATAATTACACTCACTGTTGCAGACACTTTTTTCCTGCCATTTACCAAATCCTTGTCTTAAGAAGCATTATAAAAGAATAATATTCTGTGAATAAATATTTCAAGTTTCTCTCCCAAGGATGAAAATGAGTAGTAAATAAAGCATGTAAAGAGCTTGTGAAATCAGCTCATGTAGTGAGGAGGAGAAAGTAGAGAGATTTTCTTTTTTTTTAACTGCCTAAGAGGGTACATTTAGCTAGTAAACCCAGGAGAGCTTTTGTACTTTAGCACAGTGGGAGAACAGAAACATATGTTTTTCAAAATATTTTAAGAATATTTTGAACACTGTGTGGGTCTTTTTAATTCCATGAGAACCAAGCCTACTCCAGAATTCCATGTATGTTTACCAATTTCAGAATATGCTTTTTCTAAAATAAGGTAGACTTTGTACCTTTCTAAAAAGTGTGGTAATAAATATTTTTTAAATTCATATAATATAATTCTTACTATTCACTTACTTGAAACATGGTATTTACTAAGGTCACTTAATAAGAAAATAGTAAGATCATCGGGACCTGGTACTGATACATTCTTTAGAGCTTGCTTTCTTTCTCCTTTTTGAAGTTTTTGCAAGCATTTATAAAGAAATGACTCAGAGTTACTTGTTCCTCATGTCCAAACTTAATGAGCATCTAGGTCTGTGCTGTCTAAATCAGTAGCCATTAGCCATAGTTAGCAACTGAGTACTTAAAATGTGGCCAGACTGAATTGGGATGTACTGTAAGTGTAAAATACACATTGGATTTTGTAGATATAGTAGGAAAGAGAATGTAAAATATCTCATTAATAACTTTTTATATTAATTACATATTGATTTTTTTTTAACTTTTTAAATGTTGCTACTAGAAGAATTTAAAATTCCATATGTGGCTTACATTATCTTTCTATCAGATAGTACTGATCCAGACAATAGTAAAAGTTAATATTTATTAAGTATTTACTTTGTGACACATGCTATACCAAGCGCTTTATATGTCATATCTCATTTAATCTTACAATTACCATTGAGAAAGGTGTTATTGTTACTTCTGTTTAATAGACAAGGATATTTATGCAAGAGAAGTAAACAATTTACCTAAGATTATGTAACTATATCATATTTCACTCTTCTTTCAACAATGAATTATTTTTGAGTGTCTACATAATGCTATGTGTACGACACAGTACTATGCATGGGCAATGCACTGTGATTAATTACTCTGTGATGTGTGCTAGCACCACTCTAGATGGATTTGGGAGATTAAAGATTGCCAAATTAATTTTTGCGTACTCCATTCAATTAGGTATATTAGACTTAGGAGAGAAAGCATTAAAGTGCTCATGGAAATTTCCTGGTATATTCTGCAGTAAGAAATGGTTTAACACATTGACTGCCACACTAGAAAAAAATTTTTCCTTGGGGCCATGGTGTTTTGTTACAAACATAGAATAAAAACTTGGAAAACAAAACGATCCTTTCTAATTTAATGAAAAATTTGTTATTTTTTATTGTTTTCTCTGTGTGAGTTATGTGCAACTTGAAAAACAGTTCTTGTGGCTCCCAAGGTGAAGAGACGTGAGTTACATATGCTTCATAAGCCCCAGGTTCAAAACTAGTGTGAGTTAAATACGACTCATATGGCAGTGTGTTAAATGAATCTGTATGTATAAAAATGTTGAAGGGTAAATATTCCATGTAAGAAATTAACAAATAATATTTAATTTAGAATGAACACTGATTTCAAGTATAGGTTTTGAAGTCTATACATGTTTGACACAGAGGAGAATAAAGCAGCAGTTATAGACTTATTCACAGATGTCCTTCACATTTTCTACAGAGCTGGGGGAATTTTATGGAGTATAGAACACTTCTCAGCCAAGTCAAGTTAGGATTAAAACCAGAATCAGGAAAAGGAGAAGAGAAAGAGTGTGTGAAGTGCAGTTGTTAAATATGTTTTCTTAGGCCACCTGTGGGAACAGACAACTCTGAATAATAAATAATATTAGAAAGACTGCTTACTTGTGGTCAAAGAAGTTTCTTGGTCATAGTTACAAAAGCAAGGGAGGTAAATGAATAGACCAATTTATCTTTTCTTTTTAATTTGATTTTCTGCAAACTGTAAGTCATGAATAAGAAATAAGAGAAATTACATGAGAAACTATATTCTGAGATATCTGAACAGTCTTGAATTTGAGGGCCTAATTGTTTCCATAAGACCTCATGAGCATCTGGACAATGGAAGCTGTTTAAGGGAGATGGAACAACGGAACTTCATATTATAAACTGTAAATACACAGAAAGATGGTTCTATTTTCAAACTATATCCTGCTGAAAATAGCCGCTATGAGTTTATTTACTTTGTGTACTTTTTATATTTGTACAACTCAGAAAAAAATACTTTTTCCTTAATTAAGTAGTCAAAATCATTCTCTTTAAAATAAATTATGATATTTAGAGGATTTGATGTTGTATATAATTTTTTAAAAAATTGTATTCAATATATTATTCATTTTTTTAAATTGGAAGTTTTTAAAATACTAATAGTAATTCTACTATTTATTTAACGTCTATTTTAATACAAGGCAGTCATATGACTAATGATGTCATTTGGTTTTCACAATCACAATGCCAGGTACTATTTCCCAATTTTTAACATTGATGAAGGAATGGAGATCAATCATGTTAAGTAATATTCCCAAGATTGAAAGGCCAGTAAAAGGGTGAACAGGAATTTAAAGCAAAACTCAAACAAACCAAACACTTACTTTCCTTCCTCAATGCTCATCATGTGCATTACTAGAATTAACTTTGAATCTCTAAAATGTAAGCTTTATTTGCAATGATTCTCATTATTATGTCTTCCCAAATCTATTAGAGAGCTTGATATCTAATGAGGTTCACAAGGAAAAACCTGAATGTCATTTTCAATTCCTTCCTTTCTAACCTGCATGAATTCTTTCTAGGCCGCTTTCTTCCAATCCCCCACCTTTGCCTTCTCCTCTTCATAAATAACCACCCTTGCTTAAAATCAAACTCTTTGCAAATTGCTGTAGACTCGTACACGGTTCTTGTTTCTAGAATCTTTCCCCTATAATCCATCATCTATATTGCTGCCATGGTTATTTTTCTAAAATATACATTCGATTGTATCATTTTCTTACTGTAATATCTTAGGAAGCTTTTCTTTGCCTCCTTAGATTTTAAGTTTAGACTCATAGGGAAGGTACTGAAAGCCTCAATCTCTTTCCCGCCTAAGCTCTCACTGTTCCAGGCTTAGCTGCCTGTTTTCCAGTTGCATGGAAAATACTCCATGGCTTCTACATGAGCTATTGGGAATCAAATGTCTGATACTTGCAGTGGGCACCGTTTCGCCACGTGTGTGTGGTCACAGCCAGAGATGAATTCATACCAGATTCCTGAAGCCTGCAGGCTTCGTACACTCTGGTTGTTATTTGATTCAGATCCACAGGGTCAAACCTTTGTAAGCCTGGAGTTTTATCTGATAAATTCCAGAAAAAGTGCCTGAAGGAACTGTGGCCTTTTTCAGCTCCAAATAAAATCTGAAACCACTTTCCACTGGAAAATGTAAATCTTCTCCTGATGGTATTTATTTCTCTATCGTCGTCATTTAGGTCAAGACAACAGATTTGAGAAAACATTTATTATTCCTGAAAACGAATCCTAAAGAAAGTATTGACAGATGATGTTTTAATTGGTTTGGCCTCTCAAGTGATTAAATAATCATGAAACCTCTTCTGTTTAACAACTGCTTGAGGTACTTTGTATTCTTGCCTCAAAGTGGAGCAGTTTCTAGCTGGTAACGCTGTGATTGATTTTTCCATATCAAATACAATGTTACGGTCTATTGTTTCTGTAGCAAGCATATAGCATCTGTCTTCAAATTCAGACTGTGATCCTATGCTAGCCAGTAATACTTTATATGACCACATCCTTCCATTACAAGTATGAGTGGATTAATATTGATTTTTTTCCCTCTTGTCCAAGACTGAAGATCTGTCTTAGCAATAATTTACACAGCTGGTATATAAGGATATGCTTACTCCTCCTTACTTTCACGGTAAGGATTATTGCTTTGTCTGAAAATCAGTTTCTGCTATTTTTAACCCACAAATAGGTTGAAAAGGGTAACACACTTTGCAGTTCCAGCTATTTATACTGCTGCATGTTTCCAATAACATCTTGGAGCTTTCAGAAAATTTTAAGCTTTTAGTCTGTACAAAACTTCGGAGAACCACAAGGAGCTGGTAAAACCACACACTGGCATAACTTGAATGCAATATGACTTAGCTAAACACCAAAAATTCTAAAGTATGTGTGTGTGTGTGTGTGTGTGTGTGTGTGTGTGTGTGATCTGTTTTATAATTTTAAATTCTGGAACCCTTAAGTCAAAATTTTCCATCAGAATCTCTCTGCTTTGTTCAGTTATAATCTCCCAAATTTCTCTCCACCATAGCACCAAAATACACCCATTTTCACCTCTGCACCATTGCTCAAGAATATTTCCTTGCCTAGAACGCCCTCATTCTCCTCTATTGCTATACTAAGTGTATCTGCTCTTTAAAACCCAAATTTTACCTGCTCCCTAACTCTTGTTGCAATTATTCTGGTTCCTGGTGATTTTTCCTTTTATAGTCTTCTTCTAGTAGTAGAGTAAGCACTATAAATATTAACTTTTAATTATATCATCTCTTGTGTTTATGTAATTTGGCCCTGAATAGCACCAAGGATATTGTAAGGTCCTAGACAAAATGTATATAAAAGAGACAAACCTGACAAACATTACCTACATCTGAATGTGTACTATACTTTATAATTCCTTAGTATCTCACTCAGCACTTACTATCAGGTTAGGCTAGTGTTAACTGGTAGCTGAAGATATCTAACAGAGATGGCATTTCTTGTTCTAACACTAATAAATTTGAAAGAATACCAAATTAAAGAATCTGAGTTCCTTCCTGGGCTCAATCACTATCAAATTGTATGACCTTGAGAAAGTTAATTACCATTTTGGATTTCAAAGACTCTGCTCAAAAATGATGTTGTTGTTCCTGCTCAGACCACAAAGAACTCTCTTCTCTTTCCTACTCTCAATCCAAAATCCATAAGAATGAGTCTACACTAAGTTGTGGACCGTAATTCTGCCTTCTACGTTCAGGGATGATTGGAATAATACATTCCTGACTCAAGCTTGGCCAATCATATTCTTGCCACAAGGGGAACTTGAGAGAGGGCATCCATAGGTAGCAGTTCATAAACTTTGGAATAGTTAAATTCTATGATATGTATTGGAAAAAGGAGAAATTTATCTGCAGACTTAAGAATGAAGAAGATGCACAAGGAGAAGAAGAGATGAGAAACAGGACATGCCACCAGGGTTCCAGATGTCTTTTAAATGCTGGTTCTAAGCTTTCGCTGAGGCCTGCCTGTACTCTGTCCTTGATTTCCTTTGAAATTTGGATTATGAATTACCTTAACACAAAGAACATGTCTGTCTTGTTATTGTGGCATTCCAGGGCCTGATACAGTGCCTGGCTTATAGAGGTGCTTAGTGAATATTTGTTGAATGAGTAAATGAATCATACCTTTTTTTTTCTTTTTATACAGTTGGTTTCAATTGGTTTGTTGCAACATAACCACGAAGTCCTAACTAATATAGCATGAAGCTAGATAATATCTAAGTCCCACTATAACGGTACAACTTGGTGTTTTTAATTTGATCAAATTGGCTTCTTTATACATATTTTTGTATTGCTTCTCTCTGATCAACAGACTTCCTCATCTTAAAACATTCCAAGCCTTTAGACAAAGCTTCATTTTTTTAACCAATTACAAGTCAAAGAGTCTTTAAATCCACCTATAACTTGTAAGACTTCGCTTTGAGATGTCCCCCCTTTTCTGGCCAAACCAATATATGCCTTCCACATATTGATTTATGACTTTACCTGTAACCCCTGTCTCCCTGAAATGTATAAAACCAAACTGTAACCCAGCCACAGTGAGTCCACTTGCTCAAGGCTTCTTGGGCTTGGCTCTGGGTCATGGTCCTCAAATTGGGCTCAAAATAAACTGCTTTCAATTATTAAAAAAAAGAAAAGAAAAGAAAAGAATGAAGGAAATTAGCTAACATGTACTCTATACTATATTATAGGTACTTTACACTTTTCATTTATACTTTCAAACAAAATGATGATAAAACACCACGTATTATCCAATTTTCAGCGGTAAAATCTAATACTCAGTGGTTGTCATGAGTAGGTGATGAATTAAAATTTAAACCCACATGTTTGCTTATAAGCCTTTTATACTCTTTTACTCTGTCATGCAGCCTGAAAGAACACAAGATACAATCTATATACTGGTATTTTGCAATCTGTCTTAGAGGTGGCTTTTGTGATTAATGGTAAATCTAATGATTTCCATGTGCAGATTAATGAAAGAGAACATAATAAGTTCATCTTCGCAATTGTGAAGTGTCCCATAGGTGTATTTTACAATGTTCACATGTATACTTGATAATGTCTATCTTCAAGAAGTATGTGCACAAATAATTGCCCCACAAAACAGCATGTAAGACGTTTCATATTCATGTTATTTTAAAAAGTCAAGAAAGTTCAAAAAGGATGGAAATGCTCAGAAATAGCCTTGTGGAGAAATGAGCATTTTAATTCATCTGTGGAGGAGGGAAGAATATGGGCATGGGGAGCTTTGGAAGCCAAGGGTATGCCCAGTGGAGGGATGGCGTGAGCTGAAGGAACAATGTGGGAAAGTAAATAGCTGTCACATCCATTTGGTTATTTGATCTTTAGGAAATCTCCTGAGAAGTAATGACTACTGAATAACAGCAATTTATATTGACATTTTCTGGTTTGACTTGTACTTTATGAAGTATATCATTCAGAGTACTGGATCACAATAGAAACTGACTGTTGAAGCAAAATGAGAATTTTGAGATGAATATCGATTAGCTCAAAGAATTACTAGAAAACCTGGAGATGCAGGCACAGAATTAGGACATGAGCTAAGGTAATAGGAATTATTCTACATCTTGCTGGGAAGCCAGTGCTTGAGTGAAGTAACTCCAGCATGTATGAAGATGCATTCATTGAAATCCTGCTGTTTATTAGTGTTATGGACTAAACATTTGTGCCCTCACCTACCAATTTGTGTGTTGAAGTCCTAACTACCAATGTGATATTATTTTAAAATAGGGCCTTGTGGAGTAAATTAGGGTTAGATGAGGTTGTGGGAGTGGAGCTCTAACGATGGGATTAGTGCCCTTATAAAAGTGTGCACAAATGTGCGCATGCCCACACGCTCTCTCTGTCTTTATCCTGTGTGTAGACACAGTGAGAAGATGGCAATATGCAAGCTAGGAACAGAGCCCTCACCAGAACCCAATTATGCTGGCACCCAATTCTCAGATTTGCAGTCTCCAGAATTATGAGAAAATAAATTTTGGTTCTGTCAGCCATCTGGTCTGTGGTATTTTGTTATGGCACCTGAGCAAAGACAATTAGACACTGCTTATATAGCCTCCGAAGGACACAGAGACAAAGAAATCATAGCCCCTGCCATGAAGATATATGATCTAAATAAGTGTATCACTTTCACACCCACATCCATAATGTGTTGATTTTTATCTTTAATTAATAATCTATATACCTAAAATATCAAAATCTTATTTATATTATTCTGTTGAATAACAGCAGTTCCCTGCCTCACCCTTCCCCAATTCCCATTGTTGGCCCCCAGCAGTAACTACTTTCATTTCCTTTTGTTCTTCATCTTGTTTTTGAATCTGTATTTTAAAATAATAATTATATATTGCTATTTCTTAATTGATTAAAGTTGCACGATATTTATTGATTACCTGCTAAGGTGTTTAAAGTCTTATGTTTTTTATACCACCACAGCTTCATTTGTCCTCCTCCTCAGTTTCTAATTTTAGTGCATAAGGAATTCTAATTAAATAAATAACTGTTTACCTTTT
The DNA here is from genome assembly GCF_000956105.1 of Propithecus coquereli. Lineage (NCBI taxonomy): Eukaryota > Metazoa > Chordata > Mammalia > Primates > Indriidae > Propithecus > Propithecus coquereli. The sequence goes on along the minus strand of NW_012155062.1, from coordinate 3,868,420 downwards.
GTGATTACATAGATATTGAGCCAATTAGTGTACCGGGGTGTGTTTCCTTTTTGTACAACTGTTAATTTTATGTAGTTCATAATTTACCTTTTTCTTCAATTTGCTTAGCTTTGATGTATCTCTCACTCACATTTTAAAATTCTTTTTCAAATCCATCAAAGCTAGAAATATTAATCAAAATCATCATAAAATTTAGCAACTTCATTGTTTTTCACTGGAGATCTGTTTCCCACAGTGCCCATTCATTCTACTCCAATCTGGGCATGAAGTCATTGAGTGATGTGTTTTCTCAGACATCCCTGCACCATTTTCTTATTGCCCACTCTGACTTCTGGCTGAGTGGACTTTCTCTTTCTTGGTTTGTAGAGTTCTTTTACTAGAGTATATTTTTCAGCAACTTCTTGAGAAAGAATTTGTTGTATGTTTAAACGCATCTTTATTCCATCTTCACACTTGACTGAAAGTTTGATTTGGCATCGAATTCTAGGATGAAAAGAATTTTCCCTCATAATTTGGGAAGCACAGTTCTACTACTTTCTAGCCTCTGTGATATCATCACAAATATAATTCACATTCTTCTATATTTTATCTTTTTTGCTATTATTGTTTTATGAATGAAATTTTCTTCTATCTTTCTAAGGATATTAATTATAGCTTTTTTTTAAGTTATCTTCAGGTCTCTGCATTGTCTGTGTTTTCTCTGTGTTTCTCTGAGGTTTCTATGTTCTATTGAAGTCTTAGTTAGAATGTTTTCAGATCCTTGGCATTCTATTTATACTCAAGAAAAGACTGGAAGAGTTTGAGGTATAGATGGGACCATCGACTGATGGGAAATCCTGTGTGATCAAGCAGCAAGCAATTTTTTATTATGGTAATTCAAGTATCAGAAAAAAAAATGATACCTTTCAATTTTTCTCAGAAAACTATTCCAGCATCTTGATTGGAAAGATATAAAGGCAGGCAATTGATAGATACCTTGATTCAGATATGCTTAAATGCAATCCCCATTGAAGTACCAATATTATTTTTTGCAAATCTAGAAAAAATAATTCTACACTTGGTATAGAACCAGAAAAGACCCCAAATAGCCAAAGCAACCTTAAGAAAAAAGAACAAATCAGGAGGCATCACTTAACCAGATTTCAAGCTATGTTACAAGGCTATTGTAACCAAAACAGCATGGTACTGGCACAAGAATAGAGACATAGACCTATGGATCAGAACAGAAAATGCTGATATAAAACCATCATTATATTGCCATCTGATCTTTGACAAGCAGATAAAAACATACACTGGAGTAAAGAATCCCTATTCAATAAAATGTGCTGGGAAAATTGGATAGCCACATATCAAAGACTGAAACAGGATCTGCACCTCTCACCACTCACAAAAATTAATTCATGATGAATATCAGACAAACTTAAGGCAGGAAACTATAAGAATTCTAGAAGAAGCAGTTGGAAAAACTCATAATATTGACCTAGGCAAAGAATTTATGAAGAAGACCCTAAAGGCAATCACAGCAACAACAACAATAAATAAATAAATGGGACCTGATTGAATTAAAAGCTTCTGTATAGCCAATGAAACAATCAATAGAATGAATAGACAACCTACGGAATGGGAGAAAATATTTACATGCTCATGAAGGGCTAATAACCAGAATCTACAAAGAACTCAAGCAAATAAGCAAGAAAACATCAAACAGCCTCATTAAAAGGTAGGCAAAAGACATGAACAGAAGCTTTTCCAAAAGAAGATAGACTAATGGCCAATAAGCATATGAAAACATGCTCAACATCTCTAATCATCAGGGAAATGCAAATCAAAACCACAATGAGATATCACCTAACTCCAGTGACATTGGCTTTTATCAAAAAGTCCTCAAACAACAGATGCTGGTGTGGACGCAGAGAGAAAGGAACACTTATACATTGTTGGTGGGACTGCAAACTAGTACAATCTCTGTGGAAAGTAGTATAGAGATACATCAAAGAACAAAAAGTAGACCTACTATTTGATCCAGCAGTCCCACTACTTGATACTTACCCAAAGGAAAAAAAGACATTTTATAAAAAAGACACTTGCACTTGAATGTTTATAGCAGCACAATTCACAATCACAAAGATGTGGAAACAACTCAAGTGCCCATCAATACATGAGTGTATCAGTGGTATATGTATATCACAGAGTATTACTCAGCCATAAAAAATGGAAAACTAATACCATTTGTAACAACATGGATGGAACTAGAGACCATCCTTTTAAGCGAAATATCACACAAGAATGGAAGAACAAAAACCATATGTACTAGCTACTAAAATGAAGCTTATAGGTCAACAGTCATGTGCACATATGATAGTAAAATTCAATGGAAATCAAGCAGGTGGAAAAGGGGACGAGGGGATGGGTAAATTCACAACCAACAGGTACAATGAACACTAATTTTGCATTTTTATATAAGTGATGGACACACTTATAACTTTGATTCAAACTGTACAAAAGCAATTCGTGTAACCAAAATGTTTGCACCCCCATAATATTCTGAAATTAGACAAAAAAGTGTGATAGAAACTGTAATACAATATGTATATGTCAGTTAAATATAGCTGGTTTATTGTGTTGTTTAAGTTCTCTATTTCCTTACTTATTTTCTCTCTGGTTGTTCTAGCCATTGTTGAGAAGAGTATATTGAAGTCTCCAACCATTATTATAGAACTGCCTATTTCTCTCTTCAATTCTGTTGAGTTTTGTTGCATGTATTTTAATAGTCTATTATTAGGTGAATAAATGTTTCTAGTTACTATATCTTTTTGCTGTATTGAACCTTTTATTAATATATAATGCCCTTCTTCGACTCTTGTGACCTTTTCTTGATTTAAAATACATTTTGTCCAATATCAGTATAGCCATACCTGCTTTCTTTTGGTAGTAATCAAATGAAATGTATTTTTTCATCCTTGTACTTTTAACCTATTTATGTCTTTAGAACTAAAGTAAGTTTCTTGTATATAGTTGGATCATGTTTTAATCTATGTTGTTAATCACTGTCTTGTTTGGAAAGTTTAATCCATTTACATTTAAAGTAATTAGAGTGGCCCTTCATATCCATGGATTCTGAATCTATGGATTCAATCAACCATGGATCAAAAATATTCGGAAAAAAAATTCCAAAAAGTGAAGCTAGAGTTGTCATATACAAAATACTACATTGCATCTATGCAAATGAAGTTATATATAGGCATTTTAGTAGGTATTATAAGTAAGGTAGAGATGATATAAGGTATAAGGGAAGTGTGCATAGGCTATATGTAAATACTATGATATTTTATATAAGGAATTTGAGCATTTGCTGAATTTGGTATCTACAAGGATTCTTGGAACCAATTTCCCACAAATAATGATGGATGATTATACTGGAAATGAAGAATTTAATTATGTTATTTTGCTATTTGTATTCTATATGCTTTTCAGCTTTTGTTATCCCTCATTTTCTGAATTACTGTTTCTTTTTTCTTTAGTTGATTTTTTATAGTGAAACATTTTAATTCCTTTCTCATTTCTTTTAGTGTATGTTCTATAACTATTTTCTGTGTGGTTATCAGGGCTATTTCATTTAAGATCCTATAGTTATAACCCACTAATTTGAATCTATACCAACTTAACTTCATTAACATACACAACTCTACATTTTTATTATGGTAACTCAAGTATCAGAAAAAAAATGAGACCTTTCAATTTTTCCCATCCCATCCCATTCCCATCCCAACCCCTACCAGTTTGATGTCACAAAATTACATCTTTATACATGTGTGTTCAAAAACATAAACTAATAATTGTTTTTAATGCATCAGTCTTTTAAATTATGTACAAAACAAAAAGTGGAGTTACAAATCATTGTTACAATAGTGCTAGCTTTTCAAATTGCCCTTTACTGGGATTTTTATTTCGTCTTACAATCTTAAGTTACTATCTAAGGTCCTTTTATTTCAACCTGAAGGGATCCCTTTAGCTTTTCTCGCCAGGCAAATCTAGTGACAATGGACACTTCTTAGCTTTTATTTGGGAATTTCTTAATTTCTTCCTCACTTTTCAATAACAGTTTTGCAGGATATATGATTCTTTGTTGAAAATTTCTTTCCAGCACTTTGAATATACAAGCTCACTGCCTTGTGGTCTCAAAAATTTCTAATGAGAAATCTGCTAATAATTTCACTGAGGTTCTCTTATACGTGATGAAATTTCTTCTCTCTTGCTGCTTTCAGGACTCTTTGTCCTTGGTTTTTGACAGTCTGCTTATAATGTGTCTTGACATGGATCTCTTTGAGTTCATTCTATTTGGAGTCTTAGCTTCTTGGATGTTTAAATTCATGTCTCTCATCAAACCTGGGATGCTTTTGGCCATTATTTCTTCAGATAATCTTTTTTCCCATTTCACTTTCTCTTCTCCTTCTGGAAATCCCACATGAGTATGTTGGTCTGCTTGGTGTCATCCAATGG
>NW_012155062.1:3785704-3863605 GCF_000956105.1 Propithecus coquereli | reverse complement strand
AAGTATTTGTCTAGTAGGTCCATGATCTGGTCTTTCTTATGTAAAGTTTCTGCTTGTTTTTTTTTCTTTGAAATCACATTTTTTTCCATTTCTTTGTATGCCTTGTGATTTTTTTGTTCTTGTTGATAACTGAAAATTTGCATCTAACAATGTGGTAATTCTGGAATTAGATTTTCACCAAAGTTTTCAGTTTTTGTTTTGTTTTGTTTTCTAATTGTTGTAGGGTGTTTTTGTGTTGAGGATCACCCTGAGGTATAAACTTAAGATCTTCTCAGATCTTTTTGGAGCCTGCACCTTTCTCTGGGCATGCATGATGACTTTCTAATTTTTCCTGTATATGCAGTTGTTTTATAATGCCTTAATCTTTAATATCTGGTTCCCAAAAAGGAAAAAGAGCAAAATGAAGAGGGAGTAAAAATTGCCAGCCTCTTAAATCCCCTGGAAGTTGCTTCACCTTGAGGAGAAGGAATTTGTAACAATGGGAGAAGGGGGAGTGCAACAATGGCTGTCCTCTTGTGTGTCTGCACCTCTGTGATCGGAAGCAGAAATCAATGATCAGAACAGAGATTTATGATATTTGAAGGACAGTGCCCTTATTGCCCACCCTGACTCCCAAAGCTGTGTGTAAGATGCTCCAGGAACACATACACAGTTGCCTGCCCCAGGTCTAGGGGGTCAAAGATGGGTAGCCACTGTTAAGCTAAAAGCCGAAATCGAGCAAAAGTAACAGCAATTTACTGTTCAAACCTTCTCTTGGAAGTTGCAAGGCTCAAATTGACTCTAGATTTTAAAAAATAGTTACATCAGACATATTCTGCCAGTGCAATTGTTGTCTAGGTGGGGAGATAAATTCCTGATGCTTCCTACTCCATCATTTTCCCAGAATCCTTTCTATAAAATAATATGAACACATTTACTTAATCCTCATTTTCATCCACATGCCAAAACCTCTTTGTAAGGTACATGATGTTTTCTCAATCTTGAACCTCTTGTTTTCAATTTCTCTAATCTAACATCACCCAAAAGGAACATATAGAGTGGAGAGAAAGACTTACTCATCTATCTGTGTGTAAATGGAGTGGAGACCTGGGTTATTCACCAACTTTGTATGTAGCTTTTCAAATATTCTCTACTTTCAGCTCAGCCCAATGTTCAAAATATTGAACTTCTCAGGCAGTTCTTCAGGGCAAATTGGCTCTTTTATGATCAGTGTTCCCCTTCTCCTGACACTAAACCTCTTAAGTTCTTCCACTGTGCTAAGACAGTTACAACTGCACCATTTCCTTCCTGTCTTCCAAAAATTTGTTGAAATAAATTCATCTTCCTTTTTCTTTTCTATTGTTCTTCTGTCCTTGTGGGCCACTAATGTAATAATGCCATTTATTACTATATTACCCTTTTATGGGGTTTTGTGGGAGAAGGAAGGCTAAACACATGTGATCTCTTTGCAACATTTAACTGAAAGTGGGACCCAGGATTATGGATAATTAATAAGAATCCTAAGTGATTCCACTTCATATTTGTTTGAGAAGTTTTCTTCAGGTGAGAAATGGATACAAATTGAGAAATACTGGTTCAGAGAAAGAAACAGTCATAAAAATAGAAAATTGTATTTCCTGGAATAACTACTTTGATAAAGGTGTGTAAGGAAGAAATGAAGTGAAGGGAAACTAGCTAATACTTGGGGTAAAATATTACTTTTGAAGGACAAGTACAGTTTGGCCATGAAAGCAGTTGGGGGAGTACATTGAAGACAGGGAAGTATGGTTGCAAATACACAACTCATTATCATTAGAGGAATTTAATGATGTTTAGTGTGGATGAAGCACATATCGGGGTTGGTAGTGAGGAGACTGAAATGATGGTGGTGGTAACAGATGAGGCAAAAATGTAGGACAGTCGTGGAAAGATTTTAAGCAAATGAGAATGATTGTTAGCTGCAGTATATAAATTGACAATAAAAAGAGGAAGGAGAAAGAAAAATGCAAACCTGGAAGAAGTAGGAAGATGAACCAAGAGCCACTTTCTAAACTAGGCGATGAAGACAATATGAAAAGGCAAAAGTGGATAAATCCTAAAAATATTTGGGAATAAAAATAATCAAGATTTAGTGACTATGTTGAAAGAGATGATAAACGAACGCTAGAAGTGAACTTCCAGGTATTGATTTTGGGTGAGCTGAGTGGCTGTGACCTATCCATTCTGAAAGAGAAAGGGGTTTTTGAGAGGAGTGGTAGACAACTAATGAGATTAAATTTGGGTGTTGATTTTGATTACCATGAGATATCTAGTAGAAATTCTAGATGGTTGTTTTGGATTAGCAGTTCAGGAGAGTTTGGGCTGGAGATAAAAGAGGGTAGCAGCTGTGAGTTTTTATGTCATAGTTGAAGAGTAGAAATTTCCCAAGAAAGATTATAAAATCAAACTAATAATAGCTAAAAGCTTTTAAATATTTATTATGTTACATTCATAGTTGTGAGTGCTTAATACTAATAACAATCTTATACAAGAATTATCCCCTGCTTTATTAAAGGGAAACCAAGGGCCTGAGGGAGCAAGTGACTTTCCCTGGGTCCACTGATAAGCATACAACAGAGCCAAGATTCAAACCTAAGTTTTTCATTATTCAGGAGTATATTCTCCTCCCATTTTGCTCTCCTCACAAATAAAAGTAGGTGGATTGAAGGTGGAATTTATTTAAGGGGCAGGAAGATGAAAAGAATCCCTGAAAGTGAATGACAAGGAGCAGCTATACTGGCACAGAAAAATCAAAAGAATGTGGTGTGTGGAATTTCACAGAAGAGAGAAATTCAGTCAGAGAACAGTTAACAGTGGCGAACATCGCAAGAAATTCAAATAAAAGAACAGAAGATTGTTTATTGGCTTCCTCTGTAAGGAGGTCTTTGCTAACTTTGGTGAAAGCGAAGTCTGTGGAGTGCTGGGACCTGAAGCCAGTCACTGCGGGCTGTGAAATGGAAGAGTGAGGAGGACAGAGAAAGAGGAAATTCAGGATGTTTGGTCGTGACGGCAGGGTGAGGCAAAGGGCACTGGTTAGATGTAGCCTATGGTAGAGGAATAACCTGGGCAGACTAGAGCATGTCTAGGTGCTAGCTGCAAAGAGTGAAAAAACAGTAATGGGTTTAGGAAGAAAAGGCATAATTTGTAACCTAATGTTGCTGAGGGAGTCCACCATAGCCTTGGAGTAGGTTTATTCTTAGATTTTTAAAATTTAAAGTATTTTTATTTCTGTTTGTGAATATAATCCTTTCTTCTTTAGAAAATTTAAATATAAAAATATATAAATTAGAATCTGAAAGTACCCTTGTAATTTCGACCATATCTCGTGTTACCTGCTTTTGAAAATTATTTAGTCTTTCAAACTTTTTGAAATGAATCTATAAACATGTATACTAGTAAAAGTGAAATTATAATATAGATACTGTTATATAAGTATATTTTTCACCTTTAGACAATATACCATGGACAGACATCTTTCCATGTTAGTATTAAATAATATAGAGCAACTTCAACTTTTTAATGTCTTCACAGTATCCCATTATAGGATATATTTAAACAATTACTTTTTAAAATTTTTAAACTGATATATAATGATTGTACATGTTTATGGAGTACCTAGTGAAGTTTTGATACATATAATATATAATGATCAGATCAGAGTAATTAGCATATCCATCGTCTCAAACATTTATCATTTCTTTGTGTTGGGAGCATTCAATATCCTCCTCTATTTTAAACTATATAATGTATACAATACATTATTATTAACTATAACCATCCTATAGTGGTAGAGAACAGTAGAACTTATTCTTCCTATTTAGCTGTAATTTTATATCCTTTATCAATTCATTATGTACAAGCTATTTCTAAAAATATGATGGCCAGACCAAAGAACAAAAAAAATTAATTGCTAACACATTCCTAAATAGCACTAATCCCTACTCCCATTATCAATAAATGGCTGGGGAGGATATTTTTCCACTGGTTGGTTGGGTGGAAATGAAAGGAGATTATACATGAAGATCTGAATTTCCAGAGTAGGCAAAAAAAGCTCAGGGACTACCCTGCCCATCTTTGCACCTCACCATCTTTATCTTATTTTCTAGTTTTTATGTGAAGTAGGAGACAAATTTTCCTACTCAGTGTGAGGATGGAGGAGAGGACAAAAGGACTTGGGAAAAATGAAGACTGCTTGAAATGGTCACTGTGAGGAGAGGCTGAGAGCTGCGTCCTGGGACCACCAAGGAAATCTGATCGTATTCACGCCCTATTTTATACCAAAGGCATGAAGTTGTGCTCAGAGAAATCTCCCTGAGCATGTGGTCTTTTCCCCGGCAACACTTAGGGGTAGGAGCAGAGAATGTAGCCAGAAGGATTCATGCAGGTTGCAATTTTGTCAGTTGGGCACAGTTAAGGGACAGGGAGCTCAGGAGTGGTAAAACTGACGGACAGTGGGATCCAGCTAGATAAGAAGACTCTTGGGAGGGAACTTAGATATTTAGAGAAATTAGCGCACTAACCAGCTGGCAGTGTTGCAACTGTGTCTATTTATACTGTTGTCACTAGCTATGTTGTCAGTGCATTGTTTATACATTATAATTTACACACTTGCCTCTGTCTGTTTATAAAGCTGTGCTTTTGGAACGATCCATACCGAATTGCAAATAATGAATGTACCAATGGACAGAGCACTTGCATTGTTCCTTTGTTTGCATGTTTTCATTTCTATCAACTTAATCACAACATGCAAACCTACTGATCCATGGAGGTGTGTACAAAATATAGCAATTGAAGATTGGCAGACCTATGAGAAAAATGCTTGTTATAGCCATACCACTAAAGCTAATCAGTTTTATTATAGAATTTAAAAGAATGGAGATTATATTGCTCTAATAAATTTCTGTCACCAGATTTTCATAAATTTCTTTGAGAGTTATCAGTAAGCACTGTCCTTAAAAATTGCTATAACTGAACTTTTTTCTGATCAAATGTAGTTCATAATGTTCAATGTCTCATGAGCTTTTTGACTATCTACGTGCAGCAAATGATTTAGGTTACACATCACTTTGCCTACATGAAGTACAAGTCTTATGAACTATTTTTATCCAAAGTCTCTTGGATGACTTTTTTAAAAATTAAAAACTAATAAGACCTCACAGTATGATCCTTTATGATATACCTAAACTTAACTCTCTGCTCAAACTTAGTGTCAGCTCATACTTTCATGAGTTATCCAGCTGAAAACTGTGTAATCAAGAAGGTAAAATTAATGTTCACTTGGATTTTTCTCTCATAAGAAAAAATTATTTCACAACCAATTTCTTCCTTCCCTAATGGGAAAAAATATTTGCTCTCTACACATCTGATAAAGGGCTGATAACCAGAATCTATCTAGAACTCAAGAAAATCAACAAGAAAAAATGAAACAACCCCATCAACAAATGGGCAAGCGAAATGAACAGAAACTTTTCAAAAGAAGACAGAATAATGGCCAGCAAACATATAAAAAAATGCTCAACATCTCTAATCATTAGAGAAATGCAAATCAAAACCACAATGAGGTATCACCTAACCCCGGTGAGATTGGCCTCTATCAAAAAAACACAAAACAACAAATGTTGGCGAGGATGTGGAGAGACAGGAATTCTTCTACACTGCTGGTGGGACTGCAAATTAGTGCAACCTCTGTGGAAAAGAATTTGGAGATACCTCAGAGAGCTAAAAATAGAAATACCATTCGATCCAGCAATAGCACTATTAGGCATCTACCCAAAAGAGCACAAAACACTCTACGATAAGGACATCTGCACCCGAATGTTTATGGCAGCACAATTCACTATTGCAAGAATGTGGAAACAACCCAAGTGCCCATCAATCCATGAGTGGATTATCAAAATTTGGTATTTGTTTACAATGGAATATTACTCAATTATAAGAAATGACAGTGATCTAGCACCACTTACATTTTCCTGGATTAAACTTGAGCCCATTATCCAAAGTGGGGCACCACAAGAGCAAAAGAACAGGTTCCATTTGTACTCACCATCAAATTGGTATTAACTAATCAACACATAAAAGCACATATCAGGACAACATCTATTGGATGCTGGGGAAAGGGGAGGGCGGTGGGAGGAGGGGGGAGGAGGGAGGAGGGGACGGGTATTTGTATACACAAGGAGTGCAATGGGCACTACCCGAAGGATGGACATATTTGCAACACGGACTTGGGGGGAGGGGAACCAAGGGCAACACACGTAACCTAAACATCTGTACGCCATAATATGCTGAAATAAAAAAAAAAAAAAACAACCCTATTGCTATAACTCATTATTATTTTAGTAAATTTACTAATATTCTTATTTTATTCATTCTTGGAAAACAGTATCTAATAAATTTGGTAGGTTTGTCACTCAAGGAAACGTATAGTTTATTCATAGAGAAGGGCATGACATCTAATTCTAAATATCCATAGTAGATTTGTTTTTAGAAGTTCTTCCTTTTTTTATTTTAATAAATATCAGTTGAGTGAGTACCTACATACTGCCTAGAATTCTGAAAGGCGCAGGGGCACAATGTTGTACGTGACAGACCTGATCCCTTTCCTTCCTGTGTTTGCAATGTGGGAGGTCCAGGTGATGTTAGATGGGGTCCTGTGTTGTTAAGTCAGGCACTCTGTGAGCTACTGGCCGAGCCATTGTGGCAGAGAAGGAAAACCCGTGCTTAGGATGTATATTAATTTTTGGCCTCTTCCTGATGGATGGTGTTTGTTCCAAACAATTTGCCACCAAGTGGCTAGTTGTTCTCCCCTAGGCAAGGACCCATGCCAAGTGCCCAGCGTTGGCTTCTACTGCTAACAGGCACGACATCCATTAGCGGCAATAGCTAGATCAGCATCAGAGAGGAGAGCTCATAATTCAGGGCATGTGTTTCCCGTCCCTGTGTCATAGTTCCTAGCTCCAAGGATTCCTTGAGCAAACACTGAAGTGGCCAAGGACAGAGGCTGGCTAATATCCACCAGTGAGTCGCTTGTTGCACAGAGCCTTTTTTTTTTCGTTCTCTGGTGGGAAGTGGCATGACAACAAACATCCACAAACTTAGTTTCCATTCCCAGAGAGCCTCCCACGTACTCTTTTCCTATATTCTTTGTCTTTAACTTTCAATTTTTTTTTCAGGTTCCTGACCAAGCTGTTTACTATTGCCCGTGAGTCTGTGTGTGTATTTACCTCAGACCATTTCTCCCTCCACACCAAGGCGATGTGAACAGGTGTTTTGCTCAAAGCTCGGTCCACTGGCAAGATTTCCCCTCCTTGTTTTAGGAACCACCCCGAGTTGGGCTGTCCGTTTTCAGGTTGCAGAAAAATATCTAGCTGATCAATGCATGAACCAGGCTTGGCTTTTTCTTTCTTCTTCATGAGTGAGTCTGAAAGAATCGCTTATTAGGCCACAATGTGAGACGAGGTAAGAGGCGTGTGTACGACAGTAGAAGGCCACATGGGGGTGCAGGCTATCTGCTCACGGAACTGACCTGTGCCCCGTTGGACCTGCCTGGTACCAATCTCTATCACATGTGAGATTGCTCTTCCACCCGCTCACCCTCATGGCTTGCTGTTTCTGACACTGATCTTGTAGGGTAACAGAATATGCCAACCTGAAATATGCCACTTTGGCACAGGATTATTTTGAGTTAAAGATACTTAGAAAATAGTAGATGAAAGAAGGGCATTCTGACCTTTATTCTTCCTGAAGGCAGGAAATAAAACTCTCACGTGAAAGGTATTCTCCTTGTACCAGAAGGAAGACATTCTTATCCCTAGACATGGGGAATTGAAGCCAAGAAAAATCTGTACAAACAAACCTTGTTAAACTGGGTTAGCTTAAACACAGCATCCTAGTTACTTTTGCCTCACCCAGATCCCTTTGTCTTGTCATATTTGCACAATTCACTGCTCTTTGTCCAAACTAATATATGAGCTTCCAGCCCTCACTGCTCTTTGGGTCTTCATGTTTCTTATAGGGCTCCCAGGTACATGTAAAAAGGACTAAATAACATTTGTATGCTTTTCTCCTGTTAATGTGTCTTTGGACAATAATTTACAGGGCCCCAGCTGGGAAATCTGGCAGGTAGCATAGAAAAGATTTCTGCCTCCCCTACAATGCCATGGTCAAGATCTTAGTCTCTACCAGGACTGAGAGAGCATGCCAGTAGCTGTTTGGGAAATGGTCGAGATTTCTCTGCTGTGGGCAACATGGCCTTGCTTTAGAACCTTGGGTGTCTGCTCTATGATTCTAATATCAGAGCTCTCATAGTTCTCAGAGTCGTCAGCCATATCGCACACTATTCTATCTAGCACAGTAATCTCTAGCATTAGTGGATCTGCTAGGTTACATGGACCATAAACAGGGACACTCATAGTATAGCCTGAATCTGCTGCTAATCCCTCTCTTGGGCTTGACCGCACTCAAATTGGCAGTGTTCTGAGGCACGTGATAAATGGATTTGAGTATTAGTAGTTCCAAGTATGATACATCCTAATTCCAAAAGCCCAAAATGCCAATAAATGTCTATGCCTCTTTCTTAGCATAGACCAATGGAAGTGCAAGTTGTAGTGACTTATCCTTCCCTCTGGAAGAGCTATCACAGCATCCTCATGCTAACATATTACTAAAAACTTCACCCATGTAGCTGGATCCTAAATTCTTGTAAGGCTTCTCTCCTTTAATTTCTTCAGAAAATATGTGTGCTTGATACTTCCTGATCATGAGGTCTGGTTTCCATATCATTAATATAGAGGGCCAGCATGGTGTTTTGTGGAATGTCAAGATGGCCAAGTCTCTTCAGATTATATTGTGACAGAGAGGCAGAGTGCTCTGGTCCCAGTGCAAGAGCTTGATTATATATTATTGTCCATCCCAGATGAATGTGAAATGCTTCCAATCCTTCTTCTGGAAGGGAATTAAAAATAATGCCACAATACAAGTACCAGAACATAAAATACTACATCTGGAACAGCAGGCATAAGTGAGACTACCTCATTCTCAATTTTACAATATTGCACCCTCATCTACAATGTTCTTTATGGTGTTTGGAGGGAATGTACCAGTGAACCAAATGGGTACACCAGTGAGCCAAACTGGGTTAGGATGGGAACCTCCACTCCTGTAAAATGTAAGCCTTTGCAGGGGACACCATGCAATATTGCTTCTTTTATTTACTCTCTTGGCTGCATAAAAGTAGGGAGAGGTTTTGTAATGTCTCTTAATTCACAGATTAAGAAATCTCTGTGAGGATCCTACCAGCTGCCAGGTACACCTATCACAGTTATGCACCCAGGGTAGGTCTGCAGACTCCCTGGATCCACTGTGAGAAGGAATTGGTCAAGGACTCTGTTCTAAGAAGGGCATAACATGGTGTGGAGTCTCCTGGTACCAATATTAGCTCAGATTCTGTATCTAATACTCCTGAAAAGATCGGGGTATTCCCCTTTTACCCAACATGCATTTGCTCCAGTGAATGGCTATAGTCCCTGTTTGGAAGGACGGGGGTACAGGCACTATGAATGCTTGCAATTGTAGGTTTCTTCCTTAAAAGTACCTATTTTCCCATCCAATTGATGGGCTCTGGGTTTGAAAATTGGCTTAATGTGATTTTTTCATTGTAGCCACTGACATGAGCACTCTGCTTACCCTTTCCTGAGGTTTTTGGGGAATCTAAGTCAAACAATATCCTTGTTGATGCCTGTTTCTTTCCACCCTAGAAACATGATGGTCTATTACTTACCACCATAGATCTCTTACAGGTCAAGGCCTTCTAGTTACAATTTTGGCCTTGCTGCCCATTATGGTAATTGTGTAGAGTTTGCCTCTACTTGTTAAATGTCATCAGTTGGCCTCTGACATTAGGGAAACTTATACCATTGCAGCATCTCCTACTGTCAATTATGGCCTGTAAAGGCCAACTACCACTGATCTTCTCAACCATTCTGGTGCCTGTTTACCAGTGAATGCTTTATCACTTTATGTAAGACAGTATCCTCTTAGCCTTGCTGCAGATTGTAGCAGCTGGCAGGTCACTGGACTTACGTAGTAAACCCAATCTTATATGCCCGATTCTCTAAGCACTTTAGGCTCTTTCTTAAGACTATGACAAGAAGTTCTAGCAATCCTACCACATTAACTCTAGACCATCATGTTTTATAATTCAAGGAGTCTTCCAGCATTATATTAGTACTAGCTCCAATAATCCTTGCTATAATTTTAAATCTAAAGAATGCTGCTGTATCAATAAACTGTCTCCCATCCAGGATTATATCCCACCTTCCCTTCCCCAGAACCTTCAAGATTCTCTTCAAACACTTTTGGCTGGTTCTGCCATTTATGTAATTTATGTATTTTTATTTAAATTTTATATATAAATTATATATTTATATTTAAATTTTCTTTTGTTTAGATGGGACTTTTTCCCCTCTCCCTCTTAAGGATGTGTCTATAGCATATGTTGGGTAAGGATCTTTAGCTTTGCTTATGGGTACTTCGATAGGTGTCTAGGTCCTGGATGGATACCTGAGTTATACATATCCATAGTGTGGTGGTTTCCTCAATTGTTGGGTATTTTTAGGGTGTAGTAGTGGTGTAGTATGCACATGGGCAGATTCCCTGTCTCTTGTTGACAAGGGGAGATGGAGGTTTTTGAAATCCTTTCTCTTCCCCAGTCCTATATTCTTTTTAACAGTACAAATTATATTGAGACATCCAGTTCAATCTCTAAATCAGTAGGTGGTGCTTGTGGGTTAGAACCAGCCATCCCCTGGATGATTGAGTAAGTAAATGCTGTAAAAGGCTGTACAAGTTGTCCTGCCTATCAGGAGGTGGCAGTTGCAGGAAAGAGCCAGTTGCAGTGGTGTTTTTTGGGAGTGGTGTTAGCTCTAGTTGATCACGAGAAGCACTTGGATGTCGTAGGTGATGGGTGGGGTCCTGCAGCTCTCCAGTCACTCCTTGTGCTCCACCATGGCGGAGGTGGGTGGAGGAGTGAGGCTGGGTGGGGCTGGGTCAGATGAAGCCTGTATTCAGGCTCCACACAGGTGAGCATAAGAGCTATCTCAGCAGCGGTCGAGGACCAGCTTAAGCCACCAGGGAAGGGCTAAAGCAGCCCCACCTAGCCAGAAAGTATGCTCCTGGGGGAGGGCCAGTCTGGAATTCAGTCTAGCAGACAGGAGTGGATTTTGCTCCTCTCCCTCTTCCCTTGCCCCACACATCTCCTTCTGGTACCTGGCCAGACACCCAAACTAGCTTCCCTGCCCAGGATCCTGCCCTGGACTAAAACCGTGGCTTTCCTATGGAGGTAAGAATGCTACTCGAGTGTGCTGTGGCTTGAACCCATATTGCAGTCTCCTTTCAGTTTTGCCCATATGGGCTCCCTTCCTCCCAAGAGTAGTTCACAAATCCCCCCGCTGAACCCCCATGCAACATGATTGAGTCCTGGGATATGGGATTCCAGCCTGTGCTCCTGCCCTTTGATCCCGTAAGTTCAATCCCTGATCATTCCAGGGAGAAGCATGCTGGTCCTCAGTTGCCCATGGAGCATTCAAGTAGAAGTTATGTCCCTCCACTTTGGGGTATGCCCTGCTCTGCTGGAGCAGTCAGGTGGGCAGCACGGGGAAGGCCAACAGGCAGGGAGCTCACAGTCCAAGCATCCTTTGCTCTGCTGCAGGTCTTTAAGAGGAAAGGCATGAGCCCCATTCTCTGTGGAAGCTTCGATGTTGTGGGCACACCAACAGAAGGGAACCAGCTGATTCTGAGAGCCCTGGCTCAATCATCCCTTGGAGCACTTGTGCTGACTTGCATGGGAACTGCCATTGCTGCCTTGGCAGCTGTTGGTGGGGCCAGGGAGGTGGAGGAGAAGAATTTGAATGGAGGAGAGCTGGTACTCAAAGGCACACAATGTGTGGAAAAGCAGCATGGCACCCAGTGCCTTGGCTTGGGTCTTTGCTGAGGGGGGCCACTCTGAGGGGGCTGGCAGCTGGTTCTCTGTACTCTAGAAGCTCCCAGTTCACTGGCAGCAGCAGCTTTTTGGCTTATGAAGGTAGAGAACCTCTCCAACAGTTCAGGAGCCTGCAGTCTGCCAGACATGTGAGGGGATGACAAACAAACCCCCTCACCTACATTTTCCGTAGGGCTCCAAATTCCTTGAAGGTTGATGTCTGCTCAAATCTTGCTCCTTCTCATTCTGCTCTGCGACTTCTTTTAGAATCTCCAGTAGATTCTGGCACTTTTCCCTCAGAACTTGGGCTTTGTTTTTTTTCCACCTAAAACTTTTCCTTCTTTCTGAGACAATCTGGCAACT
Organism: Propithecus coquereli; assembly: GCF_000956105.1. Taxonomy (NCBI): domain Eukaryota; kingdom Metazoa; phylum Chordata; class Mammalia; order Primates; family Indriidae; genus Propithecus; species Propithecus coquereli. Next base: position 3,851,247 of record NW_012155062.1, on the reverse strand, counting down.
GATGTCTCTAGTCAACCATCTTGCCTGCCCTCCCTCCCTACCATTATGTATTATGGTGAAAAATTTCTTTCTTTGAGTACAAATCAATCATCTCTAATCCCAAAATTCAAAATCTGAAATGCTACAAAATTCAAAACATGATGATCAAAGAAAATGTTCATTGAAGTATTTTGGACTTGGGATTCCAGATTTTCAGATTGGGGATTGTCAACCATATGCTGTCTGCAAATGTTTCAAAATCTGAAAAAAATCTGAAATCCAAACACTTCTGGCCCTAAGCATTTCGGATTAGGGATACTCAACCTGCACTTGGGATACTTCTTCCCTGCTTCAGTAGTGTTTAGGCATGATTGCCTTATTGCTCTAAAAGCAAAGATGAAAGATGGGGATAGATCTTGAAAAGGTAAGCATTTGGTCCAGGTGAGAACTTTGCAAAATCTCCAGGCAATGGGGAACATTTCTCCTTTATCGAGGGAGAATGGGCCACTTTTACCAGCACAGAGAGTTTGGGGGAATCTGAAATTTCTATGTTCTGCACTCAAATGTCTCCTACTTGGGCTTCAGGGTCACAATTTTTTCCTATCAGGGTCCTATCTTTACACAAAAGCTATCAGGGCTGTGATATCAGCATCTTTTTTAATTCCAGAACTCTCAGAATCAAATCTGGCTCCTGATTTTTAACAGAAACTGCCCTCCAGTTATAGAGGATGAGGGGCTCTTTAAACATGTTATAACTTTTCATTTTACATTGTAACCTGACTTCTGGGTTGATGTGTCTATTAGATTCTTCCATTAGCAATAGCCAAACTAACTCCATATTGTGAGGGATCAGATTCTAGAGCCACTGCATAAATCAGTGCGCTCCCCTCCACTTACACCCTGTCCCACACTACCACAGGCGAGAGTCTCAGAGACTGCAGTGCTACAGAATAGCAGGGCATCTCACTACACCACTTATTACTAGCAGCGGTCTGGCTTGCAATTAATCCATTTCCAGAATGGCTATCTATCTAGGGATGACTTCCTAGAACCAACTCTCTCAGGTTGGGTTCCCCCAGAAGCAGACTTGAGCCAAGGAGTTGAATGAAAGTAGTTTATCTGGCAATCTACCAATGGGGGAATAGAAAAGAGAGACAAGGAAGGAAAGGAAGCCCATCAGAGAGTGTTATTAGGCATATTATCATTGGGGGCACTTGAAGCGCAATCACACTGTGGCTCGTAGGGTCTAGTGGAGAACATGTCTCCAGGTTTTCTTGCTCTAGAGGTGAGGAAAATGGGGTGTTTATGCACCAACTCCATAGTCATTGAATAAAGACTGCCATTAGGGGTTAACAGCAACCCCCCAGCACTGTCTACCTATCTTACATGCAGGGTAAGCATACTCTTGCAGCCTGAGAAAATCTCGTTGCAAGACCTGGTACTGCAAGCAGAGAGTCCCAGGTGCTTGCAGTGAGATTTTATTGATTTTATGGGAACAGTAATGGCGATGGGATAGGTACAGGGCTCCGACAGTGTAGGCTCCAAGTTGGGGTATTAGTGAAGCAAAAAACTCAAAAAATTAAAAGAAAAACGTCTTCCAAGACACAGATACATTCATTATTTTTGTATGGGGCATTTACTTCTTTCGTTGTTAACAAAAGTTAAGCAGGACAGTCTTGATGCAGATGAAAATAAATTTATAAGTTTGATGTCATGTCATCAACTGATGCTCCTGTTTTCTCTTTGAAATAGGTGTCCATGTAATATGCTGAGGGTATAAGAAGTTAGCATGTCTAATATTTTAGGAGATTGGACTGCTTTTTAAAGTTGCTACGTAGAAGAGAAAGAGCTAACAAAGTAATAGGAACAAAAGTGAATTGCTGGGCAGTTCACAACACAAACTGAGAGCAGCTACCTGAGTTTTGATTTTACTCTAGAAGCATTAATACATCAGGCTGGTACCGGCTTTGATGACAGATATTTTGTGTTGAACATTTTGTGGGTGGTTGGAGGAAAGAACACAGAAACAAAGATGTTGATAATATGTAGAGAGCCATTGAAGGAAAGGATTATGTAATCTAAGGTAAGCAGAAAAAGGAAGAAAAGACTGTATAAAGTCTGGAAGAAAGAAAATAAAAGGTTCCAGTGCAGCTGTAGATCTGGTATTTGGGGCACACTTAAGTAGGAGAGCCCCAACTGTGTCACAAATGACAGATTCTCCTGATTCTCACTAAAGGAATTTTGGCATAAACAAATGTAAACAAATAAAAAACTGGAAACTGGAAACATACTCTTTAGGGAGTGACTAAAAATCACTTACGGGTTCCAGATAGCAGGGGGGGAAATATTACAAATCAAAATGAATAGTATATTTCACATACAATGATTGCAAACGCTGAAATCAATTTGCTTCTCTTTAAATTTATATGCATGTGTATGTGTGTGTGCACGCATGCTATGGTTTCAGTGTGCCCCCTCCAAAATTCAGGTGTTGCCAATGTGATAGTATTAAGAGATGGGGCCTTTGATAGAAGATCAGGTATAAAGGATGCTCCCTCATTAATAAGATTAAGGCCTTTTAAAAGAGGCCTCACACAGGATTTGTCTAACACGCTATCTTCCCCTTCTGCCTTCTGCCACACGAGGATGCAGCACGAAGGCTCCCGGCAGACCATTTACCAGTGTCTTGATCTTGGAATTCCAGCTGCAGAACTGTGAGAAATAAATTTTCGTTCTATATAAATACTCAGTCTCAGGTACTCTGCTATAGCACCATAAAACAGACTAAGACTGTACATACATAAATTTTTCAAAACTTTAACACACTCTTTAGTTATGTGAGAGTGGATGGATGGGACAAAACACAAATGTGAGGTTTCATTATGTTTCCGTTCTATGCGTACTGCTTAGGCAGTGCCTGGGAGCAAAGAGCCTAAGGCACAACTAGGAGCAAACAGCATCTGAGACTGTGGCTACAGAAGCACACAAAAGCAATGTGAAATTGGTAATTCAGGAAATCTTGAGATGAAAAGCCAAAGTTATCTTAAAGAAGTTACCGTATAGTGTGTGAGTATTGTGTCAGAGAGGCACGCAAGAATCAGAGGACTCAACAGTGAAAATGCAAGGCAAGTGGATGGGTTAAGGCAGGGAGCCAGCACGCAGGCTGTAGGAGGGAACCGAGAGAGGAGACCAGAAAAAGCTTGGACATAGGCCAGATGGTCAGTGTGAAAGTGGGGCGCGCCCTGGAAGTGGCATGTCAGATTACTGGATCTATGGGTGTCAAGAACACAGTCAAGGTGTTCCCAGAGACCCTATGGTGAATCCCAGATCTGCTTCAGCCTGGAGACTTCATATACAGTTCTTGCTAGAGTAGGGGTCTGTCCACGTCACAGGAGACTCATTGCATGCTGGCGAGAGCAGGGGATCGCGTTTACGTGAAAGGATGTGGGAATGGGAAAACCGAGAAAAGAACAAGTGGGATGTGATGAGTGAATACAGATCTTTCTAAGCCTAATATGTACCAGTAAGAATTGAACTTCAAATATTCCAGGAGAGAGGAGAAAATGTGGAAACAAAGAGGAGAGACAGAGGCTTAGTTTGGGAGGTTTCAGTAGGAAGCTCTATATCCACAATAAAGGAAATATTAAATGCTGAGAATCTTTGGAGACAACTTTTTAAGATCAATGTCAGGCCCAAGCAAATAACCTTTGGGCAGTATTGAAGAATAAGTTGAGAAGTATGGACAAGAGACTCTCACCACTGAAATACCCAGGAAAGGCATAGTCTGGGACTGAATATCAAGTTATAAACGAATAAATAGGGATAAACAAAGTGGCCAGAGGTTTTAATAGGGAAAGATTCAGAGAAATGAAGACTGGAAAGCTGAGGGATTCTTAGCCTGAAGTCCATGGACCCCGAAGGTGTCTGTGGAGGGAATCAGGTGGTCAATGGATCTGGATGGGAGATAATTACATCCTAACTCTCACTAATCTCTAACTGGAATTTAACGTTTCCTCTGATTATGATTATAGGCAATAAACAATTGTAATAGTAGCAGCCCCCCGGCCAGTAGAAATCAGATATTTACTTATCACATTAGAGTTATTGGAGATCTCAAAATGTCATTTATATTCATCCATATTTCAAAATTACGTGGTTTTTTTGACTCACCACTAAATCTCGTTATTTAATACTCTAATATAGGAGTACAAGTGTGACTACATCACAAATTTTTTTGAAAAATAATGATAACAATATTTAAATGTATCTTATTGTCTCATGTACATTATTTTATGCATTTGAAATAATTATCTTGACAAGAGCTCCAGAGGCTTCACAGACTTCCTGCATCAGTCAGCCAGCGCTGTCATAACAACGCATTATAGACTGCACGGTTTAAAGAGCAGAAATTTACTGTCTCAGTTCTGGAGGTTAGAAGTCTGAGGCCGAGGTGGTAGCAGGGTTGGTTCCTTCTGAGGGCTTTTAGGGAGAGTCTCTTCCGTGCCTCTCTCCTAGTTGACAGCGGTTACTGGCGACTCTTGCCATCTCTTGGCTCTTAGATGCATCACCCTGATCTCTGCCTTCATGTTCACATGACACTCTCCGGATTTCCCTTTTCTAAATAAGAACGCCAGCTATCTTGGATTAGGTTCCACCCTAGTGATGTAATCTTAACTCGATTATCTCTATAAAGCCTTTATTTTCAAATAAGTCCATATTCCGACATACCGGGGGTGGGGGGCGGTGGGACTTCAACATATCTTTTACCAGAAACGCAATTCAGACCGTAACACTTTCAAAGGAGCCAATGGCACGCAGAAAGGTAAGAGCCTTGCTCTAAAGCCAGTTGGGCCCAGAGGAGCCTGATAAGACTTGAGGCTTAGCCAGGCTGATTCAACAACGTGAGACTATGCCCCAAAGCTTACCTAGCCTGCATAGAATTTGTTTGCTGGTATTTCCTCCTGGAGGCAAATGACTTGTGTACTTTAAAATGGCTGACTTCCTAGTGAACCCTGAGGGAGAAGAGTGATACCACCGGAGAAGAGAAAGGGAAAAGACTGCAAATTCCGGGGGCCCAGTGTCGGGAGGGGAAAGCCCCTCTTATCTCCCCAGGTGGTGGCAGCTGAGTAAATTACCCAGCAAGCAGCTGTAACGCATTACATGGCAATTATCCCCCAAGAGTTCTGAGGACTTGTAAGCAGCTAAAGATAAAAGGCAGCGCTGCTTCAGGACTTGAGCACTGTGAGAGGAAGAGCTGCTTCCTTTGCAATTTTACAGTGTTTGAGGAAATGGGCCTCGTGGGACAGGTCCCTTTCGGAAAGCCTTACAGTGCAAATAATCCCCTAGTTATGCAAAGGTCTCGTAACTGAATGCACTATACGGCCTACACAAACAAGACATGCAAAGGAAATGTATGGGGAAAACCAATATGATGAATCTCATGGAATAAATACGGCATGCACTTCTAGAATGAAATCTGCCAAGAGTTCCCACAATAAATATGATTGCCTATTTATATCTTGATAGCAAAATACATAAATAGCAAACATTTATTAAGTGCCAGGCACTATACTATCCTTTTTATAAAAGGTCATCTCATTTAATCCCCGTAACGATCATAAAAGGCAGGTACCATTTTACAAATGAGGAAAATGAGATCAGAAAATATAAACAGGCCACTCACTGCCATCGTGGTTAGTAGCTGATGGAGCCACATATTTAATACCCATTTTTAAATTATTTTTACTCCTTTCCAATATACACAAATAGATCTTGTGATTATTAAAATAATTTCTTTCAATAACAGAAATCATTTTTTAAAAAAAATGTCTGCAGACCCAGAGACTCAAAAAAAAAAAACTTTTAAAAAGCATTGCTATCTATATTAAAGGCTCGCAATTAACAGACAGCTACTTACCCAATGCAATGTGGTAGGAAAGAAAAAAGATAATTGTGGACCTAATCACCTCAAGTGTTTGCTACAGATTAAGTTTATCTATTAATATATAAGTAAAATATCTGCAGCTTTCATAAACCAGTCATTTGTTGGTGAATAACCAGTTAAGAAAATACGGAAATGAAGTATGTACTATGTAATCTAGCAACAATATGTACTTGGATTACAGCTTTCAGGGCAAAACAAAAATTTTCCCACCGAAGGTGTACAAACTAGGTATTTATTAAGCATTCTCTTTTTACTTACGGTGGCATCATTCTCTAATCACAGGATTACATAGAAAGTTACTGTCTTATACATTTTTTCCCCCTAGCAGTTTTGCATTCAGGTGAAAAGGACAGAGTAGAGCAGGCCACGGCCATGACGATGACTGGCAAAGGATTAAAACCAGCTCTCTGGGAAGAAAACAACCTCTAAGTGTAGCATTTGCCCGTTTTTGAAGGGTCAATGGCCAATTTCAACCTACTGATATGACGTCACTAAATCCAGACAGAGAAGAGGTGTGCAATAGCACATTATTACATTGTGTTTTCATCAGATACAATAGATAGAAATAACTCCAAGATCATGCATAATGTTAAAGATGTAGTAAACTAATGAGGAATTGATGAGTTTTGAGTATTTATTACCTTTGCTTTTTAATGTTTTTAATTGTAAATTCATATCATTTATTTTTATAGCAGCTTTATTAAAACAATTTACATAGCATAAACTTCAGTGTACAATTCAGTGGTTTTTGTTATATTCACAGAGTTGTGCAACCACCATCTATTTTTAGAATATTTTCATCACCCCTAAAGAAATTTTGTGTCCATTAGAATCATTCCCCTTTCCCTATATCCCATTCCCCACTCTGCCAGCCCTGCCAGCCACAAATCTGCTTTCTGTCTCTATAGATCTGCCTATTCTGAACAATTCATACAAATACAAACAATTCATATAAATATAAAAGGAACATATACAATATATGTCCCCTTTATTGAATTGTAAGATATACACATGTGTGTATATATTAATACACGTGTGTACATATACATACATATTAGATAGAGATATATACGAGGTCTGTCCATAAAGTATGCAGCCATGTAATATGAAAAATGGAGACATTTATTGAAGAAGATACAAGATACAACAAACACTGTACATAGGACAATGATGCCTTAGTCCCCTTCAAAGTAGGCACCTTGGGACCTCACACAGTTCTCCCAGCATCTCCCAACCTACCACTACACGTTCAGCATTCTCAGGTATTCTGCTTGTTGCAGGCCTTCCAGAAGGTGGACCACTTTCAACACATTCTCAACCATCTTCGAAGTGTTTGTGCCACACTTTTTTTGTGCTGCACTCATTACGTTGTCCCTGAAAGCCTTCTCAATCAACCGAATAGTTTCTGCGGAAACTTAACGCTTGAACATTCGTTGCTCTACTCGCTCAGTCATTTAGAATGCAACAGCCACAGGGCACACGCGCTCGCTCTTTGGCCTCCAGCGCCACTCTGACTAGAACGGTGGAGGCGTCACTGTTCACACAAGCGCATTCCAGTCCACTCACCTTGGCTGCCAGGCTACATCGATGGACGCAAACTGTTCTGGTTATATTAACACTGGCTGGATACTTTGCAGACAGCCCTCACATGTATGACACAAGTATTTTGTATTTATTAGGTATGAGATTGGCAAGTATTTTCTCCCAGTCTGTGGCTTGACTTTTCATTGTCATAACAGTCGAAGAGCAAAGATTTAGTTTTTATAAAGTCAAAGTTGGTAACGTCTTTTTGCTTTAGTTCTTGATTTTTGTGTCCTATTTAAAAAATTTTTGCCAAATCTAAAGTCACTAAAACTTTCCCTATGTTTTCTTCTACAAATTTTATAGTTTTAGCCCTTTCATTCAAGTTTATGGTTCATTTAAAATGATTTAAGAAAAAATATGGTGTGCTGTAAGGATCAAGTTTCTTTTCTTTTTTTCTTTTTTGATTTTTTAAGATTATCTTTTCCCGTTGAATTATCTTGGCGATTTTGTCAAAAATCAATGGACAAAATACATGTGGGTCTATTTCTGAACTCTCTGTTCTTAGTATATATACACCTTCATTGCCGTTTCAGAGGCTATTGATTTGAGGTAGCTTTAGATAAGTCTTGAAATTGGGTAGTGAAAATTCTCTTTGTTCTTTAAAAGTTATTTGGTATTATATGTCCTTTGCTTTTACAAATAAATTTTGGAATAAACTTGACAATTTCTATAAAAAGTTCTGTGACTTTGCAATTATATCAAATGTATAGATCTATTTAGGGAGATACAACATCTTCATGATATCAATTCATGAACATGGTATCTTATGTAGATTTGTAATTACTCTCAGCAATGCTTTGTAGTTTTCAGTGTACAGATCTTGGACATCTTTTGTCAAATGAAGTGTGTTTCATATTTTTTATGCTGTTATAAATGGTATTGTTTTTTCATTTTAATTTCAATTGTCTGATGCTGATTTTAAGAAATATTGTTAACTTTTATTTTGTATATTGACTTTGTATCCTATGACCTTGCTAAAATCATTTTTTTAGTTCAACTATCTTTTTTGGTAGATGCCACAGGATTATATCATCTGCTAATAAGGACAGTTTTACTTTGTTTCCAATTGATGTACCTTATTTTTTCCCTTGTTCTTGCTTTATTGCACTATTTAAAACCTGTGATTCAGTGTTGAATAGCAATAGCGGGAATGGTCGCTCTTGCCTTGTTTCTCACCTTAGAGAAAAAGAATTCTATCTTTCATCATTGAGTGCGAAGTCAGTTGTAGGTTTTTGGTAGATGCCCATTATCAGCTTGAGGTGGTTTCTTCCCATTCTTAGTTTTCTGGGAAATTTTATTGTGAACGGATGCAGGATTTCGTCAAATCCTTTTTCTGCAACTATTGAAATAATCACATAGTTTTTATTTTTAATCTGTTAAGATAATGCATTGAATTGGCTGATATTTTTCAATTGCCAAACCAACTTTATGTTTTGTGATAAAAATCACAAAATTCATGATATATCCTCTTATTTATATATTGTTAAATTTTATATACTAAAATTTTGTTTAAAATTTTCGTGTCTATGTTCATTGTGAGATATTGATCTGTCTTCTTACAATGTTTTTTTCTGAACTGGGTATCAGGATAAAGTCGGCTTCATAGAATGAGTTGGAAAGTGTTTCCTTCTTTATTTTCTGGAAGAGTTTGTGAGAAATTGGTATTATTTCTTTCTTAAATGTTTATAGAATTCATCACATGACTCATCTGGTTTCTTTGTGAGAATGTTTTCAAGCTACAAATTTAATTTCTTTAATAAGTATGAAGATTTCAGGTTTATCTATTTCTTCTTGAGTGAGCTTTGATAGTTTGTTTTTTGAGAAATATATCCAATTTATATAAATTGTTAAATTTGGTAGCATAAAGATCTCACTTATATTTATTTATCATTTTTAATGTCCATAGGATATTTATTGATATTATACTTTTGATTACTAATAATGGCAATATATATCGTCTCTCTCTCTCTCTCCTTTTTTCCTGATTAGTGTAGCTATAAGCCTGTTACCGTAAGCCATCTTCTCAAAGAACCAGTTTTGAGGGTCATTTATTTTCTATAATTTTATTTCAGTTTTTACTTTAATATTTTCTGCTTTCTTCTTATTTTCCTTCTTCATACTTTGCTCTTCTGTTTCCAGTTTCTTAAAGTGGAAGCCGAAGTCATTGAGTTGAAATTTTTCTTCTTTTTTATTATAGGCATTGTTATTATAAAACTTCCTCAAATTACTGCTTTAGCTACATCTCAAAATTTTGAAATATGTTTTCATTTTAATTCAGTTCAAAATACTTTCTAATTTCCTTTTTGATTTCTTGTTTAAAGGTGGGTTATTTACAGAAGTGTAAATACACTAGGTCAAACTAAAATGGGATTTATAGAACTGGGGAATATGAAGGATCCAAGAGTTGGAATATATGTAGACCCCCATAGGAACCAACAAGGTCTTAGTGAAAAAATAAGACAACTACCTTCTCTAACTCACTGCATGGCCTCATATTCACTTATCTCTGCTTTTCTCTATGCCTGCTTTTTTTGCTTCTTCCTCTGTGGACTGGTCTCTTCTGCTGACAGTCATCATGGTCACCACAAAATAGTACCGTCAGTCTTTGGTCTTCAGGATCTTTAAGCTCAGTTCTGCACACGGAAGTAGCTCTGTATTTCAGGGAGAGGAATTTAATTGGCCCAACCTAGGCCAGGTGTCTACTTGACGCTACTGTGGGTGACGGGAGAGGAGTCATTGGTACAGGTGTATACACAAAGCACATGCATGAGAAAGGGGAGGCAGATAGATATGTTCTTCTAAGGTCATGTACCATAGTTAAGCATTTAGAGCACCAAGGGCCAAGGGCGGAATAAATTAATAGAAAAGAGGGAACAATAGCCCAGCTTAGTCTTCAGTGGAGCTCTGACTTTAAACTGACGCTAACAGGCCCACTATGGTCTTAGTCATGTTAAGGCTTCTTTGGTATGACTGAGTCAAAGAAAGTGTCACTTCTTGTTCCCTGATTACTCTTGAGTCCCATGAGGGGATCTTTCTCATGTTAAGAAAGGCATATCCTGGGAATATCCCAAGTAGAAGCAAATCCCATTTTGGAAGGAATTCTCTGTCCCTGAATGGTTCTCCCAGAGCCAGCTTCACACTAGGGTCTGGTTCTGCAGGGCCAAGAAATCACTAACTGCAGATTTAGCATAATTGGTGTCAAGTATAGGTTCACTTGAATAGGACTTTCAGCTTCCAGCCTCCTAAAGTGAGCTTTAGGGCACAAACCTGACATGTTTAAGGAATGTAGATGCAATATTTCCTCTGACTACACATAGCCTTTCCTCAGGGCAAAATTATGTCCTTCCTTCCCCATCAAGCCAGGAAACATATCTATTATGAATATATTTTATTTTCTTTCATTCAAGAAACCCATAATATTATACTTTAAAAAAAAATCTCTTTCAGTTATGAAAACAAAGTCCTGTAAGTCGCAAGACCCACTGGGTCTAGCAGATCATTCTGCCCTAGTCAAGTCAGATTATTCCACAATTAGGGATTATGCTTCAAGCAGGGTTCCAAATCCTGCACTACTATAAATTCTCTTTTTAAAAGTATGAACTGTTCACTTCAAAGTAGTAAAAGCCAGCTGAATTTGCTTACACTGATGACTGATTGTTCCCAAGGAAAACACAATGTGTGCTTACAATTTCTACCTCTTTGTGATTGCTCTTTCCAGTTGCTTGTTCTGTAACAAAGTCCTACAAAGAGGGGATGGTGACTATCTGTGCTGTGCAATTCAAGCTGTTTTTTGAGTAGAGAGAATTTCCCGAGAACTGCCTCTCTCTCCCTTCCTGACCTCTTGACCCTGCATTCATTAAAGCTGAGTTCTGGGCTCAAGTCAAGGGAAGATTTTAGTTATTATCCTTGGCAAAGGAACTCTCCATTGTGGCTTTGATTTGAACTTCAGCTCTTCAGAGTGCAGGGGTCACATGTGAATTTGTTATGCTTCCTGGCAAATGTTTCAGAATAAATGAATTTGATGAAATTCTCATGAAGTATTTGTTTTTTAGTGTTTCTCTAATACATAATAAATTGTAATTTATGAGGCGTAATTGAAGAAAATTCTGGAGGAAGTTGTGTATAAGATTAGGGGGATTATTAAATCAACTTTATTGTGTTTTCAAAACTTAAAAATGGTTTACAGCTATAATAAATTGCTTGAGAGTGCTATCAACCCATAAATTTTAATAATTTAATAAACATTCTGCAGTTAACTTGGGCTCATGGCCAAATCCCAGGGCTGGTTTTGTGTCACGTATGGTAGTATGCGTTTTAGTTTACCTGGCTGATAAAGCAATGGGCTGTTCTCATGCATAACACGCAGTGATCAGTCATTAATTTTAATGAACTAAAACTGGGAACTCAAGTTTGAATTCAGAAGGGTGTATTAGGTTTCTCTGCCCCTCCCCCATCTGCTGTCCAGTCACTGTCGTTAAACAGTATCTTCAAAGAAAGACCTAATTCCATTTCCTCTAGCCCTTTCACCTTGGAAACCAGTTATAAAATCAATGACTGACTCAACTCTTATTTGGAAGCTGTTAACTGCATTCTTAAAATATTTTTGCAGTAATAAACTTAAAATACTCATAATAATTTGCATATGGAGGGTCCCCAATGTATATTGACTGGCTAAATTAAATCAAATTTATATCAGTTTCATCAGACAAATTACATGTGTGATATTTTTGGTATCTCTTCTCTTGTGAAAGTTGGTGGTCAAATTCTAAACAACTTGCTGAGAAGAGCCTGGTCTGTGTAAAATCTGTGTTGGCTTCAAATGTGTGCCTTAATGAAATGTGCTAATTAAGTGAGCATTATATAAAATATTATTCACATGTTCATCTAGACATGTCTGTGCCTAGATTTGAAGCAAATTAATTATTGTATATTTAATAAAATATTATTTTGCTTTTTTCTTCTACTCCAATGAATTAAACGTATCGAAAAATTGAAGTGACTGCTTGAATTCGACTTTGAGTTCAATTGTTTATCATCCGCTTTGTATGATAATCACAAAAATAGTCACCAGATACTAAAGGATACTTATGTCAGGTTTAAACTATTGACTTCAGACTACGCATTCTGTGTTTTCAAAAAGCAATTTCAGGATCATGATAAAAACATAAGCATGGTGAATTTTAACAATACAGGAGTTTTTTCCTCTGATTGTTTAATTCTCACTTTCTCATCTTAGTGACGTGACTGAAAAAAATATCATACTTGATGATTTCTACAACCAAAAGAGTATCACTTCATAACTAGATGTGGATATGTATTTATTCATCCACGCAAGACAGGCACATGCTAATATATGCACTTGCCATGCCTACATTTTCACTTAATGAAGAGCTTAATAAAAATCAGCATTCACAGCCCCTTCCTAGTCAGATAAATTAGTTAATGCACAATAAGCAGCTCTTATGTATAATGCAAAAGATTAGTCTTATCATTTGCATAATGTGCTACAAACGGCCCACTGTTTCAAGCAGAAGAAGCTCTCCCATTAAATGTGAGTTGAAAGCTGAATGACGTCAATAAAGTAATTATGCTTCATTTAGCGTATCTCATTCATTCTCTGGAGTTCAAGACCCTATCTGAGCTCTGTTGACAGTGCTGTTGAGAGACATTGGTAATGGTTCAAAAGCAAAGTGGTGGAACTTCGGAAAGAGGCATGGCATGCTCAAGACGCCACTGTATGAGTTGTTTCCCAGCAGAAATGCATTTTATACTCTGGCCTATGTTCACATTTATGTGTAAATATGTGCATCTAGAAATGTGTTAGTTTATACTGAGGGTAAAACAAAAATTCAGGCCAACAAAGTATTTATATCATTGACTTTCAGATTTACCAGAATTCCCAGTGGAAACAAAAGACTGACAATGAAGGCATTCTGTCTTCCTCTTGGACACATTCATAAAAACTCAACCTCCGCCAATAGGATACATAGAATACAGGGTCAAAACATTGCTCCTTACCCTTCCTTTGTCTCAAAGAATATTTCCACATCTTTGAGAAATTAAGAGGTATTCTTTGAAAATAATCTAATTCCAAATAAACACACACACACACTTTACTGATGTGAAAACTGAAACACAAAGAAGTTACATAATTTGCCCAAGACCCAGTTCTGCTGGGTTTAGAAGATAAGTCTCTTGAGTCTTATTTTTTGATTAATGTTTCTCTGTGTTATATTTAAGTGTTTTTAAAAAATTCTTTTCACATATGTTTACTGTTGCAAGGAAGGGAGGCAGATCATTTTATATTTGTCATGGTCAGCTGATAAACAGTTTTGCAAAGCTTCATATTAAAACCGTAAAAATAGTGGCTGTGGAGTCGCCTCTGAAAAATGATGCATTTGCATGCTTAGAATCTCACTCTAACTCATTGCTGTGAAGCAGACTGTAGCCAATCTTTTTCCAATATCCCCCACAACAGCAGCATTTGGACAAACATGGTAAAATTATGATTTCTTCTGAAAACGCCATTTTTCTAAAATTCTTGCTTTTCAGTTAACTCTTTCTTTAAGATAGAAAAATAATGTTTTCCAGAAAATACATTTATTTTAAATTATATATTCTGTATTGTACTGTCAATTATATTTCATAATAATAACTTTAAAAAACATAATGAGAGGACTTATTAGTACTTGGACAATCTCATCATTTTCTACATGTAACCCCACTCATCTTCGTGCTTATATGACTGTTTGTATGCAATAGTTCTGCCTTACTAATGTGAAATATGAAACTTAATGCTGAAAGTAGGCTTAGATACTGTCACGAGATCTGTGATCTATCGCTCCTGTTTGGGAAGTAATGTGAAAGAGCCAAAACTAAGAGACAGTGCTAAAATACGGATGAATATACTTATATTCAGAATTCTACATAAAAGTAGAAATGTTGACATATTAGCCAAAGAAGGCAATCAGAGAGAGAAAAAAAGAGGAAGTCTTAAAGGATTCATATATGGTAATTATAATAAGAAAATGAAGAAACATCTAAACAGAAATTATTCTATTTCAGTTTGATAATTTTATTCAATTGAAGTAAATTTAAATCAGATCACCCATCCTCTACCTTTAGCTAAAGAATAATAAAAATAATAAACAAATAAATTACCTAAGAATATTTACAAAAAGCTAATTTGAATAGCTCTAAATTGCTACAGAATCAAAACTGGAAAATGGAATATCACTTTCTACATTGGTTATTATGTAAAAACCAATATCATTAAGTAAAACATGAAATTGTAGTTAAACAGAAATCTGTCCCCAAATGACTGGTTTAAAGACATTTTTTGAGTGGCTACACAACTATAGTTTTGGCTACTTTGACATGGACTTTGGCTATTTATCATCTTGGCCTGTGTGTGTGTGTGTGTGTGTGTGTGTGTGTGTGTGTGTATGTGAGAGAGAGAGAGAGAGAGAGAGAGAGAGAGAGAGACTACATAAAAAATAATGGTGCAGTAAATCTTTAGTATCTTTCTGTGGCCATTTTCTATGAACGTCTTCTCTTCAACGGGTTCAGATGAGACGGATTGCTAAAATCCAATACTGAGGAAAATAACTGTTGTAGCAACAGCAACTGCTGCAGTCGTCCTACTCACTCACTGAGTTCCTGGTAAGCTCAGTCCCCTGAATTATCTCTTTGTAAAGAAGGAGTAAGAGATAAAAGCCCCACTCACTAAATGCAGAGGAAGTATAGTTGAAATAGTTCAGTTTCAATAATCATTTACCAAATTTAAATGGTAAAAAGGAATTAGTACATATACCTTGAATAAAATTGTTCCCGAAGTTTGATATATAATGTTCACGATTCAGATTTACTTCAACTGAAAGTGTACATTCATACTGCATCCTTACTGGCAATAGAGGGTTTTTATTAGACACTAGTAAATGGTCTTTGTGACTACTGCTATGACAGTCAGTGTTATATCTTAATTAGTAGTATTATTTCTAGTTCAACTAAAATAGCTAAAGGGTCCTCCTGGGATCTATTCTGGAATATGATTTTGTTTAATCTTATTATTAATGATAATAAATTTTTACTTTGTTGGAGTATCATCTATATGCCCATGATTCCATTATTTAAACAAATAATTATTCCACATTACAATTCCTTTTAGAACATGACAATAACAAATCATAGTTATGGCTTATTCAAAGTAAATTAGGTCTAAAACACTAATAAAATTAATTGTAAGATGTTTGATTGGAAACCAAAGCCGGTTAAAACAGGAGCTCTCCCTCATGGTCTTTGATAACGCAATACTCTCTGGAATAAAGCTACCAGCATAAAATATCTAAGCCCTTGTTAGCAAACAAAGAGTAATTGAAACTTGGTTGCTAGGAGACATTATTTCTCATTGTTGACAATCCTGATTTCTTTGATTACTGGCACTATTGTTGTTCATTACACAAACTGAATGTTTTTATATAACATTGAAAAAACATATTTTGGAATCCAATTGTTGTGTGAATACTACCATGTGCTACCAAAGAAATGTTTATTCACAGATGCAGCAGGTTAACTATCTCTGGTAAGCATTTGTTCAGTGGCTTAATACATATTTTTTGATTTCCTGTAAAATGTAAATTTTACTAGAAAGTAAATTCTATAATTTGACAGAACAGAGATTTATATAATCCATGAAATTAAGATTTTCCTACAAATAGAAAAAAAACTGTAAATTCAACTTTTTCATAGTAATAATTTTTTTAATATTCAAGATTATTTTTATGAAGGAAATCAATGTTTAAAATACAAGGAAATGTTTATTTTGAATGAGGTGGGGATCTAAACAATTTGAACAAGAGTAAGAAGTTTTAGAATGATTTTAGCAAAATGAGCACTTTGGTCTCTAATTTTTTTGGTAAAGAGTTTTTGAGAATCTTTACTTATACAGGGCCAAAGTTATCATCACATTTGGCAAAACTTCAAACAGGTAGATAGCTATGAGAAAAATATCCCAATGCAATTCCAATGATGTTATGCTATCTAACCTCAGGTGTTTTCACTGCTGTTTGACAGTTGCTGGTTCCTGGACTCAGGGTTGTGAAAACCACTCTTTTACATTCTTAAATCATGTATTCTGTGCCCACCCTCCCCATTCCCGCTTTACAGAATAGAGAACAGACGAGAACCCTGGAAGTGTTCATCTCTTTACACTCAGTTGTCTTCTGTCTTTATTCATCCTTAGTTCCTTCCCTCCTCTGTGGAATAAATGGTGCGCTTCCCCTCCGAGACTCCCTCCTCTGGTTTTGTTCTCCTCCTCTGCAAACCTTGGGTCTCAATTGCCCTCTCTTTCCCTTCAGTCATCAATCTTTTTTTTCTTTGCCTAGTTATATCTTCAGACTAAGCTGACAGTCCTACCTTTTTGTTTCTTTGTTTTTTGCTTACCATACTTGTTAAGAGATCATTCTATGTTTATAGATTGTCTCATTTTCTAACAAGGTGAAATTTGACTCGGATAATCTAACAGAAACTCCTCTCTCATATGCTGCAAATAACCTCTAATGTCTTTAAGTCAATGATTTTTCTTACTTCTCATTCTTTCAACTTCACATCTTTCACCTTTTTACCTCCATTTGACTCCTTTAAACATCACTGTCTAGGATATCTTCCCCGCCTTTTAATGATTCTTCCATGTCTTCTTCTTAAGCTGCTCCTTCTGTTCTTGGATGCTGAAGTCATTATTTCTCAGCTTTGTCTTGGCCCACTTCTGTTCTCTTGGTACAATTCTCTCCATTAATATCTCATCCCATCCATCAAATTCAGCGTCATCCCTGTACAAATCTCCAGGTAAAATTATGTAGGGAATCCTGACTTTCCCCAAATGTCAATCCTGGGTATCACCTGACTCCTAAATAATATTCACAGGATGCCTCAGTAGCACCTTAAATTCATCAATTTCAAAGTTCTCACTGTCACCTTCTGTGGAAATTTCATTTTTTCTGTTACTTCAGTTTATACTAAGGTATTATCATTTTGTAGCCATTTTTTTTCTTATTTCTCTCACCAAAGCAATTGCTTGATCCTTTCAATTTTTCTCCTTTTTCTTGGCCATCTCAGTTCAGCTTTTCATTGACTCTCCTGTGGACTACTGAAGTTCCTAATTTATCTAAGTCATATGATGTATTTATCAGTTTTATATTTTAAACAAAACTCTAATCATACTATTTATGTGATTAAAGTTATTAGTGGTTTCCCCAGAGGCAACTCCATGGTCCCTTCTAACCTGTCCCTTAGTGGTCCTTCTTTACTTGAACTTCCGTGGCATTTACACATCTCTGTCTGAGTACATCACAAATATTGCAGTATAGCACAGCCCTCTAAAAATCATGTTTTCCTGCGCATAATAGAATGTGAATTATTTGGAGGCAGGGTGTATATTTGATGTGTTGTATCTTCCACCATATCTTGGTCACCTATATACAGATAAGTAAATTTTTGCTCAGAAATATAAATAAGGATTATTTTTCAGTGTAAATAAAATATGTGATCAGTCTTAAATAATGTACCTTTTCAACATAATTTTCTTCTCTTTTTTCTTTTTTTTTTTTTTTACTTTTGAGACAAAGGCTATTTTATACTGTTGAAGACAAGGACTATTTTGGGAGATTTTATATCTCTGCGAACAAATCCTTCTTGACTTATATTGGCATATGCCAATTGCATGACTCCACATAGTACAAAAGAAAGAAAGGGGAAAGTATAATGTTCTTAGATAATACTGTAATTAGTATAATATTACCAGAGAAAGTACAGAGTGCTAAGTTAATGATGCATATTGTAAAGTAGAACAACCACTTACTTGATAAAACATGAGATATAGGCAATAGACCAATAGTACAGACACAGTGAAAAAAGCAAGAAGTACTCAAACCTTCCAAAATAAATCAGGAAAAGAGGAATAAGAGAATCAAAGAACTAATAGGAAAATTATTTTTAACAAATAGCAAAATGGTTGACTCAAACACAAGGATAATAATAATTACATTCAATGCACATGGTTCTAAACATTCCAATTAAGAGGTGGAAATAATCAGACTGGGTATAAAATGAATACCCAACTATATAAGGTCCAGAAGTCCACTACAAAAATGTAATCAGTTTATTTATTCTTAATGTTCATAACAACTTTGGTTTTTTTGTTTTATTTTATTTTTAATTGAAAAATAATAATTGTACATATTTATGGGGTACAATGCAATGCTTTATCTGTATATATTGTGGAGTGATTAAATCAGGGTAATTAGCCTATATATCACCTCAACTTATTATTTCTTTGTGATGAGAATCTTCAAAGTCCTTTTTTAGCTATTTTGAAAAATATGGTATATTATTATTAACTATAATCACTGTGCTGTGCAATAAAACACCAGAAATTATTCCTCTTTCTAACTGTGACTTTGTATTAATACCCATTGAACAGCATCTTCCCTTTCCCTATCCAACCTCTAACTCCAACCTCTAGCAACCACTATTCTACTCTCTACTTCTATGAGTTCAACTTTTTTAGATTCCACATATGAATGAGACCATATGCTATTTATCTTTCTGTGCCTGGCTCATTGAGCTTAACACAATGTCCTTTAGTTTCATCCATGTTGTTGCAAACGACAAAATTTTCTGCTTTTTTTTTAAAGGCTGAATAGTATTCTAAGGAAAAAAATGAAATTCAAAATGGATAATAACCCTAATCTCAAAAGCATTAAAGAAATACATATATAAGCCATAGAATGGGAGCATATATTCTCAAAATATATATGTGACGAAGAACTTGTATCCAGAATATATTTCTAAAAACTATTACAATAGATCAATTTAAAAATGCACAGAGGATTTGAACATATAATTCACAAAAGAAGATGTAAGAATGTCTAATAAGCACACAAACTGATGTTCAACATTATTTGTCATCAAGGAAATGGAAATTAAAACCACTACTATAAATTCACTAGAATGCCTAAAATTTTAAAAATTGACAAAACTAAATGTTGTAGATATCGTATAGTAACTAGAACTGTCATACACTGCTGGTGGTACAAACACTTTGGAAAACAGCCGGTTTGTTATTTAAAAAATAAAAAAAAAAAAATGACATAATATCCAACATTTCCACTCCTAGGAATTTATCCAAGAGAAATGTTTATAGTGACTTTTTCATAACAGCAAAAAACGGGAAACAATCCAACTATCCATCAACATGTGAGTGGATAAATGTAATGTAGTATGTCCATTCAATAGAATACTACTCTGCGATTGAAAAAAAAACAAAAAACAAATGGCATAAGAAACAATATGGATGAATCTCAAGAGCATTACACTGAATAAAAGAAGCCAGACACAAAAGAAGATATACTGTATGTTTCCATTTAAATGAAATTCTAGAAAACAAGAAATAGACTATAGTGACAAAAAGCAGGTCAATGGTTGCCTGGGACCAGGTGCTAGGGTTTAGGGGATTAAGCAGGATTATATGGGACGAGGCAAAAGGAAACTTTTGGGAGTGTGGGGATTGTTATATTTTAAGATTGTGGTAGATTTTATTTGAGTGTCAAATTTCATCAAACTGTACAATATTCAAGGGTGCATTTTGTTTTATATAAATTATATCTCAAAGTTGAGTTTAAAAAGATAAAAATAAAAAGCTGTGAATGGGTTTGACCTCATCCTTCCTTTTCTGAGTACTTAACTTTTCATAAAGCTTATCATGAGTCACTCACTGTTAACAGACACAAGGATGATGCTGGGGAGCATCCAGCATATGGCAGTCACGGGCCCTCTGCCAGACGTATCGTGACTGTGTGGGTTCACGAATGGTCCTTTAATATGAGAACAACCCCAATTTAGAACCCACGACATATCGTGTGGGTTCACTGTAACAGTTCCAATGAGAATTTGCTGAAGATTCTAGTGCTGGAATATTTTGACAGAAATGAAATGATGGCAAGTATTATCAAGAAAATTACCTAGACTTAATTATCATATATTTTTTTTTTTGAGACAGGGTCTCACACTGTTGCCCTGGCTAGTGTGCAGTGGCATCATCATAGCCCACAACAGCCTCATACTTCTGCGCTCAAGAGATTCTCCTGCCTCAGTCTCCGGAGTAGCTGGGACTAAAGGTGTGCACCACAGGTCTGGCTGAGTTTTCTATTTTTTGTAGAGATGGAGTCTTGATGTGTTACTCAGGCTGGTCTCGAACTCTTGGCCTCAAGTGATCCTCCTACCTCGGCCTCCCAAAGTGCTGGGATTACAGGCGTTAGCCACTGTACCTGGCCCTTATAATTTTTTCTTATTCTTGTTATATTACCTAATATCTCCAAATATACTAAATATAAGATAGTGTGATGGGTAAAAGTAAAAACATTTAGCTCACAAAAAGTTATAATCATAGTTATTTGAAAACTAAAGGAGATTTGAAGCAACAAATCATAAATTTTTAAATAGACTTTATATTTTAGAGCAGTTTTAGGTTCACAGCAAAGTTTAGAGGAAGCTACAGAGATTTCCCACATACCTCCTGCCCCCACACATGCACAGCCTCCCCCATTATTAACATCTCCCAGCAAAATGGTGTATTTGTTACGTGGATATGTTGTGTAGAGGTGAAGGCTAAGCTTTTCTTGTAGCAATCACCTGAATAATGTACACTGTACTCATTAAGTAATTTCTCATCCTTCATCCTCCTCCCACCCTCCCTTTAAAACTTTATTTGTTTTGAGACAGGGTATCCCCCTGTTATCTAGGCTGAAATGCAGTGGTCTGATAATATTAACAGGTCACTGCAGCCTTGAACTCCTGGCCTCAAGAAATCCTCCTGCCTCAGACTCCTGAGTAGCTAGGACTACAGGCATATGCCACCACACCCAGCTATTTTTCTAATTTTTTTTTTGTAGATACAGGGGTCTATATTGCCCAGGCTGACCTCAAACTCCTGGCCTCAAGCAGTCCTCCCACCTTGGCCTCCCAAAGTGCTGGGATTACAGGCATGAGCCACTATGCCTGGCTTCTTCCCATTAAATTTTAATTTTAAAATTCAGTTTATCAATTTTTTCTTTCATGGACCCTGCCTTTGGTGTTGTATCCAAAAAGTCATGGTCAAACCAAAAGTCATCTAGATTTTCTCCTATGTTATCTTCTAGGAGTTTTATAGTTTTGCATTTTACATTCAAGTGTATGATCCATTTTGAGTTTAATTTTTGTGAAGGTTGTGATTTTATTTTATTTTATTTTTTGCATGTCAATGTCCAGTCTTCCAGCACCAGGTGTTGAAAAGACTATCTTTATTTTGTTGTATTGACTTAAATTATTTTCGAAAAGTAAATGATGTTACTTTTTTTTAATTGTACTCTGCCAATCACTATTTTATCAGCTAGTGCTTTTACCGCTAAGTAAAAAAATGCCTCATATCTGAGGTCAAGGATGACTAGTTTCCCAGCTGTCAGTATTCAGGCAGACAATTGATCTTCTCGTTTTATTAATCTTAGTAGCCATTTCCTGTTCCCCAGCCCCAACACTACTTAGAAAAACTAAATGTGTCCACTGTCATCAGTGCTTTGTAAGTGTAATATGACATGAATCAAAGACCCTTCAGGCCAAAGCAGAGACTGGTAATTTATTACTGAAGAACAGGGGCTTTTCTGAAATTTTCTTTAGTTCGGGCAGATCACTATGAATTAACTAAGTAAGAGGGCAGCAGGTGCTCTCATTACATTTACAGACACTGGCAGCAGATCGGAAAGTAGTTTTTAAAGGGTGTGCAGCTGTGTGGACACCTGTAATTGCAGCCGCGCACTCCGAGACGTGACGCGGTGGGGGCGGGGGCCAGTGCGCGCTCATCGTGCTTCAAGCAGCTGTGGTTGCCAGTGTCCAGGAGAGTGATTTCTGAGCATAGTGTGGGGAGTGTGTCCCCTGAAATAGCAGACGATCTTCCAAAACACAGGGGTTGCATGAAACCTTCCTGAGTTGTCAGGGAGATCATAGTTCCCTTGGGGCCATTTCCCAGGAAAAAGAAGAGTCTTCGCTGGTCTATTTCTTATCTTCTTTTTTGTCCCCTTTCTAAAAACTGAATTTAAAAGTGACTATCATTTTTGAAGTCAGTTTTGGTAATATATGCCAATCTAATTTTGATGGACATTACAAAGAAATGATGTTCTGTTAAAGTGTAATTTCTTTATCAAGAATATTCTCTTTAGAAAGAACCCACAATTTCTGTCTACGAGACAGGAGTTAAGAATCCCTTTTTGTAGTTCTAAAAACTGTCCATGGCATCCATCTTCCCTGGTTTTTATCCATTTCTTCCTTTGATTATCTTTATCTTCCCTGACATTAATAGGAAGTAGTAATTTCCTCTAATCACTGGGGCAATTTGCAGAAGGATTGGTAATGAGTGTCCTTTCTTTCTCCTTCCTTCCCGCCCTCCTTCCTTTTGTTTTCCTTCCTTCCCTCCCTCCCTTCTTTCTTTCTTTCTTTTTCTCTCTCTCTTTCCTTCCTTCCTCCTTCCTTCTTTTCCTTTCTTTCTATTTTTTAATTTTCAAATCAGTCCATAAATGATTTGTGGCATCTTAAAATTATACTACATGCAGCAAAAGAAAATATAAATTAAAAATTTAAAATATAGCACTAATGAAAATAACTAAAATTTTATAGTCAAAACTGAGGAAATAATACAGTTAAGCAGGATAATTGGACATACGTTATTGCTCTACTTGAAATTTATATTTGCCCAAATCATATTGCATAAAGAGTCTTGATGAATTTGTGGCAGAGCAAATTATCTGTTAATAAGCTTTGCATTTTTCCTGTTTTGTACACAATAAATTATTTTAATCAGGAAAGCCACTGAAAACTTTTATTGTGATATTCTGTGTTGTTGGTATAGATGCTTGTAAGGCAGTGAATGCAGTTACTGTGCAGCTACTCATTTTTCTCTATTCAGCGAGAATAGATTATGCCTCTAACTCTAGCCAACTTCTGCATAAATCTAAAATGGAAGAAGGGTAGGATGGTAGAGCTGGAAAGGAGCTTCGGGTTCAACTCATCTGACAATGGCTTTGCCATTGGTCATAGGAAAGGAAGCTGATTTTAGGTAAGTGTGGCCTGTGTGTCAGCACTATGAGGCAGCGAGAAAAGTAAACGTGCAAAGCCAGAGATGATTTGACAGCCCAGCAGCAACAGCGCCCTCATGCATGTGAGAGAGCATGCTTGCATTAGTTGTTAATTACATTTCTAAAGCCCAGTAATTATAGCCTCACTCCTGCCCCTAGTGTATGAAATGGACTTCTTTTAATATGGAAATATTCATCAAAATGATATTATCTTTAACAGGAATTAACGTGTAACAAAGAAGTGCGTATTCACTTCCAAACTTTATGGAAAATTCCTAAAAGATTAAAAAAATGTGGCATTATATGAGAATATAATATATCTTTGTGGCCTTTTTTCAGAAAGGCTTACCTTCCATATAAGCATCTGTGTAAGTGAGCATATTAAATTATCCCATAAAATATGTGACGTGTGTGTGCATGACATTCCATGCAAAGAATATAAAAGGTATGAGAATTGCACGTCAAAGGCCACTTAGTGGATAACTGTGTAATCCACATGAATAACATTTAGTAAAGCACTATTTGCTTTATTACTAGACTAACATAGCCTGTGGGAAGAGTAGAGTGTCAAAAAAGAAATATGGGTTTGTGAAATTTTTGTGCTTGTCTTTGGGACACCCATATGTCAGTAATGAGCATGCAAGTGAAATCCAGTTTACAATATATATAGAAAAATAATATCTTGAGAGGATTTCAAATTACCAGTAGACAAACATAAGACCGATGCCTTTTTTTTTTTTTTTTGGTAATGAAGTACTTAAATATAAAGGCAGCATAAATGTCTGCTGATTGATTTTGTAAAATACATGCTGGAATAGAGGTGTAGCAGAATTGGCTATATATCATTCTAAATCATGCCCCAGGTAAGAGCCTTAATTCACTAAGACACTAGCAGATGCCCGTGTTGCCCCGGGTCCCATCACATCCCCTCCTGACCCTCTCACCTTGGTTATTATGCTGGATTTTTCAGTGCCCTCCCAGAGTCCCACCAGGCATTCACCATCTGCTCTTCTGGTTTCTGACCCAGGGACTTCTCTGCCATTGCAGGAGTGCGTAAGCACAGCCTGGAGAGGTAAGGGAGTTAGTGCCCCCACAGCAACCCTCAACCACCAGAGAGGTCAGCTGGGACAAAGCCTCCTGCCCCCTAGGCTGACAATCTGGAAAATATTCAGTTCACTTGATGGGAAGAACTGCGAAAACTGAGCCCTCCTTTCCCACTAGGCAATCTCAGTATCACACGTTATTGGTGGCTTCTCCACCTTTCAGTACTCTTCTCCCTCTTTTACTCCAGCTTCCGGGCTCACCTCCCAGATACATTACCTGCCGCAGGTTCTGCTTTTTGGGCAACTCAAACCAAGATGATCACCAATAATGGGGTTTCTTTCCTTAACATGTACGGCAAGAATGTGTGAGCTTTAAGGGTATTTGTACATAGCATGAGGACAATTTAGAAGGTTAGGAGACTGGTGATATGGTCCTCAGTGTTTGTCTGACTATTGGGATTACCTTATTTGGACTGTTAGATCCAGCCTCTCGGCGGACTGTTGTCCTGGTTCTTTGGCTCCTTGTTTGGAAAATTCACAAGCAGGGCTGGTGCCACTGAGTGACCACAGACTGGAAGCAATTCCAGACAAATAGCGTTTATTGCAGAAAAGAAGGGAGCTCTACAAAGCCAGAGTATGTTCCAGAGAGGAACAGGTCAGTCTCCATGAGTGGAGAAAGATGTGGAGGACTCCCAGGTGGTTTCCTTTTGTTAGCCTGGTCCAGAGCAGGGCTTATGGGAGGGGTGGGATGTTACCAGATGATTGATATACATGATTGACAGTTGTTCTTATAATAGAGTTGCAGCTCCACAGGTGTGTGCCTCACACCCTCAAGTTCCTGCATTTTCCTGCAGTCCCTTCACCTCCCTGCCTGCCCCCGCCCACTTCTCTGTCCTAAGGAGCCACCCTGCTGGCCTGTACCTGCCACCTGCAGATTTGGTCCCTGTTGAACATGGGCTACAGTTTCTTTAGCTATAACGTGAGAGAAATAGAGTCACAGCTCTTTGGGAATTACGGTACAAGCATAACCCATAAAACACAGTTTAATCTACTCATATCTGTTGAACAGTATTTGATTTATCTTCTATTGAGTTATGAGACATACCTTACCCAGGAGGTGAATGTCAGAATCATTGGTGGAATCTGTATTTATTGGTTTTGTTTTTTAATTAAAATGATACAGGCTACACATGGTAAAAATCAAATTAAACAATAGGTCCATGCATATAAGATAACTACCTCTGTCCAAATCGAACTTAACCACTTCTGTTTTTTGTGCTTAGGTTACCTCCATAATTTTAAATACGATGCAAACACTGTGACTTCTTAATTTAAAAAATAACTCTCCAATATAAAATGGGAGAATTTTATCCCCTTGAAGTACTCTGTGTCTCCACCCACCTTATTTTGATAGATGCTCATTTTTTTGTTTAGTTTTTTAATAATCCCATTTGTACCTTTATGTAATATACTCCTTGTTCTACAAATTCTGATATTATTTATTCATTTCCCACACTATAAGGTGAGTACATTACCTGCTCTTCTACATCTGTCCCATTTATGATCTCCCATCTTCTTCTACATTATCAAAGTGATAATATGTACATTTTAATCTGTAACTGTAATTATGTTTTATGTGCTGTTAAATTAAGTTTAGCCTAAAGTTGCCTCCTTTCGTATTTTGAGTGTGGATATGAAGATTTCTCCTAGTGAACTATAACCTGGGTGTGTGAACAGATTGTAACCTACTCTTATACCAGTCACAGAGCTTTGACCAATCAAAGGTATCCCACTGTTCAAACTGTGTTCAAATAATGCAAATGCTGAGCTGTAACCCATATGGATGTTTCTGTACCTCACTTTTATTTTTTGTCTGTCACTTTTCTTTTTCTGTCCATAAATCCTCTCTGACCATGAGGCAGCAGCAGAGTCTCCAAACTTATTCTGGTCCAGGGGCTGCCCAATTCATAAATAATTCTTTGCTCCATTAAACTCTGTTAAATTTAATTTGTCCAAAGTTTTTCTTTTAATAGTGCTTTGGCTATATATTCTAAAAGTTTAATAAATGAACAGTATTTACCTTATTATATTAATGTAAATTTTTTTCATGGAATAGCCAAGTAGTGTGCTAGGTTTATATTTCCTTCTCCAGGAGTGCAAAATCAGGACCCTGCTCTTCCTGTAGCATTACTAATTCACCAAGTGTTAAGTCAGTCCAATTATCTCTCTATTAAAGTAGTTAATTCCAATAGATAATACTGTTTTTCAGCGGTAATAATGACTGCCTGGTTGAAGATATTTTATAGTCAACTAGCACTCCCAGAAAATAGATAGGAAAGAACAGAATGAAGAATTTTGTGCTTTTTCAAAGCAAAGTTTGCATTTATCTATTAGTCTAAGTCCAAACTAATTTTCCAGGCTTACCTTATAGAATTTATCTATGTTTCCTTCCACTACTTTTGAGTTTAGTTTGCTATTCTTTTCTTGGATTCTTAAGGTACAAGTTTAGGTTATTGATTTGATATATTTTTTCTTTTCATATATAGACATTTAATGCTATAAATTGTCCTCTAATCAGTGTTTTAACTGCATTTCAAAAACTTTGACAAGCTGTATTTTCATTTAGTTCAAAATTTTTGTAGTTTCCTTTGAGATTTCCTCTTTGATCCATGGATTATTCAATGTGTTAATCAATTTCCAAATATTAGGGGTTTTCCAAATATTTTTCTGTTGTGTATTTCTCACTTAATTCCATTATGGTCTAAGAACACATTTTATATGGCTTCTACTTTTTAAAATTCTATCAAAATTGTTAAAGAACGTACTTTATATTTCAACCATTTTGAATTTATTGAAACTGTATCATGTACACATGAAAAGAATGTATATTCTGCTATTATTGCTTATAGTGTTTTATAAATGTCAGATAGGTAGAATTGGTTGATAGTACAGTTGAAGTCTTCAAATAACCAACTGATGTCATTTTCTTTCAGCCTAGAGGGATTTCTTTAGTATTTTAAGTAAGGCAGGTCTGAGAGCAACATGTCACTCTAGTCTTTATTTGAGGGAGAATTTCTCTATTTTACCTTCATATTTCAAGTGTGGTTTTGCTGATAATGATATCTTACTTGGCAGGTTTTGGGGTTTTTTATTTTATTCACACTTTGTATATGTCATCTTACCACCTATCAGTCTCCATTGCTCCTAATCAGAAGTCAGTTTTCAATCCTATTATTTCCTTGTATGCTGCCTTGTTTTTCTCTTGTTGTCTTCAAGATTTTCTCTTTATTTTTGGCTTTTAACAGCTTGACTATGATTTATCTAGGTGTGATCTTTTTGTTTATCTTACATGGAGTTCATTACGCTTTGGGGTGTGTAAATTAACATTTTAAATCAAATATAAAAATATTTCTTCAAGTATTTTTATCTGTCTCTTTCCTTTCTTCCCTTTGAAGCACCATCACACATATGTTGGCATGCTTGAAGGTATTCCACAGACTTCTAAGGTCTGTCCTTCCTCTTTATTCTTTTTCCTTTGTGTTCTTCAGAGTAGATAATTTCTGCTTATCTTTAAATTGTCTGATTTTTTTCTTTCTTTCTTTTTTTTTGGCGAGCTCAGATCTTATATGAAGCCCCTCTTGTAAATTTTTCATTTCAATTATTATACTTTCAACTGTAGAATTTCTATTTGGTTCTCTTTTATAATTTCTATATCTTTATTGGTATTTCCTATTTGAAAAGTTATTGTCCTTATACATTCCTTTAATTCTTTAAATGTGACTTTTCTGTAATTCTGGCTTTTACTTTCTTCTAGACTTTCTCGGGTCTCCACTGTGCACTGGGCCTCACATTTGGCCGGGGCTGAGTAGATAACTAGGCTTTTTTGTGCAAGATTGACTTTTTTGAATGCAACTATGTGATAGCATCAATCAGTTGGACCAGGAGTTTATTTGGCTTTTTAAAACAAACATTCAACAAATAGTGCTGGGACAGTTAGATATCTATATGCAAAGATAAATTTGGACCACTAACTCACACCAAACATAAAAATGAACTCAAAATAAGTCACAGGCAAAAATATAAGTCCTAAAACTGTAAAACACTTAGAAGAAAACTTAGGAGTAAATCTTCATGAACTTGGGTTAAATAATGATTTATTAGATATGAAACCAAAAGCATAAGTGATGAACAATAAAATTGATGAGTTGGACTTCATCAAAATTATAAATTTTTGTACTTCCAGAGACTATCAAGAAAGTGAAAGGACATGTGACAGACTGGGAAAAAATATTTTTAGATCTTGTATCTGAAAAATGACTGGTATCGAGAATAGATAAACATCCTTATAACTTAAGAAAACAATCTCATTTAAAAATGGGAAATAAATTTGAATAGGCATTTCACCAAAGAAAATAGACAAATGGCCAACAAGCATTAAAGCATACAAGGATACTCAACATCAAAACCACAATGATATATTGCTTTTTCAACACTAGAATGGCTCAAATAAAAAAAAAATTAACAAGCATTGGCAAGGATGTGAAGAAACTGCAGCTCTTATACATTGCTGGTAGGTATGTGATATGGAGCAACCACTTAAGAAAACATTCAATACAACATGAATGTTGCCCATAGAAACAATCCTGTCTCAACCACTCTCTTTCGTATCCATTCATCTCTTTCAATCCAAAATCAGTGATCTTTAAAAGCACTTCTGATGGCAATTTCTCTCTTCAACTTAAAGCTTTTCAGTGTTTTCTATTGCTCTAAAGATAATGAACAAAATTCTTGGCAAACGGCTTACAAGGATCTATAAGATCAGACCTCTACCTGCTTCTTATCTGCTTGTCTTCCTCTAGTTCTTTCTGCTCTAGCCCCCTGACCTTCCACTTCCTCAAACATGCTTCTTCTCAACTCAATCCTTTGCTCATTCTGTGTCCTCTGACTCAAATGACTCCTCTAATCCAGTGAAATACCTCCTTTGTTATTTTTCCATTTCGGCTCAACATTCAACTCTTCGGGAGAGTCCTAATGACACCATGAATGTTCGTTTCACAGCAGCCTTCACTATCTTCTCCTTTATTGTAGTTTTGACTTTCAGTTTGTGTAATTTATTTTGATTTACACCTCTCGACCACTAGACTGAGAGTAGGGGGCAAGTGTGTTTTTTGCTCCCCATTGTATCCACCATTCTGAGATGAGTGCTTGCCACGTAATAGGTATTCAATCAATATTTGTTGCATAAATGATTCCTTCAGAGCAGTCCCATGTCTATTCCCTATGTCCTAAGCTGAACTAATATTCACTGTCTTGATGATCCCAAATAGTAAGTACCTATTAGATGACTTTGGCAATTCAGAATGTGCTAATAAAGAAAGGGTTTAGTTTTGGCACATAGCTCATTTGAAAATTTTAGCCTTAACATGTAAACAGTTTGGGAATTTACTTGAAATTGTTATGATTAAGAAGATATTTTGAGTGCAGTGACAGCTATTGATTCTCTAAGATGCATACACTTGCAAGTGCTTGCACAAGTCAGAATAGGCTAAGTTATGCTGCACCTCACTCATGCTACGTATTTAATGCAATTTGGTGCAAGGACTCTGTACCACATGGTTATTTGGGTACCCAGACAGATTGAGGAGGTTCTCTCATCTGGAATCCTGCCAGTGGCTATGGCAGAGGAAGAGAGTGCATGGAAAACTCATACCTGCTCTTCCATGCTTTGACTAAGAAGTGACACTCATCATTTCTGCTCATAGTTTATTGGCTGAATCTAGTCACATGAGTCCATATAGTTGCTAGGGGGCTAGGGAATATTAGAAAGCATATGGATATCTGGTAAGCAATAAATGTCTGTGACATAGTATTGATTCTTAATGTAAATAATTCACTGATCCTTAAATTTTGATGTTTGCAGTAAATAGTAAGCAAAGTATAACTGAATGTATGTACACATTTGTTTGCACATCTGCTCTGTGTACCTGCTTGTGTAATGGTCCAGATTAATTCTCTAACTTACTGACTTTCTTTCCAGAGCAAGAGTCTGAAGTATAAATAAAACTAAGTTCTAAGTTTAAATCTTTCCTATTTGCCAGACTGAGATTCTCCAAGGGACATAATAATCATAATGTCATCAATTATTTGATATCTTGTATTACATTTCCTGAATTTTCTCACTGAGGCATTATCAAATTCTATTGATTTTTCTTGTTTTATCATTTTTACTTTCATACTCTTGAATATTTTATTGTTTTGAGATTTTACTGGTATTTCAGCCCTTCACTTTATATGAATTTTTGTTTTGTTTTTTATTTTGCAAGTATTGTGCCAACAGTTGTGGAGAGCTGTTGGGCAAAGCAAGTTTCAGATAACTAGACAATGGTCTGTTTTGTCCTATGTTGTATCTTCATACTTTGGCTTTATTGCTTTAGTTGTGCGGCCTTGAAAAATTTAACTTCCCTAAAAAATTTCTTAACTTTTTAAACTTCCAAGCTTCAGTTTTGCTTTATGTAAAATAAGATTTATAATAACTTTCCTGAGTTTTTTTAACAGGTATTAATAACCTATATAAAATATGTAGCATAATGCTTGACGCATAATAGGCACTAAACAAATGTCAATTCCCTATTATCAGACAGCTAATTCAGAGAGTACGTGTCAAGTAGAAAGAGTCCTGAAGATCTGGACTTGAACCCATACACCATCACTTAGTAAGGAGATAAAAAGTGCAAATTCTTGGATGTTTCTAAATGTCATTTATTACTCTGAAATAGGAGCCATAAAGGCTACCAGAACACACTGTCATGAAAAAGTCAGTAAAGCACAAGAATAACAAGTGTCGTTCTGGAGTAGACTACAGAAGCTCATATCCAGGTATACCATTCAACTTGTTGACCTTGAATTTTAGATATTGGTCAAAGGCAGAAGTGATTCCATTTGGGGAGCAAAGTTGCAACAAGGTGGACATTTCAGAACACCAAGACTTTGTCATCTGAAACGTTACTATGCAAGGTTCATGTATTTCTATTCTAGTTTCAGCCCTCTGCTTGTAAGAAGTCATCTAATTTTTATATGTGCCACCAAATTTTCGGGCACTGGGGACATGAAGAGTTTTGCCTATAACAGGTCACATGCTTTCAAAGAGGAGGGTTTGCTGGCCCTTTTGTAACCTCTCCTGGGTCAGAGTTAAATGGCAGTGTCACTCATTCTCCTCATTTGAGACATGTGTAAAGGCCAAGTCACTCTGTGACTTTTAGTAATAATCTTAAACCACAAACTGTCACTTTTTCTGAACAGGGATTTTTTTCCTGGCAAAAAATTTGCAAGCTTTACAAGTCCCATTTGCAATAAAGAACATGAAAATTTATCCTTCTAAGAAAGACGTATATCTTAGTGTGACTTTCTTTAGAACAAAGACCAGTCACAATTTGTTAATTTTATTTGTTTCTCATGAGAAATGAAGCAGCAATAGTTATACAATGAGGATAAAGGACTTAATTATTATCAAAGAGGAGAACCTCAGGTATGTTTCTTAAGCTATTTAAGCTTCAGTTTTCTTATTTGTAAAATGAAGACAACGATAATAACATTGTCATGAGAGAAATGAGAGGAAAACTCTTTTCTGGTGCCTGGCATAAAGTAGGTAATCACTAAATGCTGGTTAACTCTTATTGAGGTAGTTGTAGTAAAAAAAAAAAAATGCAGCTATCACCAAAACCAACATTTGGTTTATAGTAAATTTCTAGGGTAGGCAGCACACTTTTAAGTAGTTCAGAAAAATAATCTAACATTTACAGTTTTAAGATTATGGGCCCTATTGAAGTAAATACTCGTCTGCTTATTCTATGATCTCATGTTAGTATGAGTCATAAAGAGTTGACTATGTATGTTTTGGCCACATTGACCATATGTTTGTACCCATGAATACTTGTACAGGTGTGTCATACATGTATGTTAAGTAATAGTTATTTAAAGGTTATTGCACAGTTTGTGATTTTATTAAATGATGAACATATTTTTAGAATTCATGTGTTAGCACAGATTACACTTTACAAAGATAGGGAGTGTTTCGCCTGTTTTAAAATTGAATTCACAGCCTATTCCTAAACTACCTACAAATTCTCATGATTTTTACAGATCTAATTCAATTTTTGAACAAAACATAAAATTCAGTTTGGTTATGTATTTCCAGAATACTTTGAATAAAATATTGCATATTCTGAAGTTTCAAGATGTTTTAAAACTGGTTTTCAGGGCTGTTAAATTATTAAATAGCCGTAAACTGAATTTTTGAAACAGTTGCCACATTTTGTGTATTAATTTGGTGTTTATAAATGTACACATGTATAGTAGGCTTTGTAGTTAATATACTAACATGATCTTTTATAGTTTATGTACCCTTAATGTATTTTGATAAAAGAGGAAAGCTTTTCTTTTAGATTCCTATTATCAGAATTTTAAGATATTAATTTTTACTACCAGCTCAGGTTTGATGAAAAGAATAAATGAGTTTACAAAATTACTTCTATCTCATATGAATTATTATTCTTGAATTTCTTGAATCTTTTAGTACTCTTCTAATTTTACTGATTTATATTCGTGTTCTTATTCCTATTGATAAGATGGGGATATTATTATGTCTTCTCAGTGATAAACCAGAAGCTATTAAACAAGCCATAACACCAGTGAAACATTTACTCTTTTCCTAAATAAAGATTGAATAACCAATACCAATAATACCAATAATATTTAAGACATTATTTTAAATAAATTTAATTCATCCTGCCTTTTACTAGAGGAGGAAAGTTGGTGTTATCATATGATTTCATTGAATTTCAGTGAGGTTTATTTGTTTATGAGTTATTCAGATACATTATTTTCCATTCATAGCCATTACTAGGACAGAAATTGTGTTTGAAAGTAGATATTGAAAAAGATCTAGCAATTTATTTTTAACTGAAATTAAATGCACCAAATATATATAAAATGAACCAGATATATATAAAATTTCAACAGCAACTAACCATATCTAACTTAGATATCTTTTTTTAAAAAATAAGAAACCATCACAGTTTGAAATCACATAGTATTTATTGAAATGTCTACCCTTTAAGGGAAATATTCAGGATGGAGGAATTGCGGGGTGGCAGCAGATACGATTTTATATCATTTTTTCCATGTGCAAACTCTCTTTTTGGATTACAAATCACTGAAGACAGATAAAGTCATCTGTACACTGTTTGAGGAAGACGTTTCCTCTCTTCTGTTTCCTATTTACAATTCCACTGGGTTCATAAAATGGTCAGATGCTACAGAGCCATGAACAAACTACAGCGCTTTTAATAGAGCCATTCATCTACTCCTTTTGAAGGTTAGTGCTTTCTCTCAAGGGAGGATTCTCAGATAATAAGAGGAAAATGAATGCCAGTTGAGCACCTGTAATCAAATTACTCTTAATTCCCTCAACTCCTGTCAGATATTGAGCTCCTCATATCGTTTCATAGGTGGGCATTTTACAGACCCCCATGGTGTAATGTAGTTAGTTTCCTTTCTCGTTTCCCTTTCTCTTTCCTGTTCTCTAGCCACCATCCATCATGACTGGGTAAATCCTGTCAGATGGAAAGTCCCAGTTGTTCAGGCAGATACTGCGCCAGCCTGGTCTACACTTGCACCTGTCACTTCCCAGCATTCAGCTTGTGAGGAAGAGAGCCAAAAGGACGTTTATGGAATGGATGCAGGCAACGTGCCCAGCATGTCAACAGGCACAGTGTGGCCTCAGCCTCAGGCCTAGTAGGATGCTACTGCTCCTGAAAAGATTCACAGTCTGCCCCACCCCCACTCCTCAAAGAAGGACGGATCTATGTAAAATGCTCGCTGCTTCCAACCTAGTGCAAACCATAATTTAGTCCAGACTCTCAAAGACCCAACCTGTCACATGTAACAAAACAAGAACAGTACAAAGCACTGAGCTTCTGAGTCTTTCAACTGGTCCATAACTCATCCTGCTGTAAAGGCTGCAGAGGGAATTTGTAGAATGGGGTGAAGTGTTCCATTTCATTTGTACTGTATCACTTGGGATCTGAGATGAATTCAGCATGCAGCCACAGACATGCTTGGAATTTCATTGATTTTATTATGTTAGTTGGAACTTACATATACTTTATGGTTTTTTTAACCTTAACTTTTATTGAACATATTTCAGGCATAACACATGGAAAATAATGGTGTTGTAGAATTGCTGAGGGAACTATAACACTACAACTATTACCTTTTTGGTTCTTTGTCAAATAATTTTTACCCTAAAGAATCTTATGAGTCAGGGATATATGCAAAAATGCAAATCTAAGAATTATGCCATCATAATGAAAATAATGCTTAAACTTTATTCTAAAACTATGTGCAATCAGAAAACTCATTTATCAGTTATGACAAAATGAATGTTAGTCTTGAAAATGTCTACCTTCCCGCTTTGTTATGTGGACAAGTTAAAACATTCCCCACCACAAATAAGCTTAAATTAGCTGTAGATTGGGATGCTTCCAGTTTTTGTCTACTATGAGCAGCAGAATATAGAATCAATCAACCTCTTAATCTCTTTCTCTGTTGGGTGCTCTCTCTCTCTCTCTCTCTCTCTTATAGTTACTAAGGGGCAGGCTCTGGATTAAGATAGTGAATGAAACAGATATCATCTCTGTGCTTCTTGCACTTATGTTCTGGTATCTTCTATTTACCAACAGTAAAATTGTGTGTGTGTGTATGTGCGTGTGTATTTGTCATAAGAGCAATACATATATTTTACTATACTTCCTTTCATACACACTGTCACACATATATTCTGATATTAACATGCAATTTGTTCTCCCTGTGGACTTGGTGATAATTCTTCAGAAGAACATGTAAGGCATTAATCTCTTTGCTGTTTGGATCTCTGTGTGTCCCATACTTATTCCATCACATTTTGCTGAGATGCTTATTTTATTTTTCAAGCACTTCTTTAATCTGTGTTTCATTCTTTGCATTTGTTTAAAGAACTAAGGCTTTGTCATTCAATTGCAAAGAAAGATGTTAACTCTTCCAATACATTTTAAAAATGACTATTGATAGGCTAATACTGCTACCCTTGTCTCTAATTCAATGTTTTTGAATCTTTTATTAATCATGAAGTATATGATAAGTATAAATATTCCTCACCCTCTGTGAAAGAAGCCAGTGGGCATCTGTCCAGTGGTCATTTCCTTCATATTCCTTGCTGACGGACCCCTTATTTTGTTTACCATCCTATGAGTGTCCATATAGTTCTGGGGAAACAGCTATAGGGGAGAATCTTTATTGGTCCTAGTCAATTGGTCCATGACAATTGATGGATTGAGGCATGATCATGTGACATCATTCTAGCCAATGAAATGTTAGGAAAAGTCTGGGAAGATTTTCCTCATTTATAAAACAGATAAATGAGAAGGATATTTCCTTGTCTTCTTCTGACATTGTTATCTGCATGTGATTCCCGGAACTGAGATAGCCATCGGAGGAACTTGAAGTGAACAAGCCTAAGAGGAGTCAAAACTCTGGGGAAGTAAAGAGACATAGAAATCATCTGTCCCTGAAGGTGCATTCGCTCTCCTAGCCCTGGAATCGCCCCATCTCTGTGTGTTTCGTTACGCGAGATAATACACCTACTTACTGTTGACTTCACTAGCTGTATTTTCTGTTATGTGTAGCCAAAATATATTCTAACTTACATACCCTTCTTTAGAGTTAGTTGAGATTTTAAAATATAATGAACGTCATGACTGAGATCACATAAAACCAAATTTGAACTTGAAGAATATTAATATATATTTTTACTTTGATCACTTAATATCAGTGTAAGAACTCAGACTACTTGCTTACTGTAAGCTTTTTCTTCCTAGGTTGTGTGGGCGGTAACCAAGGAGATAGATCATTTTCAGTATCATATCTCTGTTCTTTTTCGTTTCCAAATACATGTGTACTACTTTCTATGCTCTTCCAACTCCTGTCCTCTCAGAGAATTATAGCTCTAATATCAGGGTCCCAGATCTGTTGTTTTAGCCCTGCGATGATGAGATGAATGCTCACAACTCCCTTTGATAGGAAATTATATCCGCCTGGGAATAAAGCTGCAAACATGACTTCCGTGTTCATCTCACAAACACTCAGTACATACGCCTCTTAACCGAACCTGTGTAAGCTCCCATCAGAGGGGAAGCCCTAGGAATGAAGTGAAATTAGAGAAAGAGACACCACGTTGGAGAGTCACAGAGTCCTATTGAGGGAGGAAATTCCCAAGGAGGAAAACCCCGAACAAAGGATCCAACAGTTCCTTAAGGAGGGCGAGGGGACTGTTATCTCTGTTGAGCAAGCGTCTTCCGGAAGCCAAAGCAACAGCTGGTTCCAGGAAGTGGGACAGGGCGTGTGGTAACACGTGCTGCCGCAACCAAGGCAGTGCGTTGCTACAATGGCTTCAGAAGGCGAGGGTAACAGCCAATAGGCAGATAGGACATGCAAATGAGGGAGTAAGACACCACCAATAAGAACTGACATGGGATAAAAAGGGAACCAACCGCTCCAAACAGCGGCAACCCGCTCGGGCCCCCTTCTGCTGCTGGCAGAAGCTCTGCTTTCAATAAAACTCTGCCGCTTCTTCCGCTTACCCTTTGAGTCCGTGAGTTTCATTCTTCGATCCTCGCGAGACAAGAACCTGGAGTCGGGACTGGACGAGGGCGAAGAAACACTGCGGTAACACTCGAGTTTTTCCCCTCAGGGAGTCCCAGACCGTCCACCGTCACTATGGACAAAGCTCAATTTCCTCACTAGATATTTTCAGTTACATGGGCTGAGTTCCAGTTACTGTGATAGGCAGACTATGGCTCCTCAGAGATGTTCACCCCCTCATCTAGACCTGTGAACATGTCACATTACATGGCAAAGGGAGCACTGCAAAGGTAATTAGAATTATGAACCTTCAAATGGGGAGATGATCCTGGAGTCTGCGTGTGGACCTAATCTAACCACATGTGCTGGAGAGAAAGGTCTCTAAGAGTTAAGGGTGGTCCCCAGCTAACACTCAGCAGAAAACAAAAACCTTAGTTCTACAACTGCAAGGAATATTCTGTGAGCAAAAGCCTGACTAAGCCCTGACATATTCTTCCAGACCATCCCAACGAGAGCCCAGCTAGCTAACACTTTCACTTTGGCTTTGTGAAACCTGCAGTAGAGAAACCAGTCAAGACAGCCTAGCATTCCAACCTAAAGAAATGTGAGATAATAACTATGTCTTGCTTTAAGCTGCTAAAATTTTGGTACTCTGTTATAGTAGCAGTAGAAAACTAAGATAGCTATTGAGAAGGATTGGGAGTTCTTTCAAACAATAGTGTCTTGATGAATACAGTGTTGTTTTGTGGCCAAATATATTGCAAATTGGAAGAAAACATGTTGATTTTTATTTTGAGTATAAAGTAACTGGTCTTAGAGGAAAAAAAATTATTCTTAAATATATTTGGGTTTTTAGAATGTTGTGGTTAGTTTTTGTCTATCTCTTGATGCTAGAAAAACAGGTATCTTAAGAACGAGAACACTACTGCAGGTTGAAAATAAGTGAACTATACAGAGGATAGAAATAGAGAGGAAAAGAACACATTCGGAGTGCTGGTATGACAGTGGAACTTGCTGCAGGGATGACTTAGCACATTAACAGGTCAGAGGCAAGTTAATCAGAAAAGACTTCAGGGCTCACACACAATGCCTGAGCGGGTGAAAGGTCTCAGGAAAACAAGGTTGATGAAAAGGGACTGGGCAGAACCAAAGGAAAAAACAAGACCTCTCAGCCTGATGAGGTGGCTTTGGAGGGAAGATTTTAAACATAGAACTAAAGGATGAAAACGAAAATCTAGGAAACTAGATTTGTAACTCCAAAGCTGAAAGAAATATGAGAGATACTAGGAGAAAATTCAAGCTACGACAAGTTAGCTTATAATGTAGCAAAACAAAGTGTTGCCAACCGGGGAAGTTCAGCTGAGCTGTGAGGCCAGGGTTTTCACTGGGGTTAGTCACTTAAACGTGCAGTGCCTGCATGACTGACCTCAGCTACTCAGACTCCAGCCCCCAGAACAAACTGGCCTGGGGCTATGAAGGGCCAGTTTGACCACAAGTCACATAAACCACCTGATCAAACTGGTACTTCATGGCCCCAGGCCTCAGGCATACAAAAACACTATTATTAATATAAGGCAAAATATTCCAAGGGCTCAGAGACCATCTCCCAGGAGCTGGCCAAGCCTTCCTGGGAAATGTTCAGGGTTTGAGCAACCCAAGACTGCTGAGTTAACTCTTTATTGCATAGGACGTTTTGTGTCAGAGCCTGAGAGGATAAACACCATACACACACAGAGTTTTTTCTCTTCTTTCACTCAACAACAATCAATACAGAAGAATTCTGTGACCAAATGTGTGAGGGGAAGGCTCTCCTCACCACCAAGCAAGAAATCAATTCTGGAATTCTAGCACTATCTGCCTAGAGATAGCATCAGATTCCACAAATTGAGGGCTCAGTTCCAGAAGACAGCTCTGCCATTCCCAGCAGTCAAAAGTCCAGGCCTTCAGTACTTCTGACCCACCAGCTTCGAGTTGGGGGTTCCCACAATTTCCTTTTTGGATTGGATTAATTTGCTGGAACAGCTCACATAACTGAGGGAAACACTTACATTTACTGGTTTATTATAAAGGATATTACAAAGGATACAGATGAAAAGACGCATAGGGCGAGGTATGGGGGAAGGCGTGCAAAGCTTCCAAGCCCTCCCTGAGAGTGCCACTTCCAGGAACCTTCATGTGTTCAGCTAACTGGAAGCTCCCCAAATCCAGTTCTTTTGGCTGTTTATGGAGGCTTTATTACATAGGCATGACTGATCAAGCCATTGGCCATTGGTGATCAACTTAACCAGAGGGTGGGTGTGGGGCTGAAAGTCCCAACACTAATCGTGCCTTGGTCTTTCCAGTGAAAAAAGCTACCTGAAGCTACTGAGGGGCTGCCAGCCACCAGTTACCTCATTAGCACACAAAAAGACATCCCTTTGGAGATTCTAAGGATTTTAGGAGTTGTTTACCAGGAAATTGGGCCAGAGACCAAGTATATATTTCACAATATCACGGAGCCCTTGGGTTATAAGGGAATATGGGGTTATACTAAGAGTGAAGGGACACTTTTTACAAGCAAGTTTACAACATGCTGTGACTGCAGCAGGAGACTCTGCAGCAAGAACTCTCTTCAAGGGAGCCATGTACTGACAGAGGAAGTTCCTTTCTGTGCAGAGAAAGAGACGCAGAGAGAAAGTGTGTTCCCTGGGGCCATAGCCCCTGCCCAGGCTTGAGTCTATAAGTCTATTACTGTGAGGTGGGAACTCAGTTTCTCAAATGCCTCAGATGCCTGTGAATACCCATGTTGCAACTTCAGAGGTTCAGGAACTACATCATCTCTCAGTACTTCCCATCCTTTTTCATGTTGTGACTCACATAGAATATGGTAATATGTACATGACACACTGAACAGAAAAGGTCATTCTTGTTCAGAGGAGACCAGTTTAAGGGCTCCGGATGCCTCAGGCCCTGCCCAGGCACCCAAGGGCTAAGAGGATTCATAAGTTGTGCATCTGCCAAATATTAGCAGATTCAGAAGCTATAGCATGTTCTGAGGGATTGCCTCCTATTCTTTTATATAATAACTCCTACCCCATGAAGAAAAACTACTCATTCTCCTATAGAACTGTTTCCTTTTTCAGTCAAACCATGCTATCTTGCTCACAAAAATAAGTAGAGCATTTGATATGTTTCCCCATTGGAAAACAGTATTTTCTTTCAATGTTTATTAAAGTAGTAGTAGATTCCACCTCGGCAACATCTAGTCTGCTGGAAAAGTCACACATACAGGGGGAAATGGGGGCCCCCTGTCTCTATTTAGCCTAGCTCTATGCTAGTCAATTCAGCCTGTGGATTCAGGAAGGGCCACGTGTCTCTTTTTGTGCTGGCTTAGTGCTGGGGCCACAGCAATGACAGAACCTGCTTCTGCTATCGTCACGGTGTTCATATTCCATCGGGGGTGATGAGAGATGGTAGAAGACAGATAAAACAAAATTTAGTAAGTGCTCCTACGGTAGCGTCAAAAGCCAAAGAACCTGGAGTCTGACGTCTAAGGGCGGGAGGAGAAAAAGGCATTGCTCCAGAAGGGAGAGAAAGAGTATGGAAAAGGAAGCCAAGCGAAATGTCCTCCTTCCTCCGCCGGCTTTGCCCTAGCGGAGGCCGAGCACATTGCACATTGCAGGCGCCCGCCCGCCAGCGCGGAGGCGCGTCTTCCTCTCTCCGTGGCGGACTCACCGTCAGTCTGCCCCGCAGACGCCCGCGCAGACACGCCCGGAAACAGCGCTGCACTGCCGGCGAGGCGTCCCTCGGTGCAGTCGAGTCGGCACCCGATTATTATTAATAACTCTCCCAGGCAGTGAGCACAAAACTGTTGCATGAGAGAAAAGATATCATGGCGTTTTCCGCGCGTAGAGTAACTCACTACATTGCACACAGTTAACAAGCGACTTCGGGTTCCCTTTCTAGTCACGGGCTTTGGAGTCTTGACAGCTTAAAAATGATAAGGCCGAGGCACCCGTGAAGATGTTTGTTGTCTGTGTGCAATGAAGAGCTGCTTAAAGTACGGCACGCTCGGGCCCCGTCTCAGGAGAGACGCAGCTGTGACCACCAGTCACGTGCCTCGGCCACCACTTCCAGACTACAGCGTTCGAAGTCCTGCTCTCAAATTTAGCCTCCTTTAAGTCCAACATGTGTTAGTGCCACTCACACGGGGTGACAAGAGTGGGAAAAGTAGGGAGAAAATGCTGGGAATATTGGCTGTGGGCTGGCATGAATTTCTCAGTCACAGACCTGTATGTGCAATGTACCTTTTAAAATGTTTATAACTTAATTTAGCTCTTGAGGTAGTTTCGGCTGATGGTAGAAAGCATAATTTTGTCAATTTGGGGTAAGCTTAAACTTATTCAAATTTATTTAAACTAGGTCAATTCTGAATTTTAAAACGCTTTTGCAGTGCTTATATTAGCAATATTGTGATTTTTCCCGCTTCCCTTTCGTTCTGTCTGTGGCGGGTGCTACGTCCAGAAAGGAGAGTGGAAGGGGCCTGTTTACACTTGGCCTCCAGGGCAAGGGCTGCTTCTGTCGGTTACCCTCCAAATCCCTGGGCACCTGCTAAGATGTAACTCACCTCTTTCGGTTCTTGTTTCCCTGCTGTAAGTCCCACAACTCAAGTCTGAGGTCCACACATTCTGCATTTTACTGATTAGTACCTCAAAATAATATTCTCTTAAAAGCAATATAGCTGAAATAAATTAACTTGCCATTGTGACTTGACCCTTCGTTTTATGAGATTCCATGTCCCTTATCGACTCTAGACCATCTTGCGACGCATCACCCAGGAGGACTGAAACATTTATTCTCCACTGTACATGTGATGTTTTGGGGCCTCTCTTTTCCATACCAGGCAGCTGTAGATCTGTAGACCAGAAGTACATCGATCCTACCTTTCAACTCAGAAAAGAGTGGAAAGCATTCCACGTGAAGGCTGTTGTTAGGATGTTCTGGGCGCACAGTCTGGAGTACACAGAATAGCACCTGAATTCTGAGTGAGAATGCTCTAACCTCGCCTCACCTTGTGTTTTTATATTAGAAACTTCTTTTTTCTCCAAGGCAGCCAGATGCTCACTCTATTGAAGGTCAGCAAATTACAGTCATGCACCACATGACAACGTTTTGGTCAATAATTGACCACATATACCACAGTGGTCCCATAAGATTATAATGGAGCTGAAAAATTCCTGTCACCTAATGATGTCATAACCACCATAACATTGCAGTGCAACACATTACTCCTGTTAGTGGTGATGCTGGTGTAAACAAACCTGCTGCATTGCTGGTTGTGTAAGTGTACGGTACATACAATTATGTACACCACAGAATACTTGAAACTGATAGTAGATAACTATGTTACTGGTTTGCATATTTACTGAAGGAACTCAGGAAACTTCATCCCAAAGTATGACTCCTTGGTATAAACAGTATTTTGAATTAAAGGCCCTTAGAGATCAATAGGCCTTGGAAGAGGTTTTCTCCCTTTCTTCATTGAAAACTAGACCCATCAAAAAGAACAATTGACTTTCCTTCCCTTCCCTTCCCTGTTATCTCAATATATTATAGGAAAGAAGATAAAGAATTCAACCAGACTTGGCCCGAATCACTTTAAATATAATACCTGCCTCTCAGGTTAATTTAATTTGCTAAGAAATCATTTACAAGTCAATCTGTTTCCCCTCATCCATTCATTCATTCTCCCAAATATCTATTCATTGTTCCTAATAACCATTTATTGCCCCTAAACAGAATTACCTATATTCCTCATCTCCCCCCACCTAAAATGAGGGTATATAAGTTTCTGGACCCCACTGGGATTTTGGGTAATCACTCTGTGATTCTCCCCATGCACACGGTAAACAAATTTACTTCCCTTATAAATCTGCCTTATCGTGAGCTGATCCTTCAGCTAACATTGTGGGGGGCTGAGAGGAAGTTTCCCCTCACCCTTACATTACTATTGCATACTTTTTATCATTATTTTAGAGTGTACTTCTTCTACTTATAAAAAAATAAAGTTAACTTTAAAATCATCAGGCAGGTCTTTCAGCCTGAAGGTCTTCCAGAAAAAGGCATGGTTATCCTAGGAGATGACAGCTCCATGTGTGTTATTGCTCTGAAGATCTTCTAGGGGGACAAGATGTGGAGGTTGAAGATGGTGATATTGATGATTTTGACATTGTGTAGGCCTAGGCCAATGTGTGTGTTGGTGTCTTTAGTTTTTTAAAAAAAAAAGATCAAAAAGTAAAAAAAAAAAATTAAAAAATTGAAGAATAGAAAAGAGCTTATAGAATAAGATTATAAAGAAAGAAAATATTTTTGGAAAGCTGTACAACATGTTTATGTTTTAACCTAAATGTTGTTAAAAAGAGTCAAAAATTTTTAAAAAATTAACAAGTTTTTAAAGTAACAATGTTACAGTAACTAAGGTTAATTTATTATTAAAGAAAGAAAAGAATTTTTTATACATTTAGTATAGCCTGGATATGCTTATAACATGTTTATAACGCCTATAGTAGTGTATAGGAATGTCCTAGGCCTTCACATTCACTCACCGCTCACCCACCGACTAAGAGCAGCTTCCAGTCCTCCAAGCTCCATTTGTGGTAAATGTCTATACGTGTGGACCATTTTTTATCTTTTATACCATATTTTTACCATACCTTTTCTATGTTTATATATGTTTTGATACACAAATACTTACCACTGTGTTCCAGTTCCCTACATTATTTATTACTGTGACATGCTTCACTGGTTTGTAGCATATGAGCAATAGGCTATGCCACATAACCTCTGTGTGTAGTAACCTATAGCATTCAGGTTTGTGTCAGTACGCTGTATGATATGCGCACAAGATGTAATGGCCTAACCATGCATTTCTCAGAAAGTATTCCCATTATTAAGTGATGCCTGACTGTACTTGGAGCATAGGGGAGGAGTAACATGGCTACCATTAAGAAGTTAATAGAATGAATGGAAAATTAATAGCATGGTGACAATATGGTGACTGTGCACTAATCATATTGCAAGTTATAATTATACATCCAGTGTACATGTGTGTGTATGTATGTGTGACAACCAAACCAAAAGGAATGGGACATGCATTTAAAGGAATTATTCTGAGCAGAATTGTTCATAAATTTAAGCTAAATTACAAGTCACACAAGCCTAGGTCTTTTAGTGACTCCTCTGGCTGTTATTAATGTATCGTTTTGCTATATTGGATCCTGGACAGATAAATGGAACCTGTTTCCAAATGTGCTTTTCTTCGCCAAGATCAGGCTTTTGCAAACTTGTTTTTCAAAAGGCCAGACAATAAATATTTTTAGGCTTTGTGAACCATAACGCCTCCGTCACAGCTACTCCATCTTTGTGGCTTAAAAGCAGCCATAGACAGACAATACATAAATAAATGAGCATGATTATGCTCCCATATAACTTCATTTATAAGAACAGGG
This sequence comes from Propithecus coquereli, assembly GCF_000956105.1. Taxonomy (NCBI): domain Eukaryota; kingdom Metazoa; phylum Chordata; class Mammalia; order Primates; family Indriidae; genus Propithecus; species Propithecus coquereli. The sequence continues at coordinate 3,806,378 of NW_012155062.1, read as the reverse complement.
GCTGGGTTTGGCCCAAGGGCCATTGTTTGCAGATCCCTGTCCTAGATTAGAAAGAAATCTTTTCCCAGTTTTTGTCCTGCTGGAGCAAAATGATTAAGAAAGTTGTGTCTGGGGAAAATTCACCCATTAACAACAGCTCTGTTTTCAAGGCTGGGCTACATTTCTCTTATTCCACTCTGTAATCCACACACCTGGCATAATGATCAGTACATAGAAGACGTTTACATTCTTTTGCAAAAAAAGATGAACTTTCTTCTCCTAGTCTGCACAAATGAGGACACATTTCCTGCCCCTCTTGGCAAGTGTCTGTGGTCAAGGGCAAATCTGAGACATATGGAGTACTTCTGTGGAGAGGTAGCAGACGCTGGTATTGACAGCAAGAACATTCTCTATGAAACAGGCCAGATTCTAAACGTGACACATTTGAGTCTTGCTGTACTTGAGTCTTTTCTGAAGTTGACATTTTTCAAATATGTGTTCTTTATAGATAAGTTAAAATATTTAGCACCTAAGAATTGTTCTGCATTATTGTTTCTTGCTAATTACAAGTTGCCATTTGGTTGCTTCTTTTGACGGGGACTAAATGATGTCATCTATTGTTTCATTAACCCTAAAAGACTGAGCTCTAGCCGCCTCCAAATCTTATTTCCCCAGCCTTTGTTCCCTCTAATTTCCATTGTTACTATTAACACTTAGAAGGCATGCAAAAATATATTTCTGGTACATGTATTCATCCTAAAGATGTATCTGTTCTGTAAATAAAATTGTAAACAATTGGTTTTATTGTCATAGCCAACTATCAGTGGGGCTAAAAGTGCTGAAAGATTAGACATTTAAATGCCAGCTTTTTGTTCACGGGAGACACTGACAATTTCCACTTGGGACAAAATAAAAAAGTCCCTTATTTTCTTCATTGTGATCCAAATTAAAGCAAAGTTTAATTAAAGTTTCATTAAAGAAAGATCTTTTGTAGTCCTGGGAAGCATCTTTTTCTTTGAGCCAAATATGTTTTAGATGGCATGCTTTCATCTCGAGTTTTTAATGTTTTGCTGAGGGAAGAAAGGGAATAGATACACCATTAATGAGGTGTGATGTGGCTTAGCCAAGAGTGTAAAGCACCAGGTGTTCTATCAATTCTCATCCAGGCTGCATAGACTGTGGTGCGACACCCATGAGCTTTCCTGACTGACAGCCTCTTAACATGTCGCCACCTGGGTGACCTCTAATAGGGTGCTACTCCTCTAATCAGGCTTCCCATTGCATTCTCATCACTTTTACTGTTGTCCTTTCGCATAACCCTTTTTGATGCCAAGTCTCTTCCATCTTCCTCTCTTTAGTTCCTTCACTAGTCCCCCTACAACTCCGTCCTCCATCTTCTGCAAACAGACACACCTTGCTAGTGGTATTCTCCTTGGAAACATTATGTAATTCTTTTTCTCACTTTCTATATTTTATACATGCATTAATTTGTTTTTCTATTTGGCCTCTGACAGTATGATATTACTTCTTGCAAATGAATTTGAGCATTTTGCTTGTAATTTCAGTGGGGGTTATATCCAAGGGGTACACAATGGGAAATGATTACAAATAAAATTTACACATTTTCTTAGCTCAGGTTCCCTGGGAAACAAACTCTGAGGCAGAAATGTGCCTGCAGAAAGATTACAGAAGAGTGCCCTAAGATGGAGCATTCATGAGAGCATAAGGGAGCTAGGATAGGGAAACAGGAAAGGCTGAACTGCAAGACAACTGCTGCTGAGACTTAAGAAGATCCACAGGGAGCTCAGACACTGAGATGACCCATTAAAGATATATCCCTTACATCACCAGTCATTGAATGCAGGGAGAGGCCATTCCCTTGGGCAAGGGGGTTCTCTTTGGGGAAAAAACAATTCCTAGCACTGTCCCCTTAGTTGAGGACAATGCCAACTACAAGATTTGTCCCACCTCTACCTCCTGGCCAGTAAGTTTATAAGTTGATTAAAGTCATTGCATAACCCAGCTAGGGTCATATGAGCGAAGGAAAGAAAGGGATGATACCCCAGAGGAGCTATAAGAACTAACCAGCATGTGTTGGAAAGGACTATATTCTGAGGGTCTTTGATTAAAGAGGCCAGATCATAAGATTGGATAGGGCAGAGTTTATATGGGAGGACTCCCTGGGATATAATATCCAGGGAAAGGCCCCAGGAAATGATTGAACTAACAACTAGAGTGGGTTCTAAAAGCATGGGGAAATGATGACCCACACTAAATGTTATTGAAATGCCAGAATTGTCTTGGCAGATGGTAGAGAAATTGAAAGACTCAAGGAATTGATCATGCTAGAGTGGATATACAGCAGATCCTTGAACAACATGGGTTTTAATTGCATGGGTCCACTTATACACAAATTTTCTTTCACCTCTGCCACTCCTGAGAGAGTAAGACCAACTCCTCGTCTTCTTCCTCCTCTTTAGCCTACTCAACGTGAAGACAATGAGGATGAAGACCTTTATGATGATTCATTTCTACTTAATTAATAGTAAATATATTTTCTATTCCTCATGATTTTCTTAATATTTCTTAATAGTTTCTTTTCTCTAGCTTCCTTTATTATAAGAATGCAGTATATAATATATAAAACATATGCAATATGTGTTAATCAAGTGTGTTATCAGTAAGGCTTCTGGTCAACAGTAGGCTATTAGTAGTTAAATTTTGGGTGAGTCAAAAGTTACACATGGATTTTCAACTGCACGGGTATGGGGGATGCTGGCACCCCCAACTCTCGTGTTGTTCAAGGGTCAAGGTTGTAAAGCTGAAAGACAGAAGACTCACCACGTGATTATGTTTCATGGAGAAGCCATAGGAATGCACTTGTCATAGGAGCACAAGCATCGCTGAAAGGCTCAGCGATGGCTCTCTCCTGTCAGCCAGGGCTAACGGCAGGAAAGGCCATTATAGAATAGATAGGACTCGGAAACAACAAAGGCCAAATGACAATACTTACACATATGCAAGAAGCCAAGTAGATGCAATTATCATAATGAGTTGCAGGTTTGGAGGGGACCTGACTTGGTAGAGAATTACGGAGATGCAATTATAAAGGTACATCCCTAAAGGCAAAATATATGGGTAGCCAACTTGGGTACTACCCAGCCTGAACCATCAGAAGGAGCACAGATAGATGACCCAGAGAAGGAGGACTCTTGCCCTGATAAAGAACTCTTTGTCCAGTTTCTGAATCAAGCCAGTTTTCAGACAAAGCCCCTGAGAAAGGACCCTGTGCTACAACAGCAAGTGTACATGGTAGGGACCCTTGACTCCTTTCTTAAAGAGACCTGCACTCATTTACGCAGGTAACTGCACAGTGAGGAAAGGGAAATACCCAAACATGTCTAGAAGTGTTGGGCTTAGGGTCCAAGTGGACACTGATAGTTTATGAAGCAAAGTGTCATCATGGCTCCCCTGTTAGAGTAGAGGCATTTGGGACCCAAGTAATAAAAGGAGTCTTGACTAATGTCTGGCTTATAGTGAGTCCACTGGGTTGGCTGGACCCACCCAGTGGTCATATTTCTAGTCCTTGAGTATTCAGTTGAGGTTGAAAGTTGGCTCAACCCCCACGTTGGGTCTTTGGCATGTAGTATATGAACTTTCGTATTGGGGAAATCCAGCTAGAAACCTCTGAAACTGCATTCCCTTCCCCCACTCAAAATAGCAAATCAAAAACAGAGTGGGGGAGTGGCTAAAAATAGTGCTATTGTTAAGGACGTGAAGTCCAATAGAACATTCTGCAATCGTGGTTATAGTTATTGAGCACTTGAAATATGGCTACTTTGACTGAAGAAATGAATTTTCAATTTTATTTAATTTTAATTTACATAAATGTAGATCTAAATAGCAAATGTACCGAGTGGTTATGTTATTGGACTGCAGAAATCTAAAGGATGCAGGTTGATTGTCCTCATTTTGTTTCCATTTAATTCACTGGTTTGGCCACCAAAAAAACATGTTCTACCCTGAAGGATGACAGGAGGCTACTACAAACTCAGTTAAGTACTATTCTTAATTGCAATTACTGTTTCAGATGTTATTTTTCTAGAGCCATTTAGGTCTCAGGTCCATGGTTTGAGGGTATTGGTGAATACCCTTTGGTGAATACTTCACCCTTTGGTGAATACTTCTGTTTATTTCAATCATAAAGCAGGATTACCATTTGTATTCATATGAAAAAGACAGCAATATATAATAATACATTTACTCCAGGGCTACATTAACTCTCCTGCCCTCTGACATAATCCAAAGAGGTCAGGACCATCTGAACATCCTGCAGAATAGGTTGATCTACTACACTGATGGTATAAGTTAACCTGGCCAGGTAAGTTGGAAGTGGCTAATATGGTAAAGCTTTAGCAAGCCCTTTAGCTCGAGAGCTGAAACAGTGTGGATAAAATCCTAAAAAAACCCATGGGTCTACTACATCAGTAAAAATTTTTTGAGTCCCAAATTTTTGGTGCGTGCTGACATATCCCCTCTAAAGTAAGAGACAAGTTATTGCATTATTCATCTCCTTCCACAAAGAAGGAAGAACAATATTTGGTGTGCCTTTCCCATGACTTATGAGAACATTGAAAGTCTCCCAGCATTTCAGCCTTGACATCTTGTCCACAAAAGAAGACATGGGATCCCTCCCCACACCTGTTAGGACATGGCTGAATGAATGTGTCCAACCAGCTGCCTGTACTCCTCTCTCGTGTGGTGGAATGGGGAGCGCTTGGGGATTGCTATGCTAGAATTTTTCAATTTCAAAAGAAGGTCCAATTATTTGGTGTCCAAGCCTGCCCCCCATTCCTCTCCTATTTCCTCCTTCCACAGGACATAGCCAGGGTGTCAGGCCAAGGCCCCTCCTTTAGCGGGCACCTTTGTATCATTGCTCCCCTATTCATTGACCTTCCTCCAGCACAGTCTCTTATCTGGTTGAAGGTGGGTATGAAATGGTTTGCCTGAATACATATTCTGCCCTTTTTTCCTGCCTAACCTGACTTAAACAATTCTGAAACTAAATACTAACAATGTTGATATTTTTGTTCTTTGGTTCTTCCATAAACAAATTGAAATTTTCTTTCTCATCTTTCCTTTTAAGAAAATAAGCTAGACTTCCCACAAATATGGTTTCCAAATCATTTTATAAAATAGGCAAACCAAGCATCGTACATATAGAAAGGAAGGAAGGAAGGAAAAAAAGAAGGAAGGAAGACTCATCTAAGGCATCTGCCTTCAATCAACCTTTCTTTGAAAGGTGCTATCAGAGCACATTAAAAACACAAAGAGCTGGGACTTCCTTGAGCCTATGGAACATTCCACATGACTGTTTTTGTTGTCTTTTTTCTATTAAGTGTTTTCATAAATACCAGATTTGGTCTGAAACTTGTTTTCTTTGTATTCCTCTACCTGGCATTAAGGTACTTAGGGAGAAGGCCTACAGCATTTACCCATCTATTTTTACTAAAAGTAGGAAGCTATCTGCCATAAAGAACGTGATAATGGAAAGTGAATAAGTTGGTTTTGGTCAGGTCCTAACAGGCTGTTTATATTCAGACTGGTCTGATGTGATAGTACAGTAAGAAATTGTATTTTCATTCCTGGAATATTTTTCATAAAAACAAAGGCTACCAATTTAGAATCAGAGTGCTCTCTCACTTGGATATTGAATGATTTGCAATACTCAGTTCTTTTTTAGGGTTATCTTTTGATCATCAGGATTTTTTTTTATTATTAACACAGTTACTCCATACTTCATAAATGCTGTTAATATAAAGATTATATTACACATTTAACACTTAGTGATTCAATAATCATTTTCTCATGTGAATTAAATCTTCTCTTTTAATATATTTCCAAATCTTGCCTTAGTTGATGATATCCTTAGAAGTTTCCTTAGGTGGCAAATCTCATCCACTTTGTGAAATTTGAGATCTTAACCAATGGAATCTGTATGGATATCCATATTTTATATATTCCTAATCTTTATTCCTTGGGTCAGTAGTGATTTCATTTGCTAGTCCATAATTTTATGTGTTCAAAATAATATTGATTAAATTGCAAGGTAAGGTGGTTTTTTTACGCTTCATTTGCCTTTAGTCTGTGTAAAATCATCTGCTGTGTCTCTTGTTTTTAGTATACTCAAAGTCTCTTGAAGCCTTGTATTTTAGCAACTGTTTGGACCAGCATAGTACCTCTTTCTAAAATGACCTTGTGAAAGCCATTGTTATGTAGGCATTCTGTGACTAAGATTCCATTACAATGTGGAGCTGGCTGATGGCTGAAGTTTGAGCAGACGCAGCTGGTTGTTGCTGCTATGGGTCACAGCACGCTACATCAGACCAAATGTTCATTCTGTAGGCACTGCCTGAATCCTGCACCGATGGAAGTCCCATTGACTTTGAACAAAATGTACCCAAGTGCCTCTTCAATGAGCACGCTACAGCAGTGAACAAAAACCGAGCACCAAATGTATCTGTGCTGTAGAAGTAGTTATAACTAAAGTTTAAACTGAAAGGTTAAAGCTTGTGCACTACTATAGTAGTTATATCAGACAGGACTACAATATATCTTTTCAGAATGTAAAAGGTATTTAATATCTGTGTAGAAAAGCATGAGGATTAATTAGATAGAATAAAATTTTTCTGCTATTTAGTTTAAAAAAAAAACCACTTATCAGAAGGTCCCCAAACCACCAAATCAAATATTATTTCTTTAAAGGAGGTAGCAATTATCTTTTCCAAATACATAATTTCCAATGTTTTATTTTTATGGCCACTTTAATAGACATGGGCTTGAAAAGACATCTGTAAAGAGAAATTTTATGTGTCGAATCCAATTTTACCAATCCGTTATAATAACTGTAAAGTTAGATATGCAGTCTTCTAGTGTTGTGGGTTAAAAGCGAAGAAGTAGGCAGAAAAAAGTACAAACAAAGGCAATGGTAGTCTTTTTGCTTCTTTGATTCTTTAACTGCTGTGTCTTTACCTTTTCTTGGGTATGACAGCATCCTCTTCCTTGTTCCTATTTTGCTATCTCTATCAACAAGAGGAGAAAGCATGAACTGAGAGACCCTAGAAACTGTGTTGAGATGGGTAGAGGGGCTTACACCTTCTTAGAGGGAAATGTCAAAGGGAAAAAAATACCTTTCTACACTTCTTCTCTTTCTCCTTGTTGTTCTTTGGTATCTTATTATCACAGCTTTATACTCTACCTATATGTTTATGATTCTCAAGTCACTCCTTGGCCACATTATTGCCAATAATTGTTGCCCTTCTCAGTCTCAATTTCAAGCATCCACTCCCTGACGAACACCTCACATCTTTCCAGATGTCTCTTTCTCTTCCTCTCTCATACCCCAACTACAACAATCTTTCTACTCTGACAGCCCTGATTATCCAAGATCCCATCATCTTTTCAATATCTCTTATACATGTGATTTCCCCTGTTCCTTTCTTAACCAGCTTCAATTCTATGTTCAATCATTTTAACTGTTACCTTGAAAACATCCATAATTCTCTTGCATATATTTTGTTTAACCCATAATCTCTTAGCAAACACACCCTCAATAAATAAAACCGCACCTGTATACCTGAGCACGACTGGAGATTAACACATAACCACGTTGCCTGGTTCACATGAAATCCATGATCATTAAGTCAAATTGGGCCTTAATAGTGTCCGGCAATCTTTCTATATTTCCACAGTCCATCCACTCAGCCACTATCCTAGATAAATAATTCATGTAATTTCCTCTCCTAAAATGTCCAACACTTCCTCCTCTATTCATATTCACAGCTGGAGATCTCATTTCCTATTTCACTAAGAAAACCAAAACAATTGAAAAAGAACTTTCACTAATTCTGTCCCCACATCTACCACTTTGTACCAGAATCTGCACCAACATATCTGCCTTTTTTAATGCTATCATGGAAGGAATATCCTTGTTCTGATCTAATGCCAGATAATATTGCACTTGGATCTTCTTTCTCTCTGTTGCTCTGTATCTTTCTCTGTCTCTCTCTTTCCATTTCTCTTTCTGTCTCTCTCTTCCCATCATTTCTATCAACATATAAGTAAACCATTACTTCTGTCATCTTTAAAATCTCCTTCTCTTGATCCCACTTGAGTAAGTGGAGGTCACTTGAGGGTGGACCCTCCACTGCACCTATCACTCCATTTCTCTGCATCTTTTTACAAAAAGAAAAAGAAAAAATTAAAAACCTCCTTGAAATTGTTCTCGATGCTAAGCCTTCCCAATTCTTCTTTTCCACTTATCTCTTAATTCCAGTCCAATGAAGCTTTTATCCACATCCCTTGATGATCAGAAATGCTCTGATCAAGGTCATTCTTTGACCTTAAGTCGATGAATCCAGTCCTCCACCAACAGTGGCAACTGGCAGAGTTTATCACTCCTTCACAGAATTTCTTCTCTTCATTTCCAGGCTACACATGTTCTTGGATTTACTTTTCCCTCACTAGCTCCTCCTTGGTATCACTTTAAACTTTCGTTTAAAGTACCATTCTTTTCTTTCTTTCCAAATATATGGTATTTGCTCAACTCCAACTCAATACATTGCTACACCCTTCTTTTGGTTGGTCTGGCTAAAAATCTGAGTCATTCTTGACTCCTATCTTACTTTTCCTTCCCACATGTAATTTCTCAGCAAATCCTTATGGTTCTAATTCACTTATGCCCAAAATCTTTCTTTCTATTGGTCTGAGCCAGAATCTTCTCTTGCCTGGATTATTGCAACAGCCTCCTGACTGATTATCCTTTTCTTCATACTGTATTTCTCAACACAGCAGCCAGTATGTCTTTTGCTCAAAATCATCCAACTAAAGGTGTAGATCCTTAAAACAGCCTGCAAGGCCTCACATAATCTGGACCTGTTTCCTCTCTGACACCATCTACTTTTCTTTCTCCATTCCTCTTTGCTCAGCCACATTGGTCATCTTGCTTTTCCTTGAATATGCCACATACATTCCTGCCTCGGGTCCTTCATATTAATTTTTTCCCCTGCTGGTCCTCCGTATATCTCCAAAAACCAACTTGAATCAGTGATCTTGGATTTATGGAGTAGCTCGCCCCCTCAACTCTTTGCTACGTCTTTTGGAAGAACTCACCTTCTCGGTGAGAACTGCCTGACCACTCGCTCTTTAATACCACACCTTCTTCCACCCCTGACTCCTTTTTCTATATGCACATATTAGTCTCACTCTTCCTTATTTATTAGGCCAATTTTCTTCCTCCACCTACTCATATGTGAGTTCCATGAAAGCAGGGACTTTTGTCTGTTTAGATATTTAGTGTCTGGATGATTGCTTAGAATATGGCACATAATAAGTAATTGTTAAATGAACTAATGAATGAGAACCAGTATTTTCCCACCAATCCTCTATTGATCAAATGTACTTATATCATCAGGTCCCACGGTTCTGCACATAACTGCACATACTACTGCTTACTGAGGAATCCAAGAGAACAGCACTTTCCCTATTGAATCTATAATATCTACAATGTAAAATACATTATAAAATGTTTTCTTATTATAAATGCTTTTGCAGACATCTGATATAGCATTTATTACTTTAAGCTCTAATTTTCTATATTTGACTTTCAATTTTTATTTCTGAATTATTTTACCCCAAAATGTTACAGCAAATTCTTATGTATTCCTGCTGCGAATTTTTTTTTTATTATTTCAGGGTATTATGAGGGTACAAACACTTTGGTTACACTTTATGTCTTTGCCTCACCCAAGCGAGGGTCAAAGGCATGCCCTTCCCCCCTACAATGCTCCCTGTGTCCTTTAGTTGCAGGTTTACCCCCCCAATCCCCCAATCCCTGGAGAGTATTACTGCCATGTGATCACCCTAGTGTTGATCAGTTAATATCAATTTGATGGTGACTACAACTGGAGCCCATTCTTTCAATCTTGTGGTGCCTCACTTTGGATAATGGGCTTAAGTTTAATCCAGGAAAGTATAAGAGGTTCTAGATCACTGTCGTTTCTTATGATTGAGTAATATTCCTTTGTATACATATACCGAATTTTAATAATCCACTCATGAATTGACAAGCACTCGGGTTGTTTCCACATCCTTGCAATAGCAAATTGTGCTGTCATAAACATTCGGGTACAGATGTCTTTATCGTAGAATGTTTTGTGCTCTTTTGGGTAGATGCCTAATAGTGCTATTGCTGGATTGAATGCTATTTCTATTTTTAGCTCTTTGAGGTATCTCCAAATTCTTTTCCACAGAGGTTGCACTAATTTGCAGTCCCATCATCAGTGTAAGAGTGTTCTGTCTCTCCGCATCTTTGCCAGCATTTGTTGTTTTGGGATTTTTTGATAGAGGCCAATCTCACTGGGGTTAGGTGATATCTCATTGTGGTTTTGGTTTGCATTTCTCTAATGATTAGAGATGTTGAGCATTTTTTTTATGTTTTCTGACCATTATTCTGTCTTCTTTTGAAAGTTTCTGTTCATTTCCTTTGCCCATTTGTTGATGGGGTTGTTTGATTTTTTCTTGTTGATTTTTTTGAGTTCTAGATAGATTCTGGTTATCAGCCCTTTATCAGAGGTGTAGAGAGCAAATATTTTCTCCCATTCTGTGGGCTGTCTATTCGCTCTAATGATAGTTTCCTTGGCAGTGCAGAAGCTTTTTAATTTGATCAGATCCCATTTATTTATTTTTCTTGCTGTGGTGATTGCTTTGGGGTTCTTATTCAAGAATTCCTTGCCTAAGCCAATGTCTGAAAGGGTTTTCCCAACATTTTCTTTTAGAATTCTTAAGGTTTCATGCCTTAGGTTTAAGTCAGTTATACATCTTGAATTGATTTTTGTGAGAGGTGAGAGGTGGGGATCCAGTTTCATTCTTCTGCATGTAGCTATCCAGTTTTCCCAGCATCATTTATTGAAAAGAGATTCTTTTTCCCAGTGTATATTTTTGTCTGCTTTGTCAAAGATTAGACTATCATATGCAGATGGTTTCATCTCTGGATTCTCAGTCCTGTTCCAGAGGTCAATGTCTCTGTTCTTGTGCCAGTACCATGCTGTTTTAGTTACTATAGCCTGGTAGTCCAGCTTGAAGTCTGGTAGACTGATACCTCCCAGTTTGTTCTTTTTACTTAAGATTGCTTTGGCTATACGAGGTCTTTTCTGGTTCCATACAAAACATAGATTATTTTTTCCGGATCTGTAAAGAATGATGATGGGATTTTCATAGGAATTGCATTAATTCTGTAGATCACTTTAGGGAGTATGGACATTTTAATGATATTGATTCTACCAATCCATGAGCAAGGTAGGTTTTTCCATCTGTTCACATCTTCTACAATTTCTTTTTTTAGTGTTTCATAGTTCTCCCTGTATAAGTCACTCACATCTTTCGTTAAATGTATTCCTAGATATTTAATTTTCTTTAAGGGTATTGTAAAAGGTATTGCGTTTTTGATTTGAATTTTGGCTTGACTGTTATTGGCGTATATGAATGCCACATATTTGTGTGTATTGATTTTGTATCCTGAGACTTTGCTGAATTCATTTATCAATTCTAGGAGTCTCTTGGATGAATCCTTGGGGTTTTCTAGATATAATATCATATCATCAGCATAGAGCGAGAGTTTGATCTCATCTGTCCCCATTTGGACACCCTTAATACCCCTCTGTTGCCTAATTGCTGTGGTGAGGATTTCGAGCACTATGTTGAATAGAAGTGGAGATAGAGGGCAGTCTTGTCTAGTTCCGGTTTAAGTGGGAATGGTTTCAGTTTTTCCCTATTCAATATGATATTGGCAGTGGGTGTGTCATAAATGGACTTGATAATTTTAAAGAATGAGCCGTCTATGCCTATTTTGATGAGAGTTTTTATCATAAAGGTGTATTGGACTTTGTCAAATGCTTTTTCTGCATCTATTGAGAGAATCACATGGTCTTTGTTCTTGCTTTTATTTATGTGGTGAATTGCGTTTATAGATTTGTGTATACTAAACCAGCCTTGCATCCCTGGAATAAAGCCCACCTGGTCATGGTGAATTATTTTTTTGATGTGCTGCTGAATTCTATTTGCTAAAATTTTGTTGAGAATTTTTGCATCTATATTCATAAGGGATATTGGTCTGAAGTTTTCTTTTTTTGTTGAGTCCTTTCCTGGCTTTGGTATCAAGGTGATATTGGCTTCATAGAATGAGTTAGGAAGAATACTATCTTTCTCAATATTGTGGAATAATTTCTGTAGTATGAATTCTTCTTTGAATGTTTGGTAAAACTCTGGAGTGTAGCCATCTGGTCCAGGACTTTTACGTTTTGGGAGGTTTTTAATTGCTGCTCCAATTTCTGAGCTTGATATTGGTCTATTCAGATATTCTGTTACCTCCTGGGTGAACTTAGGGAGGTTGTCTGTTTCCAGGAATTTGTCCATTTCCTCCTGGTTGTATAGTTTTTGAGCATATAGGTTTTTGTAGTAATCAAAAATAGTGTTTTGTATTTCCATGTTATCTGTCGTGACCTCTCCTTTTTCATTTTTGATTGAGTTTATTAGAGACCTTTCCCTTTGGATTCTAGTCAATCTAGCAAGAGGGGTGTCGATTTTGTTTATCTTTTTGAAAAGCCAGCTTTTGGTTTTGTTGATCTTCTGTATAGTTCTCTTGTTCTCCATTTTGTTTAGTTCTGCTTTGATCTTAGTTATTTCTTTTCTTCTACTAGGATTGGGATTGGTTTGCACTTCCTTTTTCAATTCCTTGATTCTATTTATTAGGTTGTCGATCCTCCTGAGAATTTAAGAGATTTTATCATTAAGATATTTTTGCTTCATAAAATGGTAGAGTCGGCTATATTTCTACATTCACTTTTCTAGCCCCTCTCTTCACAGTAAAAACTATTGTTCTAAATTTAGAGTGTTTTATATCTTGACATTATTCTATATTTTTACCATATAGCAGCCATAAAAATATATCATATTAGTTTATAGTTATAAGTTTGCATACATACTATCATCCTGTACATAGTCTTTAATGAACTACTTTTTTCATTCAGTATTATGCTTTGGACTTATTCATATAGATAACATTTTAATTACTTTTTTCTTTTTGATCAGTCAGCAGCAGTTTATTCACTCTTTCCTTCATCAATAAACAATTGTGTTCTTTCCAATTTTTCACTTTGAATGTGTGCTATAATGGTCCTCCTTACTTACAATTCATTGTGTACTTGTGTTGGATTTTCCACATTGGATATATCCGGAAGTGGAATTGCTGAGTACTATGGTTTATACATTTTTAATTCAATAGGAATTGTTGAATTTCTCTCAGATGTAGCTGTACTTTCCCATCAGCAGTCAGACACTTTCAGTTTTGACAATTGGATCTATATGAAATGGTATTTTCTTACTTAAATTTGTACTGAGAGTCAGTGAGCATGAGCAACTCTTCATATGATTATTGGCATATCCAGGTTTCTTCTATAAATTATCTCTCCATACAATTTCCACTTTTCTTTTGGATTCTTTATATTGATTTATAGGAATTGTTTATATATTATGAATACTAGCTCTAAGTAAATTGAACTGAAAATAACTTTTTCCAATCTGCGACTTGTCTTTAAACTTGGTTCATAGTGTCTTTTGTCATGAAGATTTTTTAATTTTAATTTTTAATGGCAAATAATAATGTTTTCCATAGGCTTCTGGCTTATGTATCTTGTTTAAGAAATCATTTTCCTTACTGATATAATAAATATGTTAAGACCTAGTTTGAAATAGAAGGAAAAGATGACTAATATATTCTATACCATATGCTAAATGTATTTTCAAATATGTAATTTTTCCTATCTTCTTTTCATTTGAAGAGTGGCATCTACATTTACAAGGCAATTATCATCTAAAATGTTTTAAGAGCTTTTCCTCACTAGCAGTGATTCTGAAGTTAAATTTAGAAAAAGTCAGCACTAAAGGAATTACATAAAAACAAGAATTAATGGACAGAATTTGTAAGTGTGGTGGAGAAACTCAGCTGATTAGAAACCTGCTTCCTATAAGAAGTACATGTGTGTTTTGAATCTGCTTTTGTTGAGTGTCTACTTTTATAACTCATTGATCAGACTGATAATATTAAAAAAGTATGAAACTAAAGTCATCAGATGTGCCTTTATACTTATAAGCTCAAAAAGGAATAATTTAAACACTATAGCCTAAAAATATTAAAAAATGATCTTCTGTGTCCTAACTTTGAAACCACCTTTGGGGATAAAAAAGAAGAAACAAACAAACAAACAAAAGCCAAAACAAACATACCAATTGTACTTTATAAAACATTTTTATGTTCATTTATGCAAACCAACAGTTGTTTGGTCAAGCAGGGTCTGACAACACCTTTATTTCTTCCATGCAGTAATTGCTGGACCAGGAAGGACCTTCATACAGGTCACACTATTACTCAATTAATTTAGCGTTAAAGCATGATCGGTTGTGTTTTAGTATCTATTCATGCACGCTTTGGGTGTCTTCAGCTGCTCGAGGCATATATTAATAGCCCAGCAAAGCATGCCCTGGAGTCGCCTCCTGTCATTTTAATATGGTTATTTAATTTGGAATTTTATCTTTAAACCTAATTTTCCAATGAATTTATACTCTGTATTCTTCCACCATATAAAATAGGTCTTACATTGAGGATTTTCATATTAAGTTGTCATACGAAGAGGAAAGAGTCAGTAGGACTGTTTAACCTCTGTGTTGTGAATGTGTTATATATTTTAAAATGTGCTAAAATTGTCTGATGAGTAGAGGAGTCATTTTGCAGTCGATAGAATTGACTTTTCTGTCACCAAAAATGTTTACTGTCTCTTTGTTACCCCGTCACATCAGTAATATAACAGAAATAAAAGTATGGTAATTTAGCTAACTCCATTTTCTTTCTAAAATACTACTTGGGATTGAATAATGGGAATATGGTATAACCTAAATGATGCAATGAAAGCATATAAGGGGAGTACTGGATAATACAAAATACCCCAAGCCCAAAACCCCACTGAGGACCCCTTGTCAGAAGCAGCAGCCACCCCCTTCCCCCACCTTGCTCAGACTGCCCTTGTGTGCTTAAAGCCCTTGATTTGACCTTACCTGGGTCATCACCTTTGAAGAGGAAGCCATTACTTCTCAGGCCCCACCTCCACCGGTTCTCACTGCCTCCAGACCCATGTTGAAAGTCAGATGACACAGAAGGCTCTAGGGGTCAACTGCAAACTTGGGAGGAGAAGGCTTGCATGCCAAGATACTTGTCAGATGTCTCTTCCGTGTATCAGCAAAAATTTGGAAAATGTGCATGAAAAGTAATGCTTAGGTGGTCAGATGAGGGAAGGAGGAAGGTGATTTCTATTAGTCTGAAGGTTTTGAAAGGTAGACAGATTGTCGCATCAGTGTCCTCGGTTGAGTGTTGGAAGTAATTTGCTGGAGAGATGACTGGGTGAAGATTTCCGTCATTAAGCCCACTTAGCTCACCTGGTTGACCTATGCAGAAAACACATGGTCTGGGACAATGGCAGTGATTATTGTGGGCTTAATTAGGTGATATCCTCATTGCAACTGTTATTATATGTGTGGGCAGATCAACACAGTCCTTGGTGACTGTTGTGTTGCTACTGAGCTGGCAATTTTTTTTTTTTTTTTATGTCAATAAGCAAAGAGCACTAGAAGCTGTTTGCTTTTACCTGACAGATTACTATTTACCTTCATCAACTTGCATCAAGGCTGCAACAGCTATACTGATACGTTTACAGGACCTAGAGAGTAGTGAGTATTCTAGAAGCCATAAAGGAGAACATGACTGCCTGAGAGTAGAAAATAAATTACACTAAAATACAGGGTTCTGGGACCTCAGTGATGTTTCTGGACTGTGTTGATCTGTGGTATGTAAAAATAGACCCTTTAAAGTGAAAGTTAGGTTGCTCTATACCTCCTACCTTTAAAACAAACAAGCATACAAACCAAAGAATGCATGGTAGACCTCTTTGATGTTTGGGAACAACTTATACTTGACAGACGAACAGAGATTGAGAAAGGCTTCTTGCTGGTCCTGCCTGCCAAGCAGGCAAAACAGGATCACTGTTGTTTATGAACTAGTGGGCTCAATGGTGCTGGGAGTTTTTGCAGCATAGTAGGAAGCTGTCAGAACTGGTGGAGAGACAGAGAGAAACAATCAGAGAATTACAGGTAAGAGTCTAGGATTGTGGAGCAAAGCTATGCCCCTTCACCTACTAACTCTTCTCCTTTTGTGAAATAGCTCCTGGTTTTGCCCTGGACACACACAGGCTGAAGTCTGGTCACAGGAAAACATTTGACCATGTATCCTGAGATGTCCATTTTGAACTTCCCAAGAAGCTGTAAGTTAGAAAGCTGGCATTCATTATAGGTGATATGCACGAGACCTGACTTGAAAGCACAAATAAGTAGTGTGAATCTTGTACTGGACATATCTCTCATAATAACATCCCTGCTCCAATCTACACTATGGCTTCGAGAGTGGTTTCCATAGCCTGATGGGGACGTCACTTAAACATTGATAACAGAAAAAGGTTAGGCTATCTGTAGATGTAACCCAGAAGTAGATTGTTGTGAACTTTACAGCAACCTGGTCATTATAGGTACTTCACGCCACTGAATGAATCAGCAAAAAAGAGAGTCTTTCTTCTTGCTGGGGTTATTTTTCCTAGTTACCAACAGAAATAGAATTACTGTCGTACAATGGTAGCAGAGAGGAGTATCCGCTTGGTGCAGGGATTGCCTCCTTTGTAGAAGTCTGACTATAGAATATCCACACAGACATATCCCTTATGAATGAAGTTTTGAGTAATCTCACCAGGCAAAGAACCCAGAATTAGCTGATGTGCAACTGAAGGAAGACAAACGGAGTATAGAAGAGATAGTGGAAGAAGGAAGTTATTATTATCAGCTGTGACCTCATAATAATTATAGAAACAAAGATTGTAGTATCTACTAGTGTTTTCTTTACTGCTGTGATTTTCCTGTACCTCTTCTTCTTATTGAAGATGATTGATATCAAAATTTAGCTCCTAGGTTAGAGTCTATCATTATTATACCATGATAGAAATAGAGGAAGAAGGCTGGGTACATTAAATGTTGAGAATTTTGGTTATTCCCCTGAAGGAGCAGAGGAGCATATTTGTTTTAAGCAGTAGCACTTTGTTGTTGTTGGGATGTTTAATGTCTCTGTCTGTTTGGGCTGTGATAACAAAACGCCATAAACTGTTTGGCTTGTAAACAACAGAAATTTATTCCTCACAGTTTTAGAGGCTGGGAAGTCCAAGATGAAGGTGATTCATGGTCAGGTTCCAGTAAGGCCCACTCCTCACAGACAGTGCGTTCTTGCTGTGTGCTCACATGTTATGGGGTGAGGGATCTCTCTGGAGTCTCTTTTACAGGAACATTGATCCCATTCATAACCCTCATGATCTAATCACCTCCTAAAGGCCCTGTCTCCTAATATCATCACATTGGGGGTTAGGATTTCAATGGAGAAATTTTGGGAGATCGCAAACATTCAGACTATAGCATTTAAGAATGAAAAAGAGAATACATTAATATTGACAAAGCCAGAACATGGACTACAGTTGACATTTGTCATATTTTCTGGTTGCCAAGCCCATTTGACTACCCTTCCTAGGTTATGTGAAGTTCTTTCCTGGTAAGTACCATCTCCTTAAGTCTGAAGCCTGAGAACCACTTTTCCTGGTTTCTTAGGGCATTTTGACCAAATCCTTTTAATCCAGATGATTTTTATGCTTCTTACTATTAATTCACTGTTAATAACTATTAAACTATTTTAACACTTACTATTTATTACACTGGAAATATCTTTTTTCTCATTTATTTTTTATTTGTATATATTCATAGGGTACAAGTACCATTTTGTTACATTGATATATTCCATTATGGTGAAGTCAGGACCTTCGGTGCATCCATCACTGGAGAAACACACATTGTACCTATCAAGCAACCTCTCATCATACACCCCATCTCACCCCACAACCCCTCCAAGTCCCCATTTTCCATCATTCCACACTATACTTTCATGTGTAGACATTATTTAGCTCCCACTCATAAGTGAGAGTATGCGATATTTGTCTTTCTGTGTCTGAGTTGTTTCACTTAAGGTAATGGCCTCCAGTTCCATCCATGTTGCTGCAAAAGACATGATATCATGGTGGACTAGTATTCCATTGTATATACAGGTAGTCCCCAGATTACAGACTACCTGACTTAGGGTGTTCCATACTTATGAACATACTCCCAAGTCTCCCCATAAGGATAATGTATAATTAAACAATTAAATTAATAATTCAGGAACTAGTTTCTTCCACACATGTAAACAAACCCACATGGCATAAGCAGTTTGGTGGTGCAGCATCTTTATGCTAGTGGCTAGTTTTCATAGACAGATAGAGAAGAAGCTGACAGAAGGACAAGAACATGAAGACTCAGAAGATACAGATCCAGGAAAGTTTATGACAAAAGAATTAGCTGAAGCTTTTCATCTCATTGAAGCATTGCTAGCTAAGGTTGAGGAGCAAGATCCTAACAGTGAGTGCTTTATAAAGGTTTACCCAGCAGTTGGTGAGAACATCAGTGCTACAAGGCCATTTATGACAAATAAAAGAAAAAGTCTATGCAAACAACCCTAGATACATTTTTCACGAAACTGAGTCAGTGGTAAGCTCCCTCCTTCAGCAACAGAATCAAATCCTGATTCCCAAGCACCCACTCCATCCTCTCCAGTACCATCTCCATCATCATCTTCTAAATAATGTTAGCTACCTTCTTGCCTCAAAAATGCCCCAACAAGTAAGCAAGACATTGATGCAACATTATGTGAGCATTAACCTTTAATATTCTTTTTTGAAATTTCTCCTATCTCTTATCTAAACTTGCATGAGTTTGTTTTTATGTTCAGTTTGAATTAAAAGAAAAAGCACAATAGTTTCTATAACTTATTACCGTAGAAGGGTATTATTATTACAGTATTATACTGTGTTATTATTACCACATATCAGCCATTATAGTATTGTATTATCATTATTATTATTATTACCATATGTGCACCGTTCATCAGGGATCCAAGTTACATACAAGTCCTACTGAAAGATGGTATGTTTTTATATACTGATTTCTTTTCCTTTGTGTAGATACCTAGTAGTGGGATTTCTGAATTATATGGATTTCTATTTTTAGTTCTTTGAAAAATCTCCATACTGGTTTCTGTAGAGGGTGTACTAATTTACTTTCCCACCAACAGTGTATAAGAGTTCCCTTTTCTCTGCATCCTCACCAACATCTGTTATTTTTTGTCTATTTAATAGTAGCCATTCTGATTGGTATAATATTGTGGTTTTAAATTGCGTTTCTCTGATGATCAGTGATGTTAAACATTTTCTCATAGGCTGGTTGGCCATTTGCTTGTGTTCTCTTGAAAAGTGTCCATTTCATGTCCTTAGCTCAATTTTTAATGGGTTTATCTATTTTGTTGTTGTTGTGTTCCTTATAAATTCTGGATATTAGTTCCCTACCAGAGACATAGTTTACAACTATTTTCTACCATTCCACAGGTTATCCCTTCACTCTGTTATTTCTTTCTCTGTGCAGAAGCTTTGTACTTTAATTAAGTCCCATTTGTCTATTTTTATTTTTGTTACTTATGCTTTTGAGGTCTTAATCATGAATTCTTTTCCCAGACCAATGTCCAAAAGAGTTTTCCCTAGGTTATCTTCTAGTATTATTACAGTTTCGGATCTTGCATTCAAGTCTTTAATCCATCTTGAGTTGATTTTTGTATGTGGGAAGACATAGGGGTCCAGTTTCATTCTTCTGCATATGGCAATCCAATTTTCTCAACACCATTTGTTGAAAAGGGTGCCCTTTCCCCAGTGTATGTTCTTGTTGACTTTGTCAAAGACCAATTGGCTGTAAGTATGTAACTTTATTTCTGGGTTCTCCATTCTGTTTCATTGATATATGTGTCTATTTTTATACCAATACCGTGCTGTTTTGGTTACTATAGCCTTGTAGTATAATTTGAAGTCATGCAGTGTGATGCCTCCAGCTTTGTTTTTGTTCAAGATTACTTTGGCTATTCAGGCTCTTTTGGGGTACCATACGAACTTTAGAATTGTTTTTTATAATTATGTGAAAATAATATTTGTATTTTGACAAGGATTACATTGAACCTGTAGATTGCTTGGGGCAATAGAGTCATTTTAATGGTATTAATTCTTCCAGTTCATGAGCATGTGATATTTTTCCATTTGTTGGTATTATCTACAATTTTTTTCATCAGTGTTTTGTAGCTTTCCTTGTAGAGATCTTTCACCTCCTTCCTTGGTTAAATATATTCCTAGGTACTATTTTTTTGTAGCTATTCTAAATGGGATTGCCTTCTTGATTTTGTTCTTGACTATATCATTATTAGTGTATAGAAAGGTTACTGATTTCTGTACATTTATTTTGTATTTTGAAAGTTTATTGAATTTATTTATCAAATCTAAGAATTTTTTGGTGGAGTCATTAGGGTTTTCTAGATATAAGATCATATATCATCAGCTAACGGGAATAATTTGACTTCCTTTTTTCCAATTTGGAT
>NW_012155062.1:3738394-3784769 GCF_000956105.1 Propithecus coquereli | reverse complement strand
TTTTTTTTTTTTTTTGGTCTCTATCACATTTAGTTTTGCTCTGATCTTTATTATTTCTTTTCTTCTGCTAACTTTGGATTTGGATTATTCTTGCTTTTCTAGTTCCTTAAGGTGAAACATTAGATTGTTAATTTGTGATCTCTTTACTTTTTTTGATGAAGGCATTTAATGCTATAAATTTTTCTCTTAGCACTAGTTTTACTGTATCTGACAGGTATGGGTATGTTGTGTTTTCATTTTCATTCATTTCAAAAAATTTTTTTTCATTTCCATCTTAATTTCATCATTGACTCATTGATTGTTCAGGAGCATCTTGTTTAATTTCCATGTATCTCCAGATTTTCTAAAGTTCTTCTTCATATTGATTTCTAGATTTATTCCATTGTGGTCTATACTTCATTTGTTTTCAATTTTTTAGAATTTGTTAAGACTTGCTTTGTGGCCTAATACTTGTTCTGTATTGGAGAATGTTCAAAGCTCTGATGAAAAGAATGTATATCCTGAGTAGCTGTTGGGTAGACTTTTCTGTAAATGTCTATTAAGTCTATTTTATCTAAAGTCCAATTTGAGTCCAATGTTTCTTTGTTGATTATCTGTCTCAATGATCTGTCTAATGCTATGAGTAAGGTATTGAATCCCCCCACTGTTATTGTATTCTGTATCTTTCTTTAGGTCCAGTAATATTTGCTCTGTGAATCTAGATGCTCCAATGTTGGATGCATACATATTTAGGATTGTAATGTCTCTTGCTGAATTGTTCCCTTTATTATTATATATTGATCTTCTTTACCTTTCTCATTGTTTTTGATTTAAAGTTTGTTTTATCTGTTATAAGTAGAGCTACACCTGCTCACTTTTGGTTTCCGTTTGTGTAGAATATGTTTTTTCCATTCCTTTACATTCAGTTTATGTGTGTCTTTATGGGTAAGGTGAGTTTCTTATAAGTGGCATATAGTTGGATCATTTTTTAATCCATTTTGCCAATTTCTATCTTTTAAGTGGCATATTTAACTCATTTACATTCAAGGTTAATATTGATATGTGAGGTTTTATTCTTGTCACATTGTTAATAGTTTTCTAGTTATTTTATAAATTCTTTCTTTCTTTTTCTCTTTTTGTCTTTTGGTTTGATGAAATTCTGTCATGTTGATATTTGATCCCTCTCTCCTTCTTTGTGTTTTATGAGACCTGTGAGTTTTATATTTTCATGATGGTTAATATCAACCTTTTGTTTCTATAGTAAGACCTCTTTGAACATTTTCTACAGGGCCAGTCTACTGGTGATAGTTCCCTCAGTATTTGCTTGTCTGGGAAAGACTTCATTTCTCCTTCATTTCTGAAACTTATTCTAGCAGGATATAACATTGTGGCTGTTAGCTGCTTCCCTCTCACCACCCCCCCAACAACCTGGCCCCAAGCCCCGGCACTTTGAAAATAACATCCCATTCTCTTCTGGTTTATAAGGTTTCTGATGAGAAGTCTGCTGTTAGTCTGCTAGGTTTTCATTTATTAGTGACTAGATGTTATTCTTTTGCTAATTTTGAAATTCTTTATTTCACTCTGAATTTAGACATTCTGAATATAATATGCTTTGGTGAAGTCCTTTTTGCAATATATTTGCCTGGGGCCGACTGGGCCTCTTGTATCTGGATATCTAACTCTCTTGCTAGAATGAGGAAGTTTTCATTGATTTTATCTATTGTGCCTTAATTATGCTAAGGGACATCAAAGAGAAGGTTAGCTTTTATTTGAGACTTAAAGGAAGAACAAACTTTCTAAGGGTGAGCAAGGTGAGAGACCCCAAAGTAAACATAAAACTCACAAGCAAGAAGTACTTTATCACAGCAACCGTATACTTTTTGTCCACATAGATTGTTTTCACTTCTCATTTATTGGAGATCCTGAACTGTAAGAAAGAACATTGTTCTTTTACACTTTCTCTTAAAAACAAGACAAAATTCTATGTCAGATTTTTTTCCCAAAATGAAACTTGTATTTCATAAGTAAAAATAAGGCATTGTTAATACACCCAGACATTTCCAAATGATCTAAGTCCTATAGCTAGAATTAAATTGAGGGGTTTTTTGTCCTAAAGACATTTTGCTTGCAAAAGAGTTTCCAAAACTTCTGTTATTATATATGGAAAAGAAGAAGGAGCGTGAATATGTAAGTGCTTGCTTTTGAGTTATGCCAAGAACTAGTCTAGCATTTTAGAATCCCATGCAAAACAATTTCACAGACTCTTGAACGTGACGTGAACATGAATGTAACAAATCCCTTTATTCTTACTCCTTATTTACTTCCTTGACATGGTTACTCAAATTGTTTAGAAACAATGCAAAACATTTCAGAATACTTTAAGAATTCTGCACTTTCTTTAAGGTTGATCTACTTTATTCATTTGGAAAACTGTATTTTGGAATGGTTAATATTCAAATATTTATTATTGTCTTAGCTTTACATTAGAATGCAAGCATTTTTTTGAGGGGGAAAAAGTGATTTTGACAATATTAATTTAAAAATCTAAAATATAATCCGGCAATGGTAATTGTACAAATTAAGCCAATTCTTGGAGGTTGTTGGATTCAAAGTTGAAGATGAGCTAATTTTCTTTTTCCCAAACAAAAATCATTTTCAGGGTTAATCATAGATAAAAACTAGTAACAGTACTAATAGACTGTCAGAGTAAAAATTAGAGTTGGTCTCTCTTTGGACATTAGAAATACCATATGAGTATACTGAGTACTTGGTGGTTTAAAAGAGAAATATGAATGAGAGGATATCAAACTAAATTTTAAGTTAATCTGTTATTTTTACCTAGCATGTGGGGGTTGCAAAAGGTATAATCTGTGTCTTTATTCTCTTTAGATTAAACTTGTTTTTCCTAAAGTTCTCTCTCTCTCTCTCTCTCTCTCTCTCTTTTTTTCTTTCTCCTCATCACTGCCTTTTTCTATCTCCTCTTGCAAACCTAATTTCAAGTTAAGTTTGAGTTGAGCCCAATAAATTTGTGGCTTGGGACACATTTGGCTTGAATGAAGATTCCCATTCAACTCTTGGATCCAAAAAATCCTGCTTTACCAAAATTAATGTCACTGCCAGCTATACCTCATGATTATGTTCTCCACTTTCTAGTTCACAGCAGTCAGGAGCAAGTGTCACTAACGTGGGCAGGCTGAGAAGGAATAAATACACGTCTTGCAGTAATTGGTGGATTGATGCAGCAGGAAAAGTGCAAATAGCTTGGCCTGACTTTACCTCCTTTTGTTATGGATAGAACTTCTTGGTAAACACAAATTTTATTTTTACTGAATCTCAGCCCATTACAAGCCATGTGGGAATCTTACCAATGCTACATGCCAGTAATGTTGGTTTAAATGCCTGTGAAGTTCCCCTAGATAATCAGACTTCTATTATGTCATTACATTAACATCCTTAGAAGAATGTTTGGAGAACTAAAGCAGGGGGGATGGCAGTGGAGTTCTCAAGAAAGCTTCATTGTAAATAACTCTCTCTACTTCATAACAGACTATAAAGTCTGAGTGTAACATAGGAACTAATACACCCATATTTTGTAATAAATTATATTTTGCTTTTTGGCATGATTTTGGTAACTCCTTCTGTGTCTGTTCAAGCATCAGTTCCCCATATGTTGGCAGTGTCTCTGTGTTTATTAGTCAGATTGGGTCGGCTGCGATTTGCAGTGCTTACCTTCACAATAGCCATGTGTGCTATATATTTCTTGAACAGGAACTCGTGCGACGCTTCCCATTTGTCTTCAATCACTAACAGATGCAGAGCAGTCAGATCATTTCCCTTTAACTGGCCTAAGGGATTAAAGGAATTCAGAGAAATTCTAAACCAAGTGGTTCCTCTGTGTTGCCTGACTTCACTTCTTGAACCTGAAGCATAAGAAGCTCGGGTAACATAATCTGACTCTCTTCTGAAGTGTTCACTTCCTTTTCTTTGTTTTTCTTCTAAGCTTCGAACTTGGTGAACTCATCTATCCTTAGACATTCATGCTACATGTGAATTGGTGTTGGAGGCAGTACAGCAGTGAAAAATAATCTTCAACTTTCTATTAATGCTTCTTCTGACATTTCAAAAAAGACTCTGCACTATCACATAGCAGACAGGTCCCTGGAGTCCAGAGGCCTAGGGTCAGGTTCTGGCTTTTGCAATTAGCAGGTGATTCAAGGCTAAGAGCACCTTCTTGGTGTCTGGTTCCTCATCAGTGGACAATGTCTCTTAGACACCATGACCATGACCTCCCTATCCCTGATTACTCTGCCCCAATTTACATTGTTTGAAGCAATCTTAATCTGTATACATACGTATAAATGCATATGCACGTACACACATTCAATAGGTCCCCAAACAGATCTGAAGATCTAGAAAGAGAAAGGAAAAAACAGCACTTAGAGGGAGGATATGATGAAGCAGAAACTAATGAAATTGGAAAGGCTTTGGCCAAGTTGTTGAACATGGAAACGTGGGAAAATAGAAAAGAGGAGAAAAGCAAGGCATAGCTTAGAAAATACAGAAGTGAATTATAAGAGGAAAAGAAATATAATAGAATCCCAAACCTCATTTTTCCCTACTGTTTTCCTATAACAAGGGAATTCTAGTGTAGAGATTTTTATGGATTTATCTCTGATTTGGACTCTGAGATCGACGTTTTGGCCAAGAAAGAACATTCCCTGCTGAGGACAGAGACCACATTTCTTTGCTGCCAGGAGTAACTGGCTAAACACAGAATGCGTTGGAGGCTGTAAAACTTAGATCACTCACTGAATACATTTTCCAAAGGTCACTCTAGAATGAGGTAAATGTTGAATTAGGATTACTCTCAGAGTCCCACAATTAATACAGAATAGGCTTCTGTGAATTAGTGGGGGCCAACACCAAACCTTGTCATTTTGCCAAATAAATTGGCCATTCATCTTTAAAGCTTTCTCTACTTGTAAAAGAACTACTAATGATATATTTCCTATTCATTAGCTTTTAACTTCAGTATTTTGGTAAGTACTATATAAGGTCCAGAGCTATTTCAGATGGTTTCATAAGTCTTATTTCAAGAAAAAGGAATTGCATCTTGCAGTTTGAGATGATAGTCATATGATCAATATGGGTCGTAAGTCCGAATTTATAGAGTTAAAAAGAAAGAGTTTCATATGTCCAAAACTGCGCTATATAGCATTTCCAAGCAAAATTATTATGATAATCCAGGAAACTCTTCCTAAAACAACAGACATTTACCAGTGCAATGAAATATTATCTCCAATGTGTTTCTTTATTTCGATTTGCAAAAAAAAAAAAAAAAATCCAGCAAACTTTCAATTTAACAAAATACATGTAGTTTTGGTCAGCAATCATAAAATTTGCTGAATGAAGCTGTCTTATTTCTGATTGCCTGATGACAAAGGTTAACATTACACACCACATCTAACATCTAATGTTCAATGGGGCCACAGTCCAGTAGCTTAAACACGACTTTCCTCATTGTCATTTAATTTACAGCTAATTGCATATCACCATGTGGAATGTGCCCAAGTGTGAAAACTAGGACTTTGGCTATCTCTATCAGTTTATGTGTTTATGCAGTTTGTGACTATAAACTCCTGGCTGAGATTGTCATACAGCTCCTGTTTCTCTCTAAGTGTAGCTGTCTTGATTTTTCCCTACCAACAGATTAAATAGAAACAAAATAGCCCAATAAAACAGGTGTATTCTGCTTCTTGTTTTTTTGCCCTGTCTTTTCTGCAGATAGCCAAATATTTTTCTATGCCAGTATTTTTGGGTTAAAAATTTTGTTAAATGGTATATAATGTATTAGAATGATAATCTGCACGGATAACTATTTTACTAGAATAATGTACCTATTTATACATGTAAGGTACTTAGAACAGTTTCTGGCACACAATATGCTCTCAAATAACATTAGACACTTTTGTTAAATTTTGTTACAATTAATATGATTTTTTCTACGTCTCCAATCCTCATTCATTCCAATGAGGAAAACTAGCTGGAAATCAGTTTGCCCAACCTATAAAGGAGAGGCGACAGGATAACACAGATAGCCGAGAGCTTGAGCTTAGTTTCGTGGGACATTCTTGATCACAGCTAACATTTTCTGAGCACTCACTAAGTGCTTTTCATCAACCTTGTCATAGACTTCTCACAGGAGCTCAAGGAAGTAGGTGTTATTATTATTCTTATTTTAAAGATGAGGGAAATGAGATTGGGACTGGCTAAATTGTTCGTGTTTGCAATCTAGTAAATTAAAGAGCTGGAGTCCAGGTCAAACGTGTTTGAAGCCCATACTCTTAAAGACTCTTCTAGAACCTGCCCCTTAAAAGTGAACTTCATGTTCTCAACTCTGTAGCGGAATAGCATGGTGCCTGGGACATAATAGGCCCTCGATGAATGTGTGCTGAATTGAATTGGTCCCTATGATGTATGTAGCGGTGTCTTTATTATTTTGTCAGACACAGTGAGTTGTATGAACAGCTATGGTTTGTAGAATGGTCACCATATGCCTTTTACTGAGTCTTTCTTTTTACACACATTCTCTCACTATTTCCTATAACAAACTAACAGGAAAGTCAACCTTATGCCAATGTTATAAATGAGGAATCTGAGAGTTAGAATGGTTATATAATGTGTGCAAGACCATGGAATAATAAATAACAGATCCAGGACGGAACCTGGGCCTGTCTGATGACGGTGTCCTTCTTGTTGTGTTACATCCTGTGGCCCTATAGAGTTTGCCTCTGTTATTAAGGATCTTGTGACCTCATCACCTCTGTATCCCCAGAAAATAGGACCGTGTTTGATACCACCCACAGTGTCTTCAGAAATATTTACCCATTCATTCACTTCAACAGTGTCCTCACATACTCGTATCTCTGCTTTCATCTGCAGCATTCTCTACTCTGTACTTGTCCTACTGCCTCCTGCCTGGCGTGTCTTTCCCATTATTCTTATATGCCTAGGTCTTTCCATTTTCCAACTTTAAACTCATAACTTACCTGCTACACAAATGCCTCCCAGGTCACCCCAATCCCAGACAACGCTTCCCTCCTCTGAAGTTTGAGAGCCCTTATTCTCTGCACCACTCACTTGGCATTTATTGCTGACTTTTTGCTGGCTGTTTTCCAAGTTTTGTAAGCCTTTTTCCCCTCATCACTAGTTATAAGCTCCTCCGGGGCCGGAACTATTTTATATAAATGTGTGTTTAACATAGTCACCAAATTAGTGATTTTTACATAGTGAGTTTTCAGTATACTACAAAGACAACTTTATTACCTGCCACATTTCTGCGTGAAGGAAACTCATTTGGTCCATGTGGCTGTACAGTTAACTCAGGTGCAAAATGAAATTTCCATCTTACAGAAGAGCACTTTCGGTCCAAGTTAGGCTGTGTGTGTGTGTGTGTGTGTGTGTGTATGTGTGTGTGTAAATATTCCAAGCTTATCTATTTAGGTTAGAAAAAAACAAACTACTATTGTAGAATTTTTACAAACAGCTTGAGATGAATGTCACATTGTCAGGTCAAATTAATACTTAGTGATGGGGGGTGATAGCCCCAGCGATGTGAAACTTGGGTCTAGATGCCAGCGTTTACTATTCCAGCAATCGCAACGGGTAATTCACTCCTAAATGTAGCAAGCATGTGCTAAAGGTGACTTGTTAACCTCAAGGGCGGATTTGCAACTGGGAGAGAGACTTGGCTCATACCACGTTATACACTGCTGTACAGTTTCTTGTTAGAGTAGCCTCAAACCACTGTTAGTACAAAGGACATTAAATTCAAAAAAAGATATAAATAAATCATCTTGATTATTGCCCAACCTCTATACCATCATTCTTTGTGTGTTACATTCTAGGGTTGACGCCACTTACTTTGACGCATGTATGCAGTTTCTCCGGAGATTGTGCTCAGAACCAAGAGACAGCCAGCTTCAGGGACGTTAGATTCACACATTCTGCTAGTCACCCTCCAACAGAGTCTACTCCTGACATCTTTTTAATATTCTTTTATCCTGCATCATTTCTCCTGTTTTAATTTCTGCTCTTATCACAAAGTCCTCCTGCTAGAAAGCAGTGATTTTGCTAATAGACACCTTTAGAGGGAGTTGAAGATTTGGTGTTTGCTTTGGTTTCGTTTAATGAGAGTACTTTAATTTATAGTGTATCCAAGTCTATTACAAAGATTGGATTAAACTTTTCTACACATTGAAAAGCATAATTAATTCTGTATAAAGATAATTTCTTTTACATAAATTGTCTATGTTTAAATATTGTTGAAAAGCAAATGCTGACCTAGAAGGATCAACTATCAATTCCAGATTTTAAAACACCACACTCTTAAAATGTTCCCTGCAATATATTATCATGTCCATAAATTTTAATGACTTATTTGCTTCCTTAGTTTAAATGAACAATGCTTCCTCATCACTGTTATCCTCTGCCTAACCCCCACCGACATCAGAAAATTGAGAGGTATGATTGTTTTGTAATTTATGGTTTTATGCTCAGAACTTTTCCTAAAGATGGTACAGCTTACCTATCTGCCTTCTTTTCCTACAGTTTTCCTTGTCACTGTGTTGTATGGTGCTTTGGATCTGGAAAGCTGCTCTGTTTCTAGCCCAATATGCAAGTAGGCTAGGGTATACCCATTTGGGCTTTCCAAAGTATTTTGTTTTTATTTCTTAGGGAACCTCTTGCAGGAGAGGTAGCTTCTGGGATCTTTGTGCTTCACAGGCCTTAGAACCAGTAAGTACATTTGCATTGCAGTTCCTCAGTAGTAAAATGGCTGTGCATTATGCATTTAGAAAACACCAAAAATACCTGAGTCTTTCTGATCTATTTTCCTTCTTCATAAATGCAGTGCCATTTGGAAAGGAAATGAGGTGAAAGGTTGGAGAGACTTTAAATTATCTTTTGCACAAAGCATAGAATGGTTAATAGTGAAAGGGAATTAAACTATCGTTAGCTTACTCATGTTTCTTTTTGTAAATTCCCCCCAAATTATACTTACGATGAAACAACATCACAACGCTTTTTAAACAGTTAGGAAACATCCTTGATGTGAAAACTCAGGAAAATTGACATTTCCTAAACATGAGAACCTTTACTCTATGTTTTTAGCTATCCAGGAAAAAATAGTAAGAGTCACAAAAAAAGATTTTTGAAGTCTTTATCAGACTGGCAAGTCATTTCTCAGTAGAAAGTATAATTGTGGCCAACGGACTTGACCAAGGCAAGGAAAATCATACAAAGGACCTTTCTGCTGTGACGGAACCCAGGAAAAACCAGCCCTTGCAGGAGTTAACTGCTGCCCCCACCTTTCCTTAAAACTGATCCGCTGATCTGGAGCTCATCTTCCTTCAACTCGGCTCCTAGCCTTTGCTGTGTCAACGTCTGCCAAGATATATCAGCTTTGGACAAAAATCAAGATTATACGAAGCTAAAGGGAGATGTGGGAGATAAGAATCCTAAAGCGACAAGGTCTTCCTTGGAGATGTTAATAGTCAACACATTCAAAAATATCACAGAAAAGGAACCAACCCTTTGCCAGCATGCGTTTCTGTCTCCTGCATAGTGACAGCCTCAATACTGAACTCGTATACAGACTTTGAAACCTTTTCTTTCCCTTTTGTCAAGTTGGGATTTTTTTTTCAATGCACTGGCAAAAAAGAGTCATATGATTTTAGCAATATAAGGGAAAACTTCTTTGTGCTGAATTACACTCCCTGCACTTGTGTGCACTCCCGTGCATAAAAGGGGGCATATTTTAAATGGCACACACACACACAAAATTGTAGAGAAAGAGAGTGCCAGGGAAATAGATTTTGAATATGAGACAAAATGACTTTGTCCTATTTAAAAAAAAAAAAACAAAACACCATCTGCAGCCAATAAGCCTACTATTGGAATGTTTTTGAAAAGAAGAGAAACCTCAACTGAATCACATCAAAAACCATCATCTGAACAGCCCAGCTCTAAAGCTAAGGGTGTTGAGTGTGTCAAGCCCCGGGAAGCTTTGCCTTGCAGCTCCAGTAGCGTTTCTTGGTGCAGAGGGGAAGGTTTGCACGTGCGACTCCCACCCCACGCCGCAGCCTTGCCCCAGGCTGCATCCCGATCTTTGCTCTGTTCTCCTTGACTGAGCAATGAAAGGCGGAAAGGAGGAAACCTGTGCCCACAAGGCTGGGGCGAGGCGGGCGTGGGGCGGGGCAGTGCGGGGGAGGAGGGACTTTATGCCGCTGCCAGTCAGCGCCAGAACGTGCCACTTTCGTGGATCCAGTGCTCACCGAGGAAGCAGAAATAAAGGCCTCTGATGTGCTTGGCGCCGCCCCTCCCCTGGCGCACTCTCGCTCATTACAGCTCTGTCTTTAAACTGCCGGGTAGACAGCTGGCAGCCCGCGCCTCAGAGGAGGCAGGAGTAAGGGAGCATATAAATTACTGTTGCATTTTACAGCTAAGACAAACTCGCACTGCAGGGTTATAGCCCGAAATGACATGAAGGGAAGGCTCCAGCGGGCCCCTCAAAAGAACAAGGAACGGAAAACGGATAGAAAGAGTTATTCAGGGAATATGGGATCATGGAGAAGGAAAAAAAAATCTAAACAAGTTGTGTAAAATCTGCTGCTTTAGTGGGTCTTAAAGAGCTTATGTCAGCTTAATTCTGTGTGGTAGCATAATGTAAATCTCTGGGAAATGGGGCCGGAGGCACATCTCTCTATTCCATTTCTGCAGATTGCCAAGCATGGCAATAAATGTCAAATGATTATTTATGTGATCATTAGAAACTTCATTAGATTTTGATTTGGTGCTCAACAACCTCCCCCCCTCCCCACCACCACTAAAAAGAAAGCTCAATTTTGAAATTCAATCCGGCTAGTTTGATTGGAAAAAAAATGTTGTGAAATAAAATCTAGCAGATATCAATGTCTAAATCAAAACATTCTGCATAAATATAGACTCTCCCCTCCAACAAGTTTACAGCACTTTGCTCATAGGATGAAAGATACATTTGGCAACAGTGGTCACATTTTTGGAAGTCTTTTTTAGTATTTCATCAGATGAAAGGCTGTTTCTGAGGTGAGATCAAATTCCTCTGGCTACAGACAGAGTCTGATTGTATATTCTTGGCCTAACAGCCTTAGCATATAATGTGTTTGAACTTTCACTTAGCTTTCTTGGACTTGATTTATTTGCAGATTATATTATCTGGGAAAGAAAGTCTGTGGGCCTTCAGTTGGCCTGGGTAATTTGGGACTCAGTAGCTTGGTGCCTGGGTGTTTGTTTCACGCTAGCTCAAAGCATAGAACCTGAGCCTCACTATCGTCATAAAAAAGGGCCTTTTTACTGTAGTCAGCAATGTCAGATATACTGTTTACAGCTGACTTTTTCATGGCAGTTTTAGTTTCTCGTGAGCATTTCGTGCTACAATTTTCCTGAGAATTATGTATAATACGGGAAACAAAGAGAGGATGAGAAAGTGTTGCAACTGGCTTTCTTCCTCGGGGAACAGAACTTGTATGTCAAAAGATCCACCGAATAGGAATTGGACTGACTTTCATAAAACCAGGGATTTAAGCACAGTGTGGGGTATGTATTATTGCCACAGAGCACACACTGCAAAGAAGCATAAAGAGACAGGCTTTATCTCTCTGCCTGAAACCCTCTCGGAACCTTCTGGGAGTGCACATTCTAAATCAAGAATCAAAACGTTTTCCCAACACAACTGCAAATTGAAAATAGGCACTTGAACAACACAGGCAGAGATGTAGAAGAAGAATGACTTTGAAATGCCTGCAACGCACCGCAAGCCACCCTGGGTCTTTCTGTAGACACAAGGCGTATTCATCTATAGTAAAGGGTATGTAGCACTCGGAAGAAACAAATGACAGCCGACAAAAAGATCCATTAGATGCCCGAACCAGCCCCTCGCCAGCACAAAGTATTTTTCTTTTTCTTTTTGTCCAGCATAAAGAAAGGGCAGATATTTTTATTTCGGGAAGCACCCTATAGCCATAGATTTTTGTTTTGGTTTTCCTCTAGTATTTTCTGGTATATTGCAATTGAAACAAGAACCCAAAAGATAAATGTCTTTCATTATTCTAAGTGGTAAGAAACATTGAAGAAAACAAATTTGAGAACATATTATTGTGCTGCCTGGTTAACAGCAACCACAACTTGCAGATCAGGAAGTCTTTCCTCTTTTTGTGGGAGAAGTCACTGTCACAAAAACACACAAAACAAAAACTTTATTGCTGTCTATCAATCAGTGCCATTTACCAAGTCCATTCCTGATGAATAACTCTGTATTAGGTGCAGCTGGCAGGATCAAAAAGCAACAGCCTTCAAGGGTCTGGGGTCCAGTTAGGAGGAGAGTCAACCCAGCCAGGGAAGATGAATGTACCAATAATGTTGTTGCTGAAGAAAGAGAAATGGAAGTTAAAGGACCTGTGTGAGGCTCAGGCCCGCCCTAGTAGAGAGCCAGCAGTCAGATGAGAGGTTTCCCCTTTCTGCAGGAGTAGTTGAAAGGAGATGAGAGACTGTTGGTAGAGAAAAGGAGCGATGGAATAAAATCCATCTGTGAAGGTACAGAAAGGGGGTACATTCTGGACGAGCAGCTGGGCACGGGCTTAGTGTTGGCGTAGATTGTCTGTGAGAGGAGTGAACAATGCCAGTGATTTCAGCAGTGAGAACAGAGAAGCAGGGGTTTTGGCAGAAGATCCTTGATGATCAAGTTGAGAAGTATAAATCTGATAGCCCAGGCAACAGGAGGCAATTATGCATTTGCATGCAAGAGATGCATGTCTAGAGAGTATTCTCTTGCTGTAGGAATGTGGGGCAGGGATTGGGAAGCATTGCACCAGGCGTTTTAGGACACAGATGAGCCGCTGCATCTATGCATTTTATTCTGGGCGATTTGTTGATGAACAGGTCGTGACCCCTACATTCAGTCTTGTGGGGGTGAGAGCTGTGGACATAAGGAACACAAGGAGGTAACTGACAGAGGGGCAGGGGCAAGAGCACAGGGAGGGTGAGGGCTGTAAGGAACAGACTTGACAGTTATTCAGTGAGCCCTGGGGCTCTGAGGTGGCCAAAACAATTTCTCACTTCTGGGATCCAACTGCAGCTTGGGTAGAGAGGTGAGGACTCAGCATGCTGGGAGAGGTCAGGGGTTTTCAATGTAAGATGAGCCCACTGCTATAGACAGCTACAAGTGCTATGTGGCCAATCAAACAAGAAGGGAAGCATGACCAGGTGCTGACCAGAGCGGTGCCTGCCAGAGATG
This sequence comes from Propithecus coquereli, assembly GCF_000956105.1. Lineage (NCBI taxonomy): Eukaryota > Metazoa > Chordata > Mammalia > Primates > Indriidae > Propithecus > Propithecus coquereli. The sequence goes on along the minus strand of NW_012155062.1, from coordinate 3,771,460 downwards.
ATATTTGTATGTGCATGTCTCTGTGTATGCCTTCCCTCTTTACCTAGAGAGGTTGCTACCTGATTCTAGGTGATGTCAAAGACAGAATGTTCCTTGTTCTATAAAGTCACTAGGACACTTATTTATGTAAATATAGAGCAAAAAGGCTCCGTTGTCCTGGGCAAGTAGCCTAACAAGAAACAGTGTATTTAAGATCACATGGGTTCAAGTACAAAATTATCTACCTCCAAAGCCCAGGGCTGCTCACTGCTTTAATCACTATTAGGCGGTATCTTTGAGCACCCACTAGATCACCAGGCACTGTGTTGGGTGTAGCAAATATAGAGATAGAAGATACAGTTCCTGGCGAAAAAGCTTCAGTGCCCATATATTTCCACTACAACTCCCAGATTCTACTCCATGGTTCTTCTAAATTTTGTTCCAAAGGATCATATTTGGAATTGTATTTTCCTGTTTTGCATGTTTTCTTTCATAACTTAAAATAATCCACGAGAACAGAAATTCCTTCTATGGATGCTCCTTTTAACGCAGTGTGTAACTTCAATTGAATATTCAATAAACAGTAATTTTTAAGAACTTTCTATTGACTGATTAGCTAGATCAGTCAATGTGGCTGGTGCCACATGGCTGTGCCATGGTGGATATAAAGGAGAACGCAACACACTCTGACTCTTAAGCCGTTTGCTGTCTAGGAAGGAAGACAACTATGGCAGAAGTTCTGATAAGTAAAAGTAGGTATAAGGTACTAATAATAGGTATTAATAACGCTGAAAAGACATAATCATGAATGTTGAAATTCCAAAAGACCAAGATCCCAAAAATATAGTTCTGGAAAAAATAATTTAAAAATTCTTTAAAAGATATTTATTTACATGTTTTGAAAATGGATTAACTTGAGAGACATGTACAAACACAGCAGAGCACTTCATAGGCCACTTTACACAATAAAATAGGGAATAATAACATACATATTTCTGTAAGCATAAACACTCAGGTATACTCATGGTAGTCACATGGGTGTAACAGTTATAAGCAGATTATAAGTAGATGAAACTTATTCATAAACAAATAAGTCAAAAAGTGAAAGATATAAACACATATCACTATGGTTGGTAATTGTGTGCACCCAGCTTTATAACTGCGGTCATCTGAAGTACCAGGAGGCACAACCTAAGTCTTTCGATGAGCTCGATCAAAAACCACGATAGGTCACCACCGCATCACCACCATACCAGCTGCCCAAAGAGCCAAGATCTCAAGAAATTTTATCTTTCACAAATGCAGCACATTTATCTAGGCAGTTTCAACATTTTTACAAATACATGCAATGCTTACACAAAGTCAACATTGCAATAATGCATTTTCAATACCTCCAATATTATAAATGATTCTAAGATGAAATACATAGCATAGTGAGTTGTCAAAAATAAAGCTGACAATTTAAAATAGTGTAAAAAATACTAAAAAAAGAAAAAGGAAAGAAAAAACAAAAAATATAAACAGAAAATTTGACAAAATGATCCATTTTTAACTGAACTTTTTAGTTGTTGTGGTTTTGTTTGGCTAATCCACTCATCTAAATTTTCTGCCAAATGCATTGGGCTGAAAGGGAAACAAATAAACTTTACTGGTAACACCTTGAGATTTACTTTTAGAAGCCTTGATCACACCTAATTCCAAATCTGTCATGTTTTGGGAATGCAATTGAAATCCATTTTCTTCTGCATAAAGACAGTAACACAGTAATATTTCATGTAAAATGACAAAATTATCCTATGATTGTGATTTTCAAGATTTTAGATGTTAGGGATTTTGACCTTTCAAGATTTCAACATTCGGGATTATGGTGCTCAGGATTGTGTCTTTGGGGGTTATGATCCAAACCCCCAACAAGACAATGTCTTTCAGTGACTTTTCAAAACCTGCTTTATTGATTATAATTGTTGAAGCTGAGCAATGATTTACAGATGAGGGGATTGATGCATTGAGCATTTAATGAACTGTCAAAAGTCATGGGCTTTGAACCCAGGTATTTTACCTTCTGAGCATGCTTGCTTAAGGATTATGTCTTCTGCCCTGTGTACAACATGTCTGCGTGGCATGGTTTCAGGAAATATTGATGAATGGCTGACAGAAGGAGAAGTAGTCCAGGGTTTGAACAAGGCTCTGAGGTGATTGTAGTGACAATAGTATCCTAAGAACCAAGGATGTTGGATACCTTTGCCTGTGTGGAGAACTGCGTGGGAGGCAAAGGTAACATGAAGGTGAACTAATTTAATCACCCTCAACTTGTGGAGTAAACAGTGTAAGAGGAATGAGAATAGTTGCTAGGACGGAAGAACTAGGCAAACAGTAGACAATAGAATGTCATAACAACTGACAGTAGAAATGGACAAAGGTTTTGGGCAGGATATTTTGAGAATGTTAGGTTGAGCTTCTTTGGCAAACTAAGTGCCAAAGAAAAACAAGACAAGAACGTAGCTAGAAAGGAACACAAACCTTACTAATCAGGTAAACCAGTGGTATATCAGTGAGGAATGTACTTGGCTGCATGAAATAATATATGAACAAAAAATAGCTTAAAAATTAAGATGTATTTTTTTCTTACATAACAAGATATTTCATTTCACTGTTTTATTTCACATGTTCACTGTTGATGGTGCTAGTTTATTTGCTCAAGGATGTGATTAGGACCTTTCTTCCTTTCTTTGCCATCTTAGAATATTAGCTTTCATCTCCATGCTTGTTGTCTCTTGGCCACAACCTGTCTGCTGCGGATCCAGCCATTACATCTGCATGGGAGACAGAAAGAAAAAGTGAACGACAGGACCTGCCTCATTTGTTCTCTTTTACAAAGAAAGCTTTCCAGGATGCCCCCTTTCTTAACAAAGTTCTGTTCCAATCTCATTGGCTAAAAGCAGGCCACAGGGTCACCCTAATTGCCAGGAGTAGCTTACACATCACCAGCACCTACGCAACTTGCTGCACTGAACAAAATCATAATTCTGTTAGGAGGGAGAGATTGTTTCCATTTGAAAAACAGGATGAGAAACACACATATTTCCTAGTTAAAACGGAAAACCTATGTTCTACTTTATTTTGTCTCAAAACCTGTTGTGTGGTTGCCTATCAAGTTAAGTCCTATAAACACAGCAATTCATACCGAGAAATGTTCCAATGTCATTCTTAGCCATCATTTCTTCTTTAGCTATTCTGTACTTCATGGCATTACTGCTGTTGTGATCTTTCAATTTAAGTAACATATTACTGAGTAGTTAGTTATAAGACACTTTTTTAAGGGGCTCTAAGAGTCTTAAAAATAATATTTATTGTGGGAACTCCTCAGTGTGATAATTTTGAGTCAATGTCCTGCTGGAGCGAGGAATGGAAGCCAGATTCTCCAGCCTGAACTAGAGCAGAATTCACATTATAGGGGTCTCCTATAGGACACGTTCTATGGTCTCGTTGTATGGGAAGAAGGGTATCAAACCCTACTTCTGGTGTGTGCGTAGGGGTGGCCAGGGAGTGGAGGGTGGAGAGCGCACAGGCTCTAGAGAAGGAAAGAATAAACTACGTATGATGTCTCTTAATACGGTTAAACTATTGAGTTTCAATGTCAGATCCAAAGTTCTTTCTCCCTTCCTATCCTCTAATCCCTGTTGGTATTTCACTGACTCATGGTTGTGACTTTTTACAAAATGGCCACACACTGCATAAAATTCTGGTATCAGGTTCAACAAGGCATTTCTGAAGCTGCTTAGTTTGGTCCAAGATCATTCCAGCAATGCATTTTTTTCTGATTTCTACAACTCTCAAATTCATGATGTTGATATGTAGGGATCCACATGAAAGCAGAAGCAAAACACTTTTAGTCCCATAATCCTGTAAAATGAGGTTTTCCATTCAACCATAATTGTAGGTTAGGTCTCTTCTCTTTTTATCAAGCCTTTTCTTTTTGTTTAAAGAACTCACATTTCTAAGTGACTCCTGGATTCAGTCCCTTCATATTTTAGTACAAGTGCAAAATGACCACATTTTTAAAATAATTACAAAATTGCTAAATCAACAACCTATAAAGTACATTATTAATAATTTATCTCAGTTGTTGCTTTCTGTTTTATCTTCCCAACTGAAGCATTGGCTTCTCATTGGAATGCACTTCCCCCTTTTTCTGCTTCCAAAGAGCCTAAGTTTGCACTTGTGTAAAGCAAGCGACAGACCAGCAGACCCTAGGGTTGGGGGTGGTGGTGAGTAAGATAGGCCTTTGCCCTTAAATGGTTTTCCTTTTAGTCCGAGACATCTGATAGACAAACAAAAAGATGTTCTCATTGTGCTCCGTCCATCCCTTCTGTTCTCAGGGAAGGGCGATGAACAATTTTGGATGCTTCTGCCCAAGTCCTTCGTTCCAAACTCAGCTGCCTCTGAGCTGCGAAACTACCAACTATAGCCTGTCTCTTTAGTATTCTCGTGTCTTTCTTCCCATTGATGCTTTTCTCTCAGACTACAAATGTTCTCAAACCTTTCTCATCCGAAAAATCCTTCCCCTGAATGTATCTTTCACTCCCTTTCCCACACCTCCACCTTCTATCTCCACATCTGTCTGTTTCAATTACTCCTCGTCCCAGTATTATCTGGCTTTCCCCGAATTAACAAGTTCCAGCAAGAGGCCTGGGTGGATGAAAAAGCCTGACACAGACTCCACTTGGGTAAATCTGTTCTAAATCAACAGAAGGAAGTCAGTACCACCGGGTGTGTGGCAAGATCAGAAACATGTACCAGGATAGGCACAGATGCAAATTATTGCTTATGACAACGTCTGAGAATGAGGGGTGGTCATGTTAGAATGGTTAGAAGCTTAACTAAATTCCTAGATCCAGCATCATGTGGCCTAAACCACCTTAATCACCTCACGCAGACCAGGAGTATTTAAGCAACATTGGTTTCTCACAGGTAGGGTAGAAATACTAGAGAATGAAGGGCACTGGGTACATTCAGCCATTAACAAAATTCTCATTCTTTATCCTCAGACTTTCAAACTATTACATCATGAGCCAAACACATTTCTGAAGTCAGAGGTGGGAGAAAGGAACGAGGGCCAGTTCCCCAAATACATCTTGGATTTGTGCTATTGAGTCCTGAGACCAGCTGGGTTTATTCTGCAACTTACTTTCGGTTCTCAATGTATTCATTCTCCTTTTTGCACTTTCCACTCTTGAATACATGCCTCTTGAAGCTCTCACTTCTTGGCCCTTTAGATTGATTATTTCTTTTCTAGTCTGTTGAACTAGCATAATCCTTAAATGTTAGTGAAACTAGACGAATAGCCAGCACTTTCTGATATTTGTAATTTAGAAGGTGGGGCGTGTGTGTATGTGCATGCTTGCATACTTCAACAATTATCCACTGGGCATTCAAAATATTAATGAGATATATGTGCACACAGAATTAAGGGGAGGAACTGAAGGAGACTGGGCTTGCAATGCTTGTAATTACCCTGGATTCTTCCATCTAGGGCCCTGGGGTACGTTATTGTAGTCTAAATAATCCAGATGTACAGAAATAATCCAGACGTGCTGGGGAAGGAGGAAGTATCCCTATGAGAAGATCAAACCTTTTAGGAAGTGGGTAATATATTTTAAAAGAAGGCTAATCATCCATGTAGTAGGTCTGAGGTGGGAGCGGGGGCTCTTTTCCAAAGGATGTTGAATAAGCTTAGGATCTGGGGTGTCATCCTGGCAATACACTTCATAAAAGGTGCAGCTTCTAAACTGCTTTTCCCTTGAACTATGGCAGATTCAAAATCTTTTTTTCATATATTGTGATCTTGTAATTTTCCTGAACACCTCAGTGAAGTGTGATATACTCCCATGACTTGTGTAATGAGTGGAGAAGGCACGTGAGAGAGCCCGAGGGACCTGGAGGACTGAGCCTTGTCTTTGAGTCAAATCCATGCCCTTCCTCTTTTCAGACACACTCAGTGGAGGGGAAACTTAATGGGCAGAGCAAAATTAACATGTTTCTCATTTGTATTAACTTGCTTTTTGTATTCCACTCTCTTCTCTGCCGCCATGTGCCTCTGGGAAGTCTGTTTTATCACATGGGCATGAAAGATTACCACTGTCCTGCTCACTCCCAAATCCTTACAGTTAGTTCGGAGTTTACTCCTAAGCCCAACCTGATCCTGGACATCTCCACCTAGATATCCCTTCTCAATCTACTTCGGGCCAATTCTTTTTACCTTCTTTCTCTCTGCCACTCCACTACTTTCCTCCCTAAAAGCAATGGTGTTTACAGAATAAATCTAGAAAAACACACCCTCTTTTTTTTTTTTTTGTCGTCTCTTCTCTACATCACTAGATACTCTCAATTTCATCTCTAACATATTTCCCAATTTCATTTCTTCCCCTGCATATCATTCTCACTGGATTCATTCCTTCTCACTTAGTCAATTCTTCTGCCCTCTGTTGCCACCTCCTGCCTAGCCTCTTTCCACCAGCATTATGTTTCTAACCCGCAGTTCAACTTAAATTAAATAAAAAGTAAAACAAATACATAAAAGTTTAAAATTTCTACATAGCATGTTTTTCTAAGCAAGTTTCAGCAACCAACGCTTTGAGCGTCATCGTCCTTCCTTCCCCATGTCAGTAATAAGTCCTGTATTCCAGCGCTCTGATACACTCGCTATTCTTCTAATATGCCACATTATTTATGTTTTTGCTCCATGATTTTGTACACACTATTCTTTATAACAAAAATACCTCTTCTTCCTTTCCCCTTTTGTCCAAATGTCAAGCTCTTAATCATCCCACAAAACCAAATCCATATGATCTATCGTTAGGAAGCAGCCCCTCACTCTTTCCATCAGACCTCCTTGGAAATGCCCTTCTTTGTCAGCAAGCACTCTCTGCATATAACTTTACTATAACATTTGGGGGTGAAGGTGGGGGAAGACATCTATAATTTTTCCAGCTGAGTTCTTTTTGTGCTTATATTCTCTTTTAAATTTGTATCTCTACCATCTAGCACATAATACCTTACATATGATAGGCATCTAATAAGTGTTAAGTAACCAAAGAGAGAGTAAATTTAGGGCCAAGTCCTGAGGTATGGTTACTAAAAGTGAGTTCAAACCACAGGTGAAGATGTCTGCATTGAATAAAGAAAAATTGCCACCTCATTCAACTGTCAAGGAAATGCACATGTACATGAATATTCTCTTGCGGTGATAGTTTTTCACTAGCTCATTAGGACAGAGTCACAGAAAATCTCCCCAACGCAGATCTCTAATTTTTATTTAGGATTAATGTGTATTTTTTATTCACACACAGGAATAGAATTTCCCCCCAGGGTTGCTGGTGTAGACTTCGATGATATATTTGTGACACTTGCCTTCAGCAAGTCATGATTCATCTCCCTGGGTCTCTCTCTGAGCCTGCAGTAGATATGGAGAGTTTTCTGAAGTTTCTTTTATGTCCAGCAAGACTGGCTGAGACTGGACATGAAAGCTGTCTAAATACTCTAATCTATTCCCAACCCACAGAAATGCAGGCTTCACACTCTCTCTGTTCGCTGTCATGAATCATGATGCTGACAAGTACGTCCGATTCGTAACATTAAACACAAGCTGATAGGAGTAACTTCCTCCTGCATCCACTGGGAAAGGCCATGGGTGTTCTTTCGTAGGTCTGAGCTTCTCCTGCCAATGTAAATGTAAAGCTGGAAGAAGCTGAAAGGTAGCCAATCTTTCTTTCATTTTCCCTGGAATAAACAAGATTCATTTCTTGCCATGAGAGGTCCCTATCCTGTTTTCGTTAAATCTGCTCGCTGCCTTCTGGAAATTCCATTGTGTCATTGCTATAAAGTCTATTAATATTCTATTATTGGGTTGTTATTATCCTGGCCTTTATTATAATGAATAATAATGTGCTGTAGCTACATCGTACCTTCCTTCTTGGATCATCCTGCTTAGCCTCATAAAAGAAATTAATCAAGTTACACCTTTAAGGAAAGCGTTAAGCTACTTCACTGTAAAAGCAAATTTTCTCTGTTTGCTCTGATTGCAATTGTGTACAGTTTTCTGAAAAGGCATGTTAAAATACAGTATCAGGGGTGATTTCAAATAGGCCATTATTTGAACCGATTGACTGGTCTCCTCCAATTTTTTTAAAGTGTTTTAAAACACCATGTGAAAATACAGATATATGCTCCCAAAACACAGCAAAGAGATCAGTGCATATATTATATATAAATGTAAAGGTACCATTTTCCTAGTGCAATAAACATTTTTAAATGTCTGTCAAGAAAGGTACCTGATAATACTGAGCTGGCCATGGTTTCCTCATTCCCCCTGCTCAGAATACGTACATGAGTATACGCAGAAGCCACAGGCAGGAGTTTTTCCCCATAGTATCTCATACTGTGAGTCTTCTCCACTCCCTGATTTCTCCCTCAACATGAATAACTGTTAAAATTCCATTCTGTGCAGAGAGAAATGAGAAGAAAGATAATTATCATATTCAATTTACATATGAGGAAATTTCTGATACTATCTAATTGTTGGGCTTAGATTTGAATTTTCTTTTTTTTATTCAGGTAAGTTTTGCTAAGTTCTTGTTATACCATCTCATCTCTCAAATTCATCTTTAAAATTTTCTACATCTGACATAAGAAAATGATAAAAAGATAAAGAGGGAATTTCTTTCCCGTGAGAGCTGTCCTCAGCCCCATCCACCTGACATCCGTGATCACATGGCTGTTTGCAGGTTCAGCACCTGAGTCCACGTCAATGGAACGAGGTCTGGCAATAGATTATCTTCACACTGGAGTCTCTCCATGTACCTTTTGGCTGTATAGCCTTTGGCTTAGGGTCTGCGTGTGTCTAGAAGCAAGATCTGTCTTCTTGAAATAAAAGCCATAAAGATGAAGTACATACACACTATCTAACAAGACCTCACAGCAAGTTTTCCTTATAGAACAAAGAGACAGAGTTGACGTCGTTTTATTCAAGATGTGATTCTTAATTCAGATGTGAAAACATTGTGCGTGAGCGAGATCAAGAGTCACAACAGTAACTTCTAATTCCCATATGCAATCGGAGTCCTCCTCCTTCAAATTAATTCTAACTGACCGTAGTAAGGTGAATAATGGCCTCCCATTCCCTGACCCCCCAAACCTGTGAATATGTCACCTCACATGGTACGAGGGCTTTTGCAGATGTGACTAAATTAAAGATTTTGAGATGGGAAGATTACCTTGGATCATCTGGGTGGGCCCAATACAGGTACAAGGGTCCTCCCTCTTATAACGGAGGAAGGATGATCCGAATTATAGAGGGAAGTAATGTGATTGTGAAAGCGGAAAGAGAAAGGCTTTCAAAGGCACAGTGCTGCTGGCTTTGCAGATGGAAAAAGGCGCCATGAACCAAGGAATGTGGATGGCCTTTAGAGGCTGCAAAAGGCAAAGGAACAGCTTCTGCTTTAGAGCCTCCAGAAGGAAGGCAGGCTTGCTGCACCTTGATTTTAGCCAGTGAAAGCCGTTTGGGACTTCTGACCTCTAAAACTATAAGACAATACATTTGTGTTGTGTACGCTACTTAATTTGTTACAGCAGCAATAGGAGACTAATAAATGTACTAATAATGATTAAGGGAAGGGTAGAGGTTAAGATCACAGGTTGGCCTGGCTGGGTTTGTATCTTGGCTCAGTCATTTGTCAGTTGTGTGAACTCGAGCAATTTATTTATGTTCTCTGTGGCTCCGTTTCCTTTTCTTTAAACTGAGTACACCTATATCACAATGAGTGTTATAAAGATTAAATTAATTAGTTGATAAAAAGAGCCAAGAATAGTATCTGATACAAAACTAGTGTTCAAAATGTTAGCTATTTCAGGAAAAACAATAACAAGATTTAATCAGTGCAAGATTAGAAGATTTTTGTCTCAGGCAACGATTGGTGATGGGAATTTAAAGCTAACTTTTGCTGGTTTCCATCTCTTCCCATGAAGCACATGAGTGTTAGATTTATTCTGATTCTCTGTCCATTGTTGTGATAAGACTTCTATCTACTTCTGCTCAGCTCTTCAGCTTATCATACAGGATTTGTTTGGCATTTGAGCTCTAACATACAGATTGAAATAATATATCAATCCAGAGATTCTATAAAGTTTGTTAATACTTGCATATATTGTGTTTGAATTCATTTTACCAAAATCTTTATCTAAGCAAAATCTTGAAAATTAACCCTTGGTCTTCATGATATTTATTGATTTAATGAGAAAAAGAGAAAATATATTAGTGGCAAGAAAAGCAAAAAAATTTGGTTACCTACAAATGCCTCTTTGGGGGATTTATTTTCAGAACATACGTGGTTTTTTAAAACATTATCAAATGTCTTATCGCGTGGACTTCAGAAAGATGGATTCCTGGTAAGAAACAGAATTCATGTCAATTCAGTTAATTTGGTAGCCTCTTAAAGCATATCATTTTTCAAACGTCACAATCTAACTTGATCATTTGTCTTAAGAAGCTCCACTGACAATTCTATGTGATTATTTTTATAACATGGCAGAGAAAATTCTGATCTCACTCATGCTCTATGATTAAAGTATATAATAACTGACTTTCTGCATTGGATTTAATAAACATTACCTGGCTAGGCTAGAAGTATTTGAAACTGTAAAAGACTTCTATATGTGGGCCATAAGTAGAATGACCACATGATTTATACTCCAAAATTTGGCATTATAATAAATTCTAATAAATTGGAAGCTATTAATAAAAATAATTAAGAGTTATAATTTATCTACAGTATTTATAAGCTGGGATTTTCCTGGACAAATCAGAACATATATGACCACTAGTCACTCATTTATTCTATAAAATATCACAGGCTATTTTGCAGAACTTTCTTCTAAAAAGAGATCTAGTCACCAAGAAAGACTTTTGCAAACTGAAAGGAAGAGAAAGAGGAAAAACATTCTAAGTGTAGCTTCCCATTCTGGAAACTTTCACATCTCATAAGCAATACCTAGCTTGAAGTTTGGAAGAAGGATGTCTCATTTCGAAGTATGGACAACTTACCATATATAATGCGAAACAATGGAGCTAGGTGGGATTTTTATGGAAGCCTGACCTTTGGTCTTGCTCATTTCATTACCAAGTATTTTACTACTGACATTTAGTCTGCGCCAAAGTTTGTCCGTACGCACTATGAAATCGTGCCATTTCATCATATGGTATTTTGCTTTTGATTAGTTGCCTTATAAATTTAATAGTACTTAAATATTTTATATGAACATATTATTTTTAAAAATGTAGTCTCATAAAGGTAATATCTAATTTGATATTAAATATTTAAATGAAAGATTTCTCAAGAGTGAAATGTTGCCACTATCAAGGGTGGTCTGAGATGCATTCTAAATAGGCCATAGACGTAAAACGGCAGCATATGAACCACAGAGCCTGTGGTCAGCATTGCTTTCTGCCTCTTGTACACTTGTGTCCTGATTATGACACTGTGGAATGTTTCAGGCCTCAAGAGAGCTAATTTCAACATGGTTGACCCACAGTTACAAAGCTGAAGATGACAATCTTCACTATTAAAACGTTGCTGAAGGAAAATGTAAACTAGATAGAAATAGAAAGAAACACATAATTTAAGCTTGAAAAGAGATTAAGGTTTGAATTTAATGCTTCTCAAAAGCCCATTCACAGACCACCTGCATAAAGGTTATCTGGGGAGCACATTAAATACACAGAATCACAAGCTGCCTGCCAGACCTCCTGAATCAGAATCACTAGGCAGGGGGCTTAGAAATCTGCCTTTTAAATAAGTACTCCAGGTAATTTTCATGCACTCTACAGTAAGAAGACAACTATAATATGAACAGTGGCCAAAAATAAAATAAAATAATTATTCAGGGTCACAAAAGGTGAAAATGAGAACATTTGTAAAGACAAAATAATTTTCTATGTTTAAAATTTTTTCTTTGGTTTGAATTACTGTAAATTAAGGAGAAAGAATAAAGTGATAAAAGTGATAACAACAATAACAAAAAAACCAGAGGCATCACTGCAGCAAGTCAGAGGAAATGTTTAAATGCTTGAGAAGAGGCCAAATAATTGCTGGGAGATGGGAGGTTGGGGGAGCCTGCTTGGAGATCCCTTGGGACTAACTTCACATTGCTAATTTACAATCACATGCTTCATCTGTCACTTTTACAAATCCACTAGAATGCCCACCCTTTAACAGCGTGGAGTTACTTGTGTGGCTCCTGTTGGCCATGCAATGGAGACCTTTCAGGACATCAGGAAAGAATGTTGGTGACACACATTAACACACACACTCCTTTGTGTCACTTCCAATTTACTTTATCTTAAATTGTCAGCAAGGAGAACTTACACCCATATTAATAACTAGAGGTTTGCATTTAAGCCAAGAAAAATAAACCCTGCTGATAGCTCTGCAGACAGCTGGCTTGCTGTAAGTAGAGCCAAAAGAAAAGACATGGCTCTTTGTATTTGTAAAAATTTTATAATATTTAAAGAAGGGAACTGGTAGAAGAATAGTTTTTATGTCTTTGTTTAGGAAAGGCATTTTGAGAAAATAATCAAGATTGTCATTAAACATGATTTTTACCATAAACAGGAGAAAAAATGGAAACATGATTAGGATAAAGTCATGATAAGTTTCAACCATCTGGGAATCTAATTGTGCTAAAGAAAGAGACTCTAAGACATTCTTTTTACTTTTCTAAAAACAAATGAAGAAATTAAGATACTGGTTCTGTGAACCTAATTCTGCTGAGAAAGCATGAAATTATTCATGGTGAGAAAGTACTTTTGAGCTTGTCATTTTGAAGAAAATAAATGCTGGCTATAATCAGACATGGGACTAAGATATTTTTAAAAAGTAGATTTCAAAAGTACTTAGAGGAAAAAAAAATAGCAGGTTCTTCCTTTGTATGAGCCTTAAAAGGGAATGCTGCTCAAGGGGTGTGGTAGAAAAATGAACTTCAGTTTATACAATCTCTGAATGGAGAAGAAAGGACTTCTAAGGGAACTGATTTAACTGCACAGGAAGCCTTCTCAAAAGCTTGGAATATAAAAGGACATGTAGAAGAGGTAGAAGGAGGGGCACGTAGCCAGGAATGAACACAGAAGCGCAGCCCAGATTTAGAAGAACAATGTCAGAAAGGTTACAGGACAGAGGGCTAAGGCTGGTGGAAACTGCCAAAGACAGGAAAAGGCTTTGTAAAGCCATGTTCAGAGACAGCCTGTGAACAAAGAAGAGCTAGGATCACCACCAGGGAAAATGGAACGATGTTAACAGGTGACATAAAAGTTTACCAGATTATCAGCGTATTAATCTTTGTATTCCCTAGGCTAGCACAGTGCCTGTCGCCTATCCAGTGTGTTGCACTGTTTGAGTGAATAGATGGATGAAAAGTTCTGGTAGTAAGAACAATTTTGAAAGTGGAAGAATAGACATGATTTTTAAAGAGGAAATTTCAATACCAAGATAAAAAGTGAAATTAATAAAGGGCCTTTGGTTATTTTAACATCACATCTTTCTTCAGACCAAGAAGGATGACATCCCCAGAAGCAAGGATCTGAAAATCTGATGTTAGAACTGTCAGTAATAACGTTCCAGATCAAAGTGTAGAGACGTTCCAAAGACGCAATCAGAGTACTAATCCAAAATTTCAAAAGACAGATTTGGGAAATTTCAGAACAGTAATCTGACTATTTTTGCCATAATTCTATGTCTTATGAAGCAGAGAACTTGGAGTGATTTAGAAAAACAATGGTGTTTACAGTCTGCTCAGTGGCACAAGATAAAAAAAAACTGACCAAAATAGTACTGCACAGGTTCTAAAAATTAGATTGTCATTGAAACTATAGCCCACAAAACAGACCAAAACCTACATACTAAGCATAAACAGGATGACTGCATGCTAAAATAAAATGTTTAAGTAGCATCCAGAAATTCTTACCATATAGCCATTCTTACCATGTATCTATGGTAAAATTTAAAATCATCTGCCATTCCAAGAACCATGAAAATCACAAATTGAATGAGGAAAGATAATCAACTGATGCCAAAACTGAGATGAATCAGATTATAGAATTATCTGATATGAATTTTAAAGTAACCATCATACTAATAAAAATGATTCAACTAGCAAGCATAAATTTTTTGAAATAAATTAAGAATAGAAAATCACACCAAAAAATAGAAGTTATAAAAAAGAACCAAATTGATATTATAGAACTGAAAAATACAGTAATAGAAATAACTCAATAGTAAAGTGGAGATGACAGAAGATATAATCAGTGACTTGAGGACAGACCAATGAAACAACAGAGAGGAAATTAATATCTATTTCTATCTCTATCTCTATCTCTATATCTCTATCTCTATCTCTATCATCTCTATCTTTATCTGTCTATGTCTATCTATCTATAAAGAATGAATAGAGCCTCAAGGACCTTCAGGAAAATGATATATTTGACATTTTTCTAACGTCAGAATCCAGAATGAGAGGAGAATGAGAATGGGACTAAAAGAATACTCAAAGAAATAATAGCTAAAACTTCCCAGAGTTGGTAGAAGAGATAAACCCACAGATCTAAGAAGGCAAGTGATCCTCAAATAAGATAAAATAAAAGAAAACAATGACAAGATACAATATAATTAAACTTTTGAGAATTGAAAAGAAAAGTTATTGAAAGTAACTAGAAAGAAAAGACATAGATTTCTGTAGGGAAACACCGACCTGAATGCTGGTGAATTTCTCATCTGCAACCATGGAGACCAGAAGGAAGTGGCACATTTTTTAAATGCGGGGGGAAAAAAAGAAAATGTCAACTAAGAATTCTATATACAATAAAACTATCTCTCATGAAAGGAGAAATAAAGACATTCTCAGATGAAAAAAAACTAAAAGTTGTTCACAGAACATTTTTTTCTTTTTATTTTTTTCCTGTGAGTTCACCTAGTGAACATTAACAGACTTAAAGAATGGCTTAAGAAAGTTTTTAAACAGAAAGGAAATTATGAAAAAAACTATCTCAGAGCATCAGTAAGAAAGAATGAACACTGGATAAGAGCATAAATGTGGGTAAATAGAAGAATTTGTCCTCATGAGTTTTCTAAATTACATGCAAGGATTAAAATAAAAATTGTATCACCACATGATACCTAATACAATAATATTTAAAAGTAAAGATTGTAGAGAGAACTAAAGAATATTAATGTTTCCACCATTCAGTCAAAGTGCTAAAAGGTTGATAACAGAAAACTGGAATATTGTAATACACAGAGAGACCACTAAGAAAGGTATACAAAGCAACACACTTCATTACCCTATAAGCAACTAAAGATGAAATCCTTAAACAATTCATGTAACCACAAAAAGACAAGAAAATAGAAAATAAGAACAAAAAACAAAGAACAAACAATAAAATCACAGAATTAAGCCCTAGAATGTCAATAACATTACATGTAAATGTTCTAAATTAGCCAATTAAAAGGCAGAGATTTGCAAAATGTATCAACAGACAACACAACACAACTATATACTGTTTCCAAGAAACTCACGTCACTTTAATGTTATAGGGGCTGAAACAATAGAAACCTACTTCAAATTTTTAATGATATAGGGAGGAGAAAACACTAGAATCTCATAAACTTAGACACAAAAATTGTTAGTAAAACACAATTCCCAACTTACCATGATCTGACTTTGATTTTTTGACTTTATCATGCTGCAGAAGTGATATGCATTTAATATGATCACTGACTTACTATGGGATTGCAATGGGTTTATCAGGATGTAACCACATCGTAAGTGGAAGATTGTCTATAACAGCAACTTGAATCTGACAGGGTTCAGGACATGCTACCCCAAAATATGGCATCATGGCATTTGAGAAAATGGCAGAAGCAGGAAGGCTATTTTCACCTTCTCCTTAACCTTCTTTCCTGAAACAGGCCATAAAATCTAGGAAAGTCACTCTGATCTTTTCTCTCCCTTCTTTTCTGAAGCCCCTAATGTAACATGTGTCCTGCCTTATACCCAGAGAAAAGAAATGTCACACAAAGAAGAATATGAACAAATAGGCCTTGCTAAGTTGCCCCCAGTTTATTTCCATTAAATCATATCTTTTTATCCTCTAATCATGCTTCTACACTGCTATACATAAAAATACACAGATTTCCCCATTTGGGGGACCTTCATTTCTGAAGTTGCCCATGGCAAATAAAATTTGTATTAAATAACTTTTTGCATGTTTTTTCCCTTGTTAATCTGTTTTTTTTATCATAGGTATCTAAACCTTATTATGGGGAAAGAAAAGATATTACTTTTCCTCTCCTACAAATCCAACGATCTATAAAAAGAATTTTACAACTTGACCAAGTGGGATTTATTCCAGGTATGTAAGGCTGGTTCAACATTCAAAAACCAAGCAGTATAATCCACCATATCAACAAGCTTAAGAAGAAAACTCATATGATAATATCAGGTGACAGAAGAAACATTTGACAAAAACCAACAGTCATTCATAATAAAAACTACAAGTTAGTAAAACAGGGGAACTACCTCAACTTGATAAAAGACATCTACAAAGAGCTTAGCTAATATCATACCTAATGGTGAAAAATTGAATGCTTTTTCCTAAGACTTAAGGCAAAAGAAATAAATATAAGGCATACAGATCGGAATGGAGAAATAAAACAGTCCATACTTAAAGATAACAGAATTATCTATACAGACAATCCCAAGGAATCTACCAAAAAAGTAAAAAAAAAAATCCTACAACTAATAAGTGAATTCAGCAAGGTCATAAGTCACAATATACAATATCAATGCACAAAATTAATTACATTTCTATAATATTAAATAATAAACATGCAGAAACAGAAATTTAAAATATAACACTATTTACACACTGCCCCCAAGAGTTATAAATCTCATAAAAAAGGTACAGAATCAATATCTTGAAAATGACAAAACGCAAATTTACAAAATGATAAAATAAAGCAAAGATGACCAAAATAAATTGAGAGACTAATAGTGTTCATGGATTGGAAGACTCAGCATAGTAAAGATGTCAATTTTTTCTAAATTGATCTATAGATTTAATGTAATTCCTATAAAATCCCAGCAAGACATTTTGTCCACATAGATAAACTAATTTTAAAATCTATATAAAAAGGCATGGGACATAAAATAGCTAAAACATCTTGAAAAAGAAGAACAAAGTTGGAGGAGTCACTCTACTCAAAAGTAAGGACTATGTATAGCTACTGTACTCAACACAGTGTGGTATTGACAAAGGGATAGATACAAATACAGAATAGATACAGAATAGAGAACTCAAAAACAAACTTTCACAAATATGCACCACTAATTTTTTGAGAAAGGAGCAAAGCAATTCCATGGAAGAAAATCACTTTTTCAAGATACCAGAACGATTGAATATTCATAGGGAAAAAAATTAAACCTCAAAATAAATCTCTCACCTTATATACTGTGAACTAAAATACAATCTTAAGCTCCTCAGCCAACTGAATGGAACCCCTCTTGGCCAAGAGGATCCCCTGTAGGGACGAAACTTGTTTGGAGCTCTCCTAAAATCCACATCACTAAACAATTGTATGACAGCTCTCTGTACAAGTCCAGTTTGCAGGACTTGTTTTTATTTGACCTGACCAGAATTCACTCAGTGGGAAAGGCCCTATCCATAGGGTGTTTGTTAAAAATAATAAGCAACATTTGTTTAACTTTGAAGTTTTCGACATCACAGTCGCCTGAAGTGGTGACAACAGTTGGGCAAACAAGAGGCTGGTTTAAAAAAAAAATTACTTAGAAGGAAAATCAGTCCGCTGAGACTTTGAAAAGCTCACACATAAAAGGCCACATGCCTGTGCAGGGTTCTGCAAATTGTAGGGTGAGGTCTGAGTTTCAGATGCAATATTGGATGCTGCCTTGACAGGGCTAGTTGTAAATTCCCCTACTTTCACCAGATATGCGTCCCAAACATCAGGAAAGACTCCCCACCCAACGACTTCGCTTGTCATCCGGACCAGCTACACGTCACTCAGACTTCAACCTGACAGGTTTCACTTCCTTACCAGCCTGCTAAATTATTCAAAGAAGCCAATTACGTCCTCCTGTGGGAACCGGAGGTCACCCCACATTCTTGTTATTACAAAGCCTGCCTCCCAAAGCCCTGCCTGTTCCCTCTGTATCCAAGTGCAACCCTGTGTGGCCCTGCATGGTGTGAGGTGTCCTTTCCTTCATACTAAGAGTATATGGCACTAATAAACTGCTGTCAATCTCATCTGTCCAGTGTTGGCTGTTGAGTTTTCAGGCATCTTGTACTATTTAGGGCAGTGAAGCCTCCCTCACCAACTGGGCGAATATAAGGTGATCCAGGACACACATGCTCAAGGAAAGACATAAGAAGCAAGAAATCCCTCCTTTCTGGCCAACCTTGAAGCTCTGCACAAGTACAAAGTGAAGGTTAAGGCAGAGCTGTAAATTGACAGAACCTCTCAGCAAAGAGGAGACATTGATTCAAGGCATTTAAGAAAATACCTTGTCCAGTCATTAGCTGACTATTAAGCTAACCAAGCAGATAATTTGGTAACTAAACATAAAGTTGAAAATTAGACTTCACAGAATTAGTCCAGGAAAGTGACTGGACAAACAACAACAACTACAAAGCCTAGAAAAAGGGTTTGGTTTGATTCCCGGAGTTGCCACATTATAGTATTTAAAATGTCCAGTTTCTGACCAAAAAAAAAAAAAAAAATACAAGACATAAAAAGAACAGGAAAATATGTCCCATACAAACAAAAAGAGATTGTTAAAAGAAATTATTGTGAGGAAGCATGGATTTTAGGCATAGAAACAAATAACAAAATAGCTTAAATTGATTATATCAAAAATCACATTAAATATAAATGGACTAAACATTTCAAATAAGAGTTATTGATTTTCAGACTGTATAAAATGTCATAAGTCAAATATATGCTGTTTAAAAGAGACGCACATTAAGTACAAAGATAGGAGAAGGTTGAAAATGTAAAAATGCTCAAACCAAAAGAATGAAGAGAAAAATAACAAAGGTACAATGGAATACATACAAGCTACTAATGAGATAATAGATTTTAGTCCAATCATATCAATAATTACACAAAATGTAGGTAGTCTGAAAGTCAATTAAAAGAAAGAGATGCTCAGATTGAATTAAAAAATGAGATTCAATTATATGCTGTTCACACAAAAAAATCTACTTTATAGAAAAAAATCAGATAGGTGAAAATGAACAGATGTACAATGTAACCACTAAAACACAAAACAGAGATCCCCAACCTTCTTGGCACCAGAGACCAGTTTCACGGAAGACAATTTCTTCATGGACAGGGGCTGTGGGGGGTGGGAGCAGAACTCCATGGCGTGGTCCCTAGTAGGCCACTGAGCAGTACTGGTCCTCTGCCAGGGGTTGGGGACCACAGACATGAAAGCCTGAGTGGCTATATTAACATCAGATAAAGTAGACTTTAGAACAAGAAATGTTATCAGGGATAAAGAGAGACATTACATGAAGACTAAGAAATGAAATGCTAAATGGACATGCACAAAGCAACAAAGCTTAAATATGTGAAATAAAAACTGATGGAACCGAAAAGAGAAACAAATTGACAGATTTAGTTGGAGATAACACGCCTGTCTTAGCGATCATCATAACAAGTCCACAGACAAGCAGTAAGGATTAAAAAAAAAATAAAAAGACCTGAATGACATATCATCAACTTGATTTAATTGATATTTATAGAACATTCCACCTAACAGCACAAGACACACTTTTCAAATGCACATAGGACATTTACCAAGATTGACCATATTCTGAGCCACAGATAGGGTTATCATATTTTTAAAAAAATTGAAATTCCACCAAATAAGTTATTTGAACATGTGATAGTTAATATTGAGTGTCAACTTGACTGGATTGGAGGATGTCTAGTGAAGCGTTGTTTCTGGGTGTCTGTGGAGGTCTTTCCAGAGGAGATTGACATGAGAGTTAGTAGGGTGGGAGACAAAGACCTGCCTTCAGTGTAGGTAGGTGCCATCCAATGGGCTGGCAGCAGGGCTAGAACAAAGAAGGGGATATTCAGCTTGCTGAGTTTCCTCCCACTCTCTTTCTTCCTTCTCTCTCTCCCTCTCTCTTTCTCTCTCTTCCCCTTTTTCAGAGTGGGATATTTTTACTTCTCCTTCCCTTGGACATCAAACTCCAGGTTCTTTGGCCTTTGGACTGTAGGACTTGCTCCAGACACCTCCCGGGGGCTCTCAGACCTGTGGCACAGACTGGGGGCTGCACCATTGGCTTTCCTGGTTTTGCAGCTTTTGGACTTAGACTGAACCATGCTACTGGCTTTTCTGACTTGTTACCTTGCAGATGGCCTGTCATTGAACTTTGCTTTTGCCATTGTGTGAGCCAATTCTTCCTAATAAACTCCCTTTCATATATATCCTGTTAGTTCTGTCCCTCTAGAAAATCCCGACTGCTATAGATCACAATAAAATTGAACTGGCAATCAATAAGAGAAAAGTGTCTGGAAAATCCCCAAATATTTGGAATTAAGATATACACAGTCTTTTAGATAATCAAGTGAATAGACAAAATGTAACAAGAAAGATTATAAAAAAGTAAATTGAACAAAATAAAAACAATAACAATTTGTGGAACACAGTTAATACATGGCTCACAGGGGAGTTTTTAGCATTGTAAAAGAATGGTCTCAAATCAATGTTCTAGGCCTCCTGATTAAGAAATTAGAAAAAGGACAGCAAATTAAACTCAAAGTAAGCAAAAAAATGTAATAATAAATATCATAGGGAAAAATCAATGAAATTGAAAGCAGAAAATAATAAGGAAAATCACTTAAGTGAAAAACTGCTTTATTGAAAAGATCAATAAACTTATACATCCCGAGGCAGAATGATCCAGGGGAACAAAAAAGACAAAAATATCAGAAATAAAAGATGAGACATCATTACAGATTATATAGACATCAAAATGATAATAAAAGAATATTGCAAACAACTTTATCAACCTAGATAACGCAAAACAGAATCAGTGGAAAATACAAGTTCACTCAAGAAATATTAGAAAATCTGAATAAACACCTTCTAACACCATCATCACCACCAACAACAAAAAATATAGTTTCAAACAAAGTCACTGACAATATCTACCATGTACTTATGGAACAAATAATACCAATTATACACAAATTCTTTGAGAACACAAAATAGAAGAAATCACTTCAGGGCTCATTTTTTTGAAACCAGAATTATCTTGATAACAAAGCTAGAAATTTGAAAAAAGAAAGCTACAGACCAAAATTATTCATGAAGATAGACACAAATCCTCAACATAATATTAGCAAATCTAATACAACAGTATGAAAAAGACCTTTATCATATTGAGAAAATTTTCTTCTATACCTGTTCTATTGAGAATTTTTGTCATAAAAGAATGTCAAACTTTGTAAAATTTTTTTGCATCTATTGGGATAATCATGTACTTTTATCTTTCATTCTGTTCTTAAGATATATCAGATTGATTGACTTGCATACGTTAAACCAACTTTGCATCCCAGAGATAAATTCTACTTGGTCATGGTTCATTGTTGAATTTGGTTTGTTACTATTATATTGAGGATTTTCTCATCTATGTTTATCAGAGATACTGGCCTGTAGTTTTCTTTTCCTGTGGTATCAAGGTAAAAGCTGGCCTCAGAAATGAATTTGGAACTATTCCCTCTAAATCTAATTTTTGAAAGAGTAGAGGAAATATTGTTATTACTTTTTCTTTGAATATTTGGTAGAATTCAGCCATGAAGTCATCTGGTTCCAGGCTTTTCTTTGTTGGGAGGTTTCTGATTACCTAAATCTCTTTATTCATTATTTTTCAAGTTTCTATTTCTTCTTCATTCAGTCTTGGTAGGTGTGATCTTGTGAAGTATACATTTGGTCTTAGACTCTGTTTCCTGGTATGCAACTTCTAAACTCCTTAGAATTGCCAATGTGATTTTTTTTTTTTTGTATGCTAATGATTGATCGATGGCTGGCAGGACCTAGGTAGTTTTAGGATGGGGCTGGTCACCAGAAAGATCAAGGCATGATTAGAAGATTGGAAGGGGAGAGAGACTGAAAGTTAAGTTGCTCACCAATGGCCAGTGATTTAATCAATTATGCCTACATAAAGAAGCCTGCATAAAAATCCAAAAGGACGGGGTTGAGGGGGCTCTGGATAGCCGAACACATGGAGGCTTACAGGAAAGTGAATAAGAACTCAGCCACGTGCCAGGAAGGTGGCACAACCCAACTCCCCAGGAACAGAAGCTCCCAAGCTTGGGACCCTTTTAGACCTCACCCTATGTATCTTTTCATCTAATGTTTATTTGTATCCTTTAAAATATCTTTTGTAATAAATCAGTAAATGTGTTTCCCTGAATTTTGTGAGCCATTCTAGCAAATTAATTAAACCCAAAGAAGGGGTCATGGAAACTCCAGTTTGAAGCCAGTCAGAAGTTCTGGAGGCCTGAACTTGTGACCGGTGGGAAGGGGGGTTGGGATCTTGTTGGACCAAGCCCTCAAACTGTGGAATCTGACACTATCTACCTGGAGCTGTTTTTCCACTCACACAGTAGGTTTTATATTTTAAGGAATTTATCCATTTCCTCTGGGTTATCCAGTTTGTTGATATATAATTGTTCATAATAGTCCCTATGATCCTATTTATTTCTGAAGCATTCATTATCTCCTCTTTCACTTCTGATATTATTTATTGTAACCTTCTTTTTTTTCTTGGTCTGGCTCAGTTTTCTTTATTTATTCAAAAAGCCAACTTTTAGTTTTGTTGGTTTTTTCCTATGGTTTTTCTATTCTCTATTTGATTTGTGCTCACTTTGGGTTAGTTTTTTTCTTCTTTTCTTAATTCCTTTATGAATTAAGATAGATTGTTTATTTAAGATCTTTCTTCTTTTTAATATAGGCAATTTTTTTGCCATAAACTTGCCTCTTAGTACTGTGTTTGCCACATCCCATAAGTATTCATAACTTTTGTTTTTTATTTTTATCTTGAGATATTTTTCTTTTTTGATTTTCTCTTTGACACAGTGGTTGTTCAAGAGCATGTTATTTAGTTTCCATGTATTTGTGAATTTATTCATTTTCTTGTTGCTATTTATTTCTGGTTTCATTCTATTGTGGTTGGAAAAGATACTTGGTGTGATTTCAATCTTTTTAATTTGTTAAGACTTGTTTTGTGACCTAACATGTGGTCTGTCCTGGAGAATGTTCTGTGTACACTTGAGAAGAATATTTTTTCTGCTGCTATTGGGTGAAAAGTTTAGTATATGTCTCTTAAATCCATTTCATCTATAGTGTTGTTCAAGTCAACTCTTTCTTTGTTGATTTATGTCTGGATGTTCTATCCATGATTGAAAGCAGGGTATTGAAGTTTCCTACTATTATTGTATTGCTGTCAATTTCTCCCTTCAGATCAGTCAATATTTTGCCTTATATATCTGGGTTATCTGATGTTGGGTGCATATATATTTACAATTGTAATATCTTCTTGTTGAATTGACTCTTTAATCATTATAGATGCAGAAAGAAAAATTCTGCATGATCTCACTTATATATGGAATCTAGAAAAAGTCACATACATTGAAATAGAGAGTAGAACAGTAATTACCAGGAATGGGAGGGGGAGGAAATGGAGCAATGTAGGTCCAAGAGTACAAACTTGTAGTTATGTACAATGAATTAAGTCTAAATATCTAATGTACAGCACAAGAACTATAGTTTATAATATTATATTGCACACAGAAAATTTGCAAAGAAAGTAGATTTTATGTGCTTTTAGCACCCAAAAAAGGCAACTATGTAAGGTGATGAATATATTAATTTGCTTGACTATAGAAAGCAAATTGTATATGTAGATCAAAACATCATGCGATAGATTTTAAATATATATGAATGAATAGGTGATTGAATAAATAAAAGGGAGGTTATCTCAAAAATGAAAGTTTGGTTCAGCATTTGAAAATTAATGTAATTTACCGTATCAACATACTAAAGAATAAAAGCTAAATAATCATCAAAATGAATGCATGTGAAGCATTTGGAAAAAATTCAATATCCATTTATAATTTAAAAAGAAAAACTCTTAGCAAACTAAAAATTAAAGGTAACTTCTTCAGTCTGATAAAGAACATCTTCAAATAACATACACCTAACTTGATACTAATGCTGAATGCCTGAATGCTTTCCCAAAAAATTTGGAAATAAGGCAAGAAAGTTCATTCTTATCACTCTTATTTAGCATCACACTGGAGAATTTGACCAGTGCAATAGGCCAAAAAAAAAAAAAAAAAAAAAAGAAGAAGAAGAAATGAAAGACATGTAAATTAGAAAGCAAAAAGGAAAATAATCTCTTTTTGTAGACAACTTAATTGTCTACATAGATGATCCAGGGAAGCTACAAAAAAGCTCCTAGAACTAATAAATGTGTTTAGCAAGTCCAAATCCATGGGATACAAGTTTTATATTCAAATATAAATTATGTTTACATACACTAACAACAAACAATTGGCAATTGAAATTTTAAAGGCGTCATTTAAAATAGTACCAAAAACCAAGAATACTTAATATATATCTAAATATATGTGCAAAATTCAGATGCTTAAAACTTCAAAACAGTGACGAAAGAAATGAAACAAGACCTAAACAAATGAAGAGATGAAAAGCATTCAGGGATAAAAGACTCAATAGTTTTAAGATGCCACTTATTTCCAAATTGGTCTAAAGATGCAATACAATTCCAGCCAAAATCCAGAAGGACATTTTTGTAGAAATTGACAAGCTAATTCCAAAATGTACTGTATACGAAAATGCAGAGGAAACAGCACAGCCAAATCAATGTCAGAAAAATTAAAACAAAGAGGATTCACATTCTCTAATCTCAAGACTTAAAAAGCCACAGTTACCAAGACAATGTGGTATCAATGAAAGAATAAATACACATAGATAAATGAAACAGAATACAGAGTCTAGAAATAGACACTCACATATATGACCAATTGATTTTTGATAATGATACAAAAGCAATCCATAGAGAAAGGCTAGTATTTTCCACAAATGACGTTGGAACAATTGAATACATCCATATGCAACAAGTGGAACACTAACCTGCACCTCATGTCTTATTAAAAAAGTAAAAATGGATGAAAAACATAAATCTAAAACTATAAAACTCTTAGAAGAAAACAAAAGAGAAAATCTCAATGTCCTTTAGTTAGACAAAAATTTCTTAGATACGATAAAAACAAAATGAACAAACAAAAAAAAATCCATAAAAGAAAAAACTGATCATTGAACTTTAGAATTAAAAATGTCTGCTTTACAAATGGCACTGTTAAGATATCGAAAATTCAAATCATAGACTTGATTAAAATATTTGAAGGGCTTGGATCCAGAAAATATAAGGAAAACAAAAGTGCAATAAAAACTGGGCAACAGATTTAAACAGATATGTTACCAGAGAGAACATGCAGATAGCAATGAAAACAAGAAAAGACGTGCAACATCGGTCATTAGAGAAATGATATTGAAACCATGAGATAACACTACATATTTATAAAAAGACTAAAAATTTTTAAAAATAATTAAACTGACTAAGATGTAGTTGCAGAGCAACTGGAACCCCCACATATTTTTGGTGGGAATGCAAAATGGTATATTCAGTTTGGAAAACAGTTTGGCAGTTTCTCATATATTTAAACACATGCTTACGACACAACCTATAATCAAGTCCTAGGCATTTATCCAAGAGAAATAAAAACTTATGTTCACATAAAGTCCTGTATGCACATGTTTGTAGTAGCTTTATTCATAATTGGTAAAAACTGAAAACAACGCAAATGTCCTTCAACAGGTGAATGGATAACTATCACACGGAAATCTGCTCAGCAAATTTAAAGGACAAATTGCTGATGCATGTACTGATTTGGATGAATTACAACTGCATTTTCCTAAATGAAAGAAGCCAGACACAAAAGTTTGCATACTGTATGATTGCATTTACATGATATTCTGGAAAAGATAAAAATACCGGGACTAAAAATTTATCAGTGATTTCCAGCATCTGGGGGTCAGGAAGGGTTTACTACAGAGGGGCCCAATGCACTTAACTGAGTGACGGAAATGCTCCATATCTTGATTGTGGTGGTGGTTACATGATCCTTTGCATTTTCAAATTCATAGGATGAATTTTATTGTGCGTAAATTGTAATCAGTAAAAGACACCCAACTAATAGCATCAAATGTTGGAGCTATAGAACTCTCGTGAATTCTTCCTGGGAATGTAAGATGTTACAACCCCTCGGAGAAAAGTTTTGACAGTGTATTTTAAAGTTAAACATACACCTATCCTTTAACCAATTATTTATACTCCTGGGTATATATCCAAGGGAAATGGAAATTAAAACTTATACAAAAATGTTTATAGTAGCTATATTTATTAGAGCCAAGAAAATGGAAACAGCCCAAATATCCATAATAGGAAAATGTGATAAATTAACACGATGGACTATTCTTTTCGGCAACAAAAAGAATGAGCTGATGCAGCATAGATGAATCTCACAGACATGAGTGAAAGAAGCCTGACACAACAGAACACATATTTTATCATTTCTTTTATAGGAAATCCTGGAAGAGGTAAAACTATTACATTGTTTAAAAAAAACCAGACAAGTTTTTGCCTTGGGGACTGAGGATTAACTAGAGAAGAAAGCAGAGGATCTTAGTAGTGAGACATAATGTTCTACATGGTGACAGAGGTGTGAGGTTATGCAGCTCTATTTTTCAAAATTGTGCAGCTAACATTTGTGCATTTAAAGAATATAAATTTCACTTCAAAAAGTATTATAAAAGAATAATAACTGAGTGTGGGGTTTGGGAGTGTATAAAGCTAAAAATGATATAAGAATGGCAGAATGGTGATTATTGTGGAAGCTGGATGATGCATACGTGAATATTCAATAGTAATGCATTATATCATTCTACTTATTTTGCATATGTTTGAGCTTGCTGCAATAAAAATTTAGAAAACTTAGTTAAACTGAACATATTAAAGAAGAAGGACAAGAAGAGGAAGAGGAAGAAGAAAGAGAGGGAGATAGAGATGGAGAAGGAGAAAGATTATCTTGACTACTGTAATGAGAATAGAATTTACAGGTGTGAGGGTGCAAACAGAGCAGAGACACAACAAGTAATAGGAAGACTGAGAATGGATTGCTGCATTTAGCCACGTGGAAATTACCATGCATCTTAACAAGAGTGGATTCAAAAAAGTGGGCAGAGCAAAACCTAATTGGAGAGATGTTAAAAGAGAATGGGAAAAAATAATGCAGACGATCTTAGAATCATGCTATTTTTGGTCTCCACAGTACTTTAGTTAGCTACTTCATTTTATAGGTATAGAATGAAAACCCCAAGAAATTGACCACAAAATACATAGCTAGTTAGTGGGAAAAAGGGAGCCAGCACATTTTCTCACTACTGTGTTAAATCCTTCATTCACACAAGATTGCCTCCTTCTGAAAAAAAAAGGCAAATTACTTTTATTTCTTATTAGTTAAAATCAGAAATTCTGGACTTTTTGAAATAATGCATTTTCTCTTGACCGAGAAGAAGCCAGCTGTTACATAGTATTATATTATCATTTCTCAACTCCCTTTTCCATTACCACTCTCTTTCTCAGAGAGATGGCAGATGATCTGCCCCTCGGTTACCATTATACAAACACTGTCTTCAGCTATGCTTTGAACTATGAATGTTAGCAGCAAAAGTACAAATTCATCTTTGTATTTTGGTTACATTTTTGTCATGGACCTGACCGCACAAAAGAATATTATCTCTGGTTCTTAAATCTTTTGCTCAGAGTGAATTGTATTTTGTTTTAGAATACAAAAAAATGAATTTCTCTTTTTACTTGAATTCAAAGTATTCTGAAGGTCTCCTCCTCCCTACCTCTTTCTCGTGTTTGATGTTCTCCAGAGAATATAGGCAGGTGAATAATATCAAGTTTTTGTCTCTATATCACCCCAGCTCAGCATGACCTCATAGAAGAAAATGGAAAGAATAATCTGCAGTGGTCAAGGAGCTAAAGACTGAACTTGATCCATAATTAAACATCACGTTCACATGGCCGAGCAAAGAGCTTGCAGCTATTACCCATCTCTGATGTGCCTTTACAAGGCTTATCTCCATTTGAAAGCTTATTTTAAAAATATTTCTTTGGCAAATAGTCTAAATTATTCACTTCTTCCAATATTAATTTTTGTTAAATGTTTCTGTGGTGTATTCTATGCAATGGGATAGAATCATTTTATGCAGATTTTTAATTAAGGTTAGTCAAAGCCACCATGCCAATAATAATAATAAACCGACACATATCACATACATACACTGTGTAGCTCTGGCTCATTAGCTAGAACATGCAGCAAACGGCAATCAAAGCATCATTTCTTTCAACATTTATGTTAATTATGATACCATATACTACATATAATATTTATTCCAGGGGTGTATAGAGGATTTTAAGATGAAAAAGTATAATTATGGCAATTATGATTTGGAGGCTTTTCTTTTTTGAATATTTCCTTTCGAGGTATGTGTGCCATGAAAAAATACTAAGTACAAAAAGGCTCTGGGCATGAAAAAATACTTCATTTTTAATAATCCTCATCGTATTCAATGCTGCTGCCATATTAGCATATTGTCATTCCTGCTTTTTACTTTTATAAAAAAATCTATTTGCATAATTATGTAAAGTGCAATCTCTCTTTCAGGTTGTTCTTGGATATGGAGCACTTAGCATTGCATATTGCTTTGGGAGATAAGCCTCTGTAGATATTCATGATGTTTTGGCTCTGAAAAGAAATAAATGTATGTATTTTCTTCTCTTTTTTCCAGTTTCTTTATGAAGAGGAAAGCGTTGGCATGCTGGAATAGTGAATGTAAAATTGTCTTATGTTCTTTCTCAAATGCCATATATGTCATAAAATACATATGTATACACAGGTTTTAATTTGTGTTGTGATGAGAAACAGTCATGTGAAATTATGACCTCTACCTTTCTCAATTTCTATTCAGATACATAAATGAGGCATGAATACATAAGAAAGAACAGAAAAAAAAATTACTCAAATAGTGGACTAATTTCCTAAATAACTAACACACACACACAAACACACTCTTACACACACAAACATACACACATATATGATGAATTGCCCACCCAGGGGAAAACATTTCTTAAATGTGTAATAAGTATTTTGAATGAAACTGTTCATTTACACAAATATCTAGTATAATTATTTTATTGCCTTTACAAAAAAAATGCCCACTGACATATTTAAAAAGCCAAAAAAAAAAAAAAAGAAAAAAGAAAAAGAAAAAGAGAAGTAAATTGGAAAATTGGAAAGTAAAGATGACAAAAATGTACTAGAACTCTTACCACCCATCACTCATAAGTTTTGGTAGACATCAAGACAGACTCCTTTTATCCATGCACAAGCAGCCTAAAGACTAGGAATCAGTAGACAATGAAATAATATCCTGCAAAATATTTTAAACTTAAAAATTAGTTTCATGTTACTTGACTTTGAAGAAAAGAAAACTGATCTGAGACTTGAGAATTATTGAAGCTTGGGGGGTGCATGTGTGTGCGCATGTGCTCTGCACACACATATGTGTATGCAAGACATATCTATTAAAGACATCTTTTTAATTGAGAAGAACAAAATTTAGGGTTACTTGTTTTTAGGAAAAATTTCCAGTATACTAAAAGATATTAAAGAATAGTTGGGAGAGCTGGAGGACCAGGTTCATGGCTAATATTCGGTGAAAAATACGCAGAACTATATCAAAGATCCAACACGATTAGCAAACAACTGACTCCCACTGCTGTCATTCACATCTGAGATGCCGGAAACATTGCTTGATAGACAAGTATCACTACAATCTGGACATATCTCTGGCCGTCCAGTCTAGAACAAAACAAAACAAACAACAACAATAACAACACAGCTAAATACAGGCAGGTTTGTTACATTTCTTGCTTTGGAATTGGAGATCCATAGGAAAGCTGTTTGATAGCCTGGCCATGTGCCTGTGCTCTAGCTGCTGGGTGGCTAGGGAAGCAAGCGTTCTGTATTCCACCTCTGGGAAGATGGGACTCGGAACGCGGGCACTTATCCTACTACTGGAATGTGAAGGATTGTGCAGTCATACATGACAATTATCCGTTGTATGTCTCTTGTTTCCTGATCTGATAATTTCCTTTTTCATCTTTCACTTCCTCCCTTTCATGGAGCACATCCAATAATAGTTATGAGAAATTGTACATGGGAGATAAAATTTTGAGTCCTCGTGTGTCTAAAAAGGGTTATTTTTAACTATATATTAATATTTCAAGTTTGAAAAATATTTGACTCCTTGCTAAGAAATATGAGGAAAATATCACTCATACTTCCTCCCACAGTTGCTCTTTTAGCCTCCACTTTTAATTATATTGTCATTTTGACATTTCCAAAGGTATAATATTCACATTAGATTATATGACTATAATTACTTTAGTTCTTTAGTCTTCAATATTGGTATGAATGGATTCAACTCTCACTAAGCCTGGTTTTCTACAGTTTCTATTTTCCTAGGTTTTCTTATTTTGTGTCATTTCCTGTTTGGCTAATTTTCATTATATAGGAGAGAGAAGTTCTGCCATTTACTTTAAATATAAAGGAAAACTTCACTGAATATACATTTGTGGTAATACTTAATTTTATCTTAGAAATTTGTACATATCTCTACATATTTCTGCAACTGAATATTTCTTTGGAGACCTCTAAAGACCACGTGACAGTCCCCTTAGTATATGACTTGCTTTTTCATTCATTCATGAATGCCCATATGATGCTTCCTTTATCTTTAAAGACCAGGGAATTTACCAAAATTCATGTATTGATATCAATCCGTCTGTATCCATTTTTTTAACATCATGGGACTCGATTTATCGATTTAAGCCTGCCATCTTTTAGGAAAGTTTACTTTAACTGTGTCCTTGAATTTTGTAATACTTGTTCTGTTCTTATTTCATGTTCATATTTTGTTTTCCTTTTTGGTATTTTATTTATGTGATTTACTACAGCCCATCCACTACACTTTTGACTTCATTTTCAATGATGTTTATTTTTATGTGATATTTTTAAAGTAGCTTTTAGAACCATCATATTTTTATTATTCACTTGCACTTCTTTCCTAAGATCTATAAACTCACTTTTTAACCATTGCTATTATATTCCTTTCTTTGAACACTTGTAACTCTTTAGCTATTGTTTAAATTATAGTAACTGTATCAACTATAATTTCCTTCTAGTTTTCTGATTTTACTTGTGTTTCTTTATTTTTATTATATCTCTTCTTTATCTGTCTTTTAAAAATGCTTTTAGTCTTCTATAACAAGCATGTTTTAATAAGTTGCTTTTTTGCTAGAGCTTTCGTGATTATTACTCGATGAGAGACGCATCTGGATGGCTCTGAAGGCACCTTTCCTTCTCTCTCTTGGTATCTTGGCTGAGAGCTGGTTCAGTGGACCGAACTGGTCTTCAGAGAGCCAAGGCCTTTGGCTCATGTCTGCATTCCTGGCATGTAAGGTTGTTTCCCGGGCCCTTGGTTTGTGCATCTTGGACTTTAGTATGCAAATTCCCTGGTGCAATTCCAAGGTCTAGAGATAACTTGGTGTATTTCTTATTGTTGAGTGTAAGGGTCAGCAAACACTAGAACTTGTAAGTCACATCCAGCCTGCTGCCTGCTTTTGTTTGGCAGAGGAGCTAAGAATGGTTTTTACATTTTTATGTGGTTGAAAAAAATCCAAAGAATAATAATTCATGAATCATGAAAATTATATGAAATTCAAATTTTAGTATCCATAAGTTTCATTGAAACACAGCCATGTCCACTTACCTACATACTGTCTGTGGCTGCTTTTGTGCTACCACAGCAGAGTTGAGTAATTGCAACAGAGACCACGTGGCCCATGGAGGTTATGTCCATACGAAATATGTGCTATTTGACCTTTTACATAAACAGTTTGAGAAACAAAGTGTTGTGCAGTCCCCATCTTACATTAATCCATAAATACACAGCACTAGGTATGTGCTCACCTCCAGAGGGCTCAGTTGTGGGACCAGCATGGGGAACTAGTCAGACCTTCTCTCCTAGAACTTTAGTTTTAATGCATACAGAATATCTATTTCCCATGTTAGAGAAAAATGGGAGTTTGGGAGACTATGCTAACCCTACTGTTTCTCTGATTGTAAAGTTGTCCCTAATAAATTCCATGCTATACTGGGACTGCATGGCACCAGGTGTGTACCTAGGACCCTCTTACATGATACTGCGCATTTCTGAATGTTTATAGTTGCTAATGGAAAGGCATTAGGTTCAACCTGGGCATGGGGTGGGTTGAAGATCACAATAAATCTCTGAAAACCTAAAGAAGTCTGCCATCTTTATTTTGGTGGTGTTTTTTTGTACACTTTTCTTTGTTGTCGTTTATTTCTATCTTCTCCACCATTCTGAGATATCAGACTGAATCTCTACTGGGCCATTTTCTCAGCTTTCTAGACAACCCTAGATTCATATTATAATTAACCTAATTAACCGTGATCATTGTACATGGCACTTAACTTTAGGGAAATCTATGTACTGTCTGTGATCCTTCATTTTGATTATCACTTAACAGTATTTGGCAAGTGATCTTAAACAATAGTACTTAAAAATTTATTTCTTGTTTCTGTTATGATGAAATGCTTTCTTCTTTCTTTGTTTTTTTATTATAATTAGAATTGAAGAAGCAGAAGGAAGAAAAATGTTCTGCCATTTTAAGCTAGAAATTCCAGGTTCTTATACTCTGAAATTTTT
>NW_012155062.1:3725691-3737624 GCF_000956105.1 Propithecus coquereli | reverse complement strand
CTCTCTAGTTGAACAGAATCTATGAATATAAAGGAGAAATTATTCAAAAATGGTACAATATAATTGGAAAAACCTCTCATGACTAAGACTATTGAAAAAAGCAGATGTTTATTGGATTCTTTTATTCCCAACACTTTAATGAGTAAGAATGTTGACAATTGCTTTTTATTTCCTGCCCTTATAGTGGCAAATAATTAAAATGAAATAAAAAATAATGCACACTACAAAGATGCAAAAAAATTCCACATTTCTGCTGGTCACAATTCAAAAGTAATTCATACAATGCCACTTCTTTCCTTATAGTTTGTCTTCTGGTATTTACAGCCTTATAACTTATATTCCATTATTAGTTACCACATTCAACAAGTTTTTTAATATACTTAGGAACTATTTCCCTAGTTTAAAGCTAGAATTTTAAATATTTTCATATAGCTCTAGAACTTTTATGCTAACTCTTTTATACATTGAGTTAATAAAAGATATCAATTTACCTCATGTCAATACGATATATAATATATGATTATTGAGATATATTGCTTAAACGAACTTCCTACCTTGCCTATTTGTTCATGAAATAGCATAATACCACATAAATACTATGCCATTTCTTAGTTATAAAGTTTTCATTATCTTCATTTACATTGCCTTCTCCTAGTTAACTAATTTATGTATCATTATAAATATGCAGAGACAATATTTTCCATTTACGAATCAATCTCTACAGAGAAAACATGAAGGAGAAGATATTTCTTTCATTTAATGGTATAAGATAAAGTAGTATTAATAAGCCATAATATCCCCATTGTAGGAAAGAATATTAAAATAGTTGTATTGTTGTTTAACTGTGTGTAACTGAGAGGAAAAAAGATTTTGAACAATTGAGAACAAAAAGGCATATGAATATTTAGAAGTTCTGATGAATACTATAAACCTATTCATGCAAAATCATGCTATTTTGGGTCCCAAAATTTCCTTTTCTCCACAGATATTTTGTGTCTCAGAAGACAGAATATATAATATGAGGCAGTTCCCCTCAAAGGTGCTTTTGATTACTACTAAATAGTAGTAATCAATAACAAATATTTATTTTGATTTATCAACAAAACATTAAATTCTTGGATTAAACTTCTTCCAATTTCAAATATAATGAGTTACCATTCAGCAGACTAAAGTTCCTTCTTAGAGCAAATTTACAACTTAAATAAAACATAAAAAACTTGTGTCTGAAGCCTTCAGAGTAATGCTGAGGCGACCAGGCATTAATTAGAGAGCCAAGATTTCAGATGGAAAGGAATCAAAGAGTAGGGAATTGACATTGTACAAGCCTGCTCATAGTGGCACCTGCCGATACTTGGCAAAGATGGAAAGGTTTAGAATATGGGAATAAGTCCACAGATAAGAATAAGAGCAGCCACCAATACCTCTAGCAATTTCCCAGGGCCAAGAGGCAAAAATTAAAGTCTAGAATCTAGGACTGTGAAGAAAGGTAGGACTTAGGGGACTACGATCAAAAAAAGAAGGAAGATGTGGAGAACTGAGTCACGCATACTTGTGGTTTTCCCCAAAATACATTTTCCAAATATATAAGCTGCACAGAGAAAATTGCTAAGAAGGTAAGCAGACATATTTTGAAAAGATGATGAGGTTTCTGTAATCTCGCGCTGAAGAGAAAAAATTGAAGATCAGAATCTTCCAAAGAGAAGAGACTCCAATAAGTAACCCAGGATCTCAGTTGAAACCCAGGGTAAAGTATAGTACACAAAGGGAGAGTGGGAACCAGGGATAGACAGAGTTTTTACAAAAGGATATTCTAGCCTGGTGCAAACATAGTCCCTGGTTTTACTGAGGTGATCTGTCCTTACTTTATCTGTCTAGTCATTAAGATCCTCAACAATTTTTGTGCATAATATCTCATATTCAATCAGAACTTACAATGTATGCAAAAAACAAAAGCAAAAACAAAACAAGGTCAAGAGGAAAAATGGAGCAAACAATAAGAAAAGGCATAAAGGTGGTCTTTACTAGCCAGAATAACCTTAATATTAAAATCTGACAAAATGTTTACCTGAAAGAAAATTGTGTGGCAATCCACAGTTGCAAAAATCCTAAACAAAATATCTCACGTCAAAGTTAGTCATTCTAATAATATAAGGCGGATTTAACAATCAAAATCCTATTAGTATAATTTGCCACATTAATTGAATGAGAGAAAAAATGTAAAGAAAATAAGATTTGATGAAATTCATTAACCATTCAAGATAGAAATTCTTAGAAAACTTGAAATAAAAGGAAACATCTTTAATATGATTTAATAAAAAACTTGCAGCAAACATCAAACTTTACTGTGCTGTATTGAAAGCTTCACCATAAGACCAGAAACATGACAACAATACAAGAATACCTGGTATCACCATTTCTCTTCACATTTTAGTGGAAGTCTTAGCCAATGCAGTAAGGCAAGCATAAAGAAAACATAAGGATTAGAAAGAAAAAATAAATATATTATTATTCATAAATGATATTATCTTCCTTGGGACAATTTCTTCACCGTGGCAGAGCAACATGGAATCCAAGACAAACGTGAAAAAATAAATGATCTTAATGAGCCAACAGATAGGAAATCTCAGAAGAGAAATGTTAACTGTAAAGAAAAAAATGAAACTACTAGAACTAAAAAGTATAATAAATGAATGAAGACATGTACAGTGTGGTCTTAACAGCAGAGTGTAGTTGGCAAATGTTAGTGAACTTGAGGGTCAGTAAATAGATCTCTAATCTGAAGATCATTTCTTTTAGATAAGGATATTTTAAAATAAAAACTCAGAAATCTGGGGAAAATAACAAATGATGTAAAATAGGTAATGTGTGAGTCACAGAAATATAGGAGAGTGAGGACAGCTCAAAAAATTTTGAAGCAATAATGGATGAAAACTTGATGAAAAAAATTTACTTACAGATCCATAAAGTTCAGTATACCCTCAGCAGGATAAATAGAAAGAAAATCATACATAAGCATATCATAGTCAACCTGATAAAAATAAAAGTTAAAGAGACAATATGGAAGGTAACCAGAAAAATGAAAGGCATATTAGACACAGGGGAGCAATGAGATATGGTTGATATCTCACTACAAACAAAAGAGACCAGAATGACAACCATTCATAAACACAGAAGAAATAAAGCCATTTTCAGATTAAAAAGAAGATGGAAGAATTTATCTTCAGCAGACATGCACTATATGAAACACAAAAGATATTTTTAGTCCAAATAAAAGTGATACCAGATAGAAACTCACTCATATCTAATAGGACAGAATCACGCAGACCAAAAAATGCTAAATAAGTGGGGAAATGTTAAAAATCTGATGTTTTTTCTTCCTGAAATTTACTTAAAAATCAGCTAATGGTTTAAAGCAAAAATAATGATATTATATTGTAGAATCCATGAAGTAAATAAAAACGAAAGGCATGACAACAATAGTACAAAGGGCAATGGGGAGGGTGACTAAAATTATGTTGTTTTAATGTTATTATATTTGTGAAATATTAAGTGAGATATGTGAAGTGTGGAGTATGAAGTGCCAGAAGTAAAGCATAGAGTGGTGAATGCATGAAGTGATGAAATATTTACCAAGATGTGCATTGATAAAATAAGGATGCTATTTTGTCAATGCATGTCTTGGTCTGCATTAAAGCAACCACTAAGAAAATAAAGTGGTAAAGAAGTCAACAGGGAAAATGAAATAAAACTTTTTAAAAAATTGATTTACTCAAAATAAAGAATCAAACAATAGAGAAATAAACAAACAAAAAAACGTATGGGACAAAAAAACACAAAAATAGTGAGATGTGGAACTGAATCCTAATCATATTAAAACATACGTTAAGTGTAAATAAACTAAACACTCCACATGAAAGATAGTGTCAGAAGCATTTTTTAAAAAAAGAAAGATACAATTATATATCTCCTACAAGAGATGTACTTTAAATATAAATACACAAGTAAGTTGAAACTAAATGATTGGAAAAACATAACTTTCCAATAGAAGGCATAAAAAGTATACCTACATCAATATCAGATAAAGTAGGCTTCCACACTAGGAATATTGCAAGAAATAAAGAGAGACATTTCATAATGATAAAAAGGACAATGCATCAGGTTGATATAACACTCCTTAAAATACATGCACCTAACAAGAAAACTTCAAAATTCATGAGACAAAACTAACATAATTAAAGAGAGAAATAGAAATCCACAAACATAGTAAAAGAATATCAAACTACATCAGTAATCAATAGGTCAGGGATGTTTAAAAAATTAAAAAGTAAACAAAAAATCTGGACAAACTACTTATAAACTTGATCTAATTTTTACTTACAGGACAGTACACTCAACAACTTCATATTCTTTGCAAGCATATAAGAAAAATTCTTCAATGTAGACCATATGCCAAGCAATAAAACAAGTCTTAAAACATTTCAAAGTATTTTAACACTACTAATTGTGTTCTGTGACCACCACATAATTAAATAAGAAACCAACAACAATAACGAACAGTTGACACTTAAAGAACACAGGGGTTAGGGGCACTAAACCCCCGCACATCTAAAAATCCATGTGTAAGTTTTAACTCCCCAAAAACTTAACTACTAATAACCTACTGTTGATCAGAAGTCTTATCAATAACATAAATAGTTAATACATATTTTATATTATATACTGTATTCTTACAATAAAGTAAGCTAGAAAAAAGGTTATTAAGAAAATTATAAGGAAGAGAAAATAGAAAATATATTTACTATTCATTAAATGGAAGTGGATCATCATAAAAGTCTTCATCCTTATCATCTTCATGTTGAGTAGGCTGAGGAAGAGGAGGAAGAAGAGGAGACTTGCTGTCTCAAGGGTTGCAGATGTGAAAGAAAATGCATGTATAAGCAGACTTGTACAGTTCAAACCCATGTTACTTAAGGGTTAACAGTATACAGACAAGACCCAAGTACTGGGAAGAAAATTAATACACGTCTAAGTAATAAATGAGTCAAAGAAGAAATCATAAGGGGACTTATGAAATATTTTGAGCTGAATGATAATAATATAAATATTTGTAGAATACAGCTAAAGCAGTGCTTAGGGGAAAATAGACAGCTTTAAATGCATGTATAGATGGTCCCAAACTTACAATGGTTTGGCTCACAATTTTTTGGCTTCATGAGGGTGCAAATGTGATACACTTTCAGTGGAAATCATACTTCAGATTTTGAATTTGGCCTTTTCCCAGGCTAGTGATATGTGGTATGATACTCTCTCGTCCTACTGGGCAGTTGCAGTGAGCTGCAATTCCCAGTCAGCCACAGATCATGAGGGTAAACAATCAATACTTTATATCTTTCTGGAAGGCATTACGCCTGCTGAACCAGCAAGTGTCAATGTCCCAGTGCCCTTTACCAGCTATTCTTGAGCCAGAAGACAGAGAAATTAATAACTCATTCACTGTAGTCTCCCAATCATTCAGCAGTTAATTTTAGTGTAGCACTTCCAACATTCTTCAGGCCCAGTGTGCTTTCAGCTGTGTGCATTAAGGTGAGTACCCATACACCCATTCTGTTTTACATTTTCAGTACAGTATTCAATAAATTACATGAGATATTCAAAGATTATTTGAGATTTAGAAAATAGACTTGGTGATAGATGATTTTGCCCAACTGTAGGCTAATGGAAGTATTCTAAGCATATTTAAGGTAGACTAGGCTAAACTGTGGTGTTCTGTAGGGTAGATGGATTAAATGCATTTTTGACTTATGATATTTTCAACTTCAATTGGTTTATTAGGCTGTAACGCCAATGTAAGTCAAAGAGCATCTGTATCTCATAGCTGGTTCTGTGCTGCCATAACAAACCACAGACTGGGTAATTTATAATGAGCAGAAATTTATTGTCTCACAGTTCTGGAGGTTGGGAAGTTCAATATTATGGGGTTGGCATTTGGTGAGGGCCTTCTTACTATATCATCACATGACAAAAGATGGAAGGGCAGAGGGAGATAAAGCCAATTCCCTCCATCAAGCTCTTTATAATGGCATTAATCCATTCAGCACTGTTGCACTGGGGATTAAGTTTCAACATGAGTTTTGGAGGGGACAAAAACATTCAAACCATAGCAATGTATTAGAAAATAATAGAGGTTTAAAATAAATGATCTGAGTATCCATTTGAATAAGTAATAAAGTAATAAAAATAAGAGCAGATATTAATAAAATAGAAACAGAAAGAGTAATTAAAGCTATGGCTCTTTGAAAATATTAAAAAATGCATATAGTTCTAGCAATATTAATCAAGTACAAAAGACAGAAATAATGTCTCAATATCAGAAATAAGAGGTGCTATAACAATAAATCCCACAAGTATTAAAGGGTTAGTAGGAAATATTATGAACAAATTTATGTACATAAATTTGATAATTGAGGTAAAATAGTTAAATTCCTTGAAAAATACAATTAACCCAAGCAGACGAGAGAGAATTGAATTCACAATCAAAATCTTTTTCCATAAAAAATTTTAGCCCCACATATTTTCACTACTGTGTTATCAAACACTTAATTAAGAAATAAACACAATTTTACACAAAGTGTATAAAAAAATAGAGAAGGGAACATTTCCAAACTAATTGTATGAAGAAGCATAACCATGAAATAAAATAAAAACTTGACAAAAATATTGCAAGAAAATAAAAGGACAGACTTTTGCATGAAGATACAAAAATCATTTAGAAAATGAAATCCAACAATATATAAAAAAATATAAAAAAATATAAAAAATATAAAATGTTAAGAAATCATGACCAAAAGGAGTTCAACTAAAGAATACAAGCTTAGTTCAAGCTCCAAAAATAAATCAATGTAACTCAAAATTAAGAAAATCAATCATATGATCATTTCAGTTTTACAGAAAAAGTGAAAATTTGATATCATATTTGATTTAAAAAACTCTCAACAATTATAGAATAAAACTTCCTCAGCCTGATAAACCAAGTTTATATAATATTCAGCAGTTAATGCCATACTTAAGGATGAAAGGCTGAATGCTTTTTTCTAACATTTGAGGAAAAGAAAGGATGTGTTTTCTTGCCACTTCTATTCAAAATTGTATTGAAGGCTCTAGGAAGTGCAGTAAAGAAACAAACAATCAAAAGATATAAAGTTTAGAAAGGAAGAAATTAAGCTGTCTCTATTCACAAATGATACAAGTGTGCTGAGAGAAAATACTAAGAAATCTACAAAAATATCCTAAATTCTACTAGAATTAACAAGTAAATTTAGTAAAAATCACAGAACAAATGCTAATATACAAAAATTAATTGTATTAATATATACTAGTAAATAATTGTGATGATGTCATGAAATAAAATTGAAACTTACAAAGCAATATAATTTCTAGTAGCACCAAAATCCCAAATATTTTGGAACTAATTTTTAAAAAGTTTTCAGAGCTTTTATGTTAAAAACTGAAAACAATTTTAAGAGAACTTGCATAACACTTGAATAAATGGAGAAATTTACTTTGTTCAAGGATTGACTCAAAGATTCAACATTGTTAAATTGTTCATTCCCCCACAATTAATCTATAAGTTCAACAGAATACCAATAAAAATGCAAGCAGACATTTTTATAGAATTTGACAAGTTATTATAAAATTTATTTGTAAAAGCAGAGGACATAGAATAGGTAAAAAGTTTTTTGAAAGAGGAAAACAAAGTTAAAAGAATTACTCTTCCTAATTTGAAGACATATATAAAAGTGAAGTAATCTGGATAAGTGGTATTGGTGGAAAGATAAACATACAGGGTCAGTGGAGCAGAATAGAGTCCAGAAATAAACCCATATGATCAGATAAATTTTAACAAAGCATCAGTATGAGCTAATGAATACTGGAGTATCTGTGTGTGTGTGTGTGTGTGTATGTGTCTGTGCGCATGTGTAAATATAACTCATATGCCTACCTCACACTCTACATAAATATTAACTTGAAATGGATCATTAATGAATAGAATTATTTATTTTTGTTACCTAAAAATAAACTGTAAAACTTCTAGAAGAACACATAGGAGAAAATCTTCATACAATTGAGTAACCAAATCATGTTTTAGGTAAGAAAAACAAAGCACTAAGCAAAAAAAGAAAGTATAATTGGACTTCCTCAAAATTAAAATCCCATTTTTCTTCAAAAGTCACTAAAGAAAACAAAAAAGCAGTACAAAAACTGACAGGCTATATTTATTCTATGTGTGCATGTGTCTGAAGAGAACTTATATGCATAATATATAAAGGATGCTTAGTGCAATGAAATAAAGCAAACCGATAAAAAGTGGACCAGTGATTTGAAAGCACACCTCACAAGATTCACAAATCTCCAATAAAATGTTTAAAATCATATATAAAATGTTCAGCATCATTTATTATGGGGAAATGCCAATTAAAACTGCAATGAAGGAGGAGCCAAGATGGCGGACAAGAAAAGCTGCCAGTCAGAGTGTCTCTGCAAAAAAGACAGATTTTAGAAGAAAGTGAAAAAAATAAACTAGCAGAAAAACAAAGATCAGGCGAGGGTCGGAAGGAAGGGTGCCTGAAACTACAGGAGACTCCACGGGAAGACATTGCGGAGGAGAACTGGAAGGAGAAAGGTCCCGAGAGGCTTGGAGACCAGCGACAAAGGTAGATGGATTAGATAACTTCCCCCTCCCTTGCATCTTGGACTGCTGGTGGCTCCTGAGCGGCTGGAGAGACCTGCCCACACCAGCCCAGAGACCGCTGCCGCCAGTGAGCGATGCCCTGTTGCGGACACGGCCCAGGCTCCCAGCTCCCTCGGGGCACCTCCCCGGGTGCAGACCCGAGCCTAGCGGCAGATGCCATATTGTTCCATTCTCTCCTTCCCCTTTGCTACCCATGGGTGTCCAGAGAGACAATTTAGCCATCACACGGAGGCATCTCCAAAGAACGGGACCTTTCCTTTTGGGTCCCTACAGCAGACTGAGGGGTACTCAGACTGCGAGCTCCCTATCCGCCAGCGCTCTCAGGTGCTGCTTACCCAGGGACTCCAGGAGAGTGGGGAAGATCCCGAGGTGGAGTGAAATACATCACGCTTGGGCACTCTGTAGGTGATTCGAGACCAGCACCCCTACCCCTGGGAGGGTCACGGATTGATCTCCAGGGCCCAGAGGTCAGGCCCGCAGAAGAGACCCCATACACCTGGGTAACGATCACACTGCCCTGGGGCACAGAAGGGATATCTGTGAAAGAGCCTACTGAGGAGTGTGAGCCTTCAAGGACAGATTAGCATGCCTGAGCAGGAATCCTCCTCCCAAAAGAGGGCTGTGCACCCAGCTAAGACTGGGATCCTGGGTAGGGAACCTCCAGGTGCATGTCACAGCCAGGGGAGATCCATTGGCCTGAGGTTTTGCCTGCTGGAAGAGGCCTGGGAGAGGCCATGGAGTGTGGGAGGGTAGAGGGGAGCAAGACCTGCTCCAGAGTGTGGGTCTCATACAGCCCCACCCCCCAAGTCCAGACTTTTCAGCTGAGTGGAGCCATTTCATTCCCTCCTGGCAGCTTTCCACAGAAGCAAAGAACAGAGCTTTGACCCCTGCTAACAGCATTTGTAGAGCCTGAGGGCAGGCTTACCCAACCCAGCCCCGCCCAGACTCACTTCCTACCTGCCTCCATTGAAGCGGAGAATAAGGACACACCTGGAAGTCCCAGGGCCCCACCCACCACCCGAGGCATAAGAGGGCCTCTCCAGAGGAACAAGAGATGGGTACAGGACCCAAAAACAGCACTGCAGCTCGCTCCTCCCAGCAAGTGCCACCTACTGACAGGGAGGTCATACTGCACACCCTTTTACTGCATCTACTGATTCATCATAAAGGGTGTGGTCAAATCTCACCCACAAACACCACCTACTGGCTCAGAGACTAAACAGGGAATGTCATTATCCCAGTGAAAATCTAAAGGCAAGAAGGAACAACTGATCCAGATGGGAAGGAACCAGCGAAAGAACTCTGGAAGTATGAAGATTCAAACGGAAAGCACACCCCAAAAGAGGAACAACAGCTCCCTAGCGACTGACATTAACCAAACTCAGAACACTAAAAAGACAGAAGAATTTCAAACATAGATTGTAAGAAAACTCAATGATATGCAAGAAAAAATGGATGACCAACACAAAGAAACCACACACACACACACAAAATATCCAGGACTTGGAAGAAAAATTCACTAAAGAAATTGAAATATTAAAGAAAAATCAAACTGAAATCCTGGAACTGAAGGACTTATTTGGGGAACTACAAAACATAGTGGAAAGCCTCACGAATAGGGTAGATCAAACAGAAGAAAGAATCTCAGAGATTGAAGACAACTCCTTCCAATTCAATAAGTCAGTCACAGAGATCGAGCAGAAAATTAAGAGAAAAGAAATAAGCCTAAAAGAAATGTGGGATTATGTGAAAAGATCGAACCTGAGGGTGATTGGGGTTCCAGAAGGTGAAGAAGAAAATACTCAAAGGCTGGATAAGCTATTTGAAGATTTAATAGAGGAGAATTTCCCAGACCTTGCTAAAAATCTAGATACACAGGTATAAGAAGCTCAACGGACCCCAGGGAGATTCAATGCAAATAGGAAGACACCATGTTATGCAGTCATCAGATTGACCAAAATATCCACTAAAGAGGCCCTTCTATGAGCTGGAAGGCAAAAGAAACAAGTAACATACAAAGGAAAGCCCATCAGAATAACTCCACACTTCTCAACTGAAACCCTACAAGCAAAGAGAGACCGAGGCCCCATTTTCACTCTTCTGAAACAGAATAATGCCCAGCCTAGAATCTTGTACCTGCAAAACTAAGTTTCATACATGAAGGAGAAATAAAGACATTCTCAGATAAGCAAAGACTGAGGGAATTCACCAAGACAAGCCAGCTCTCCAAGAAGTACTCAAAACAGAATTACACAAGGATGAGCACAATAAACACCCACGAATGTAAAACCAATCAAAAGTTAAAGATCAAAGGCTAGATTCCACAATGGCCCAGG
Organism: Propithecus coquereli; assembly: GCF_000956105.1. NCBI lineage: Eukaryota > Metazoa > Chordata > Mammalia > Primates > Indriidae > Propithecus > Propithecus coquereli. The sequence goes on along the minus strand of NW_012155062.1, from coordinate 3,726,539 downwards.
AGGGAAAACAAAGCAACAAAATGCAACCCAATAGAATGAACAGTAATTCACCCTACTTATCAGTTCTCTCAATAAATGTGAATGGCTTGAAGTCCCCTCTCAAGAGACATAGACTGGCTGAATGGATAAAAAAAAAAAAAAGAAGACAAGCATCCTGCAAGGATGCATTTAGACTCAAGGTAAAGGGGTGGAAATTAATCTTTCAAGCAAATGGAAGCCAAAAGAAGGCTGGTGTGGCAGTTCTGATCTCAGATAACTTAGTTTTTAAATCAACAAAGTAATGAAAGACAAAGAGGGTCACTATATAATGGTGAAGGGTACAGTTCAACAAGAAGACATAACAATTCTATATATGTATGCATCCAACTTAGGTGCACCCAGATTCATAAAGCAAATTCTACTTGATCTAAACAAATTGATAAACAGCATCACCATAATAGTCGGAGACTTCAACACCCCACTGACAGCACAGGACAGATTCTCCAAACAGAAAATTAACAAAGAAATAACGGACTTGAACACAACTCTAGAACAAACGGGCCTGACTGACATTTACAGGACATTCTACCCAAAAACTACTGAATATATGTTCTTCTCATCAGCTCATGGGGCATTCTCTAAGATTGAGCATATTCTAGGACACAAAGCATATCTCAAAAAATTTAAAAAAAATAGAAATCATACCATGCGTCTTCTCAGATCACAGTGGAATAAAAATTGAAATCAACCCCAACAGAAACTCTAATCTCTACACAAAGTCATGGAAATTAAACAACCTTCTGCTGGATGATTCCTTCATAAATGAGGAAGTAAAGATGGAAATCAAAAGATTCTTTGAACTAAATGAC
>NW_012155062.1:3724422-3724876 GCF_000956105.1 Propithecus coquereli | reverse complement strand
CAAAAAAGAAAAGTCCCGGACCAGATGGTTTCACACCCGAATTTTACCACGCTTACAAAGAAGAACTGGTGCGTATCCTGCAGAAATTATTCCACAGCATCGAGAAGGATGGATTCCTCCCCAACACATTTTATGAAGTCAACATAGCCCCGATACCAAAACCAGGAAAGGACACAACAAAAAAGGAAAACTACAGACCAATATCTCTTATGAACATAGGTTCCAAAATTCTCAACAAAATTCTAGCTAACCGAATCCAGGTGCTTATTAAGAAAATGATCCACCATGACCAAGTGGGCTTCATCCCAGAGATGCAGGGATGGTTCAACATATGCAAATCTATAAACGTAATTCACCACATAAACAGAAGAAAACCAAAAATCATATGATTCTCCCAATAGATGCAGAAAAAGCATTTGACAAAATTCAACACCCTTTTATGATAAGAACGCTT
>NW_012155062.1:3627040-3721939 GCF_000956105.1 Propithecus coquereli | reverse complement strand
AATCTAGAATACTTGGGACTCTCATATTGCTGGTGGGTGTCTAAAATGGTGTAGTCACTTTGAAAAAGAGGTTAGAATATTCTTATAAAATTAAATATACACTTGTCACGTGACACTCTTAATGAAGATGACCACACAGTGACTTGGATGTGAATGTTCAAAGCAGCATTATTCTTAATACACAAAAACTTGAAACAATGTTAATTTTCATCAACAGGTGAATGGATAAACAGCTATAATATATATTTGTATAATGGATTACTACTCAGTAATACAAAGAAATCAATTACTGATACACAAAAACATAGATCAACTAAAAACATTATTTTTAATAAAAAAAATAGACACAAAAGAGTACATACTGTATGACTGCATTTATATAAAGTCTAACATCAAGCAACACTATTCCACATTGACAGAAATCAGGTCATGGTTGCCCGGGGCTGATAGTGAGGGAATTGACTAAAATGGAGCACAAGGGGATTTTCTGGGAGTGATAGAAATGTTCTCTATTTTGATTGATATAGTAATTACACAGATGTATAAATTTGTTATCAAATGTGTCACTTTAAATGGGTGCTATTTATTGCATGTAAATTGTACCTCATTAAAATCGATTGAGAATTAAATTTAAAAGAAACACAGTAATTCACCACATATTGGCAAACTTTTTTTAAAGTGACAATATTAAGTGTTAGTAAGCACGTGGAGCAGTTTGAACTATCTTACACGGCTGCTGAGTAAATTGATAAAAGAATTTGACAGTGTCTGCTTTAGCCAATCTTTTGCATACCCTAAGACCCAGTGATTCCTCTCCAAAGTAAACACCCAAAGAAATGTACAAGAATGTTTATAGCAGGCCTGTTTGTAAAAGTCAAAAAGTATAAACAATCCAAATGTTCACATACAGTAGAATAGATAAATAAATTACAATGGAATGTTAAACAGCATTGAAAATAAACAAACCATTGTTCTACATACTATAGATCAATCTCAAAAAAATCAGTATTGAATGAAAGAAGCCAAACACAGAAGAGAACATACCATATGATTCTTTATGTAAATACATGGTGCTAGAAGTAGGGATGGTGGTTTACTTGATGGGGATAGTGACTGGTAGGGATATGGAGGAATTTGTGCCCATAGCATTCGAGTTTTTGTCAGCTGGTATGTTCACTTTTAGAAAATTAGCCAAGCTTTATGCTTATATTTATGTACTCATCTATGTTCTACTTCAATAAAAAGTTTATATAAATTGTCAAACTGGATGAGAAGTGAAACGCTCAATCATCTAGCTGTAACCTATATAATTCTGCAAATTTTATGATGTCTAACAGAGAGCCATGAGCCTTGGGAACTTCAAGAAGTCATAGCTTTTATGGAGTACCTTCTTTATATCCCACGCTACACTGATTTCTGGGGAAGAAAATTTAAAACAAAACAAAACAAATAAACAAAAAAACTACACAAACTTTATTCCAAAGGTAGCATACAACTTTTTTTTCAGAGACAGAACAAAAAATGACTTGAATATCTTTAACAAGTATTAATGGTGTCCAAAAAAGCAGTAAAAAGCAATAATATATTTGGATGAGATTTTATGTATTTCCCCAAGAGCAAATAACAAGAGCCAACATGATTTCAACTTTACATTTTAGAAAATGACATCAGAGTACTTGGTAGTATTATTCATAACATTGTGACAAGTTAAGAGAATGTCCAGTAAAGACACTAAGATTTCTGGTTATTGAAGCATTGAGTTATTTTATACACACACACGCATATGTACACACAAATGTAAATAACAAAAAGGGGTTCTCAGAGTAGAAAAATAATAGTATCTCAATTTTTTTAAAGGTAGAATAATACCATCATTCTATTCTCTTCACTGGGTTGTTGCAAGGATTTTCTGAGATAATTTGAGTGAAAATCTTGTAATAATTCCCACCACATCTTAATTATTACCATTAAATCTTAGCTGGCACAGTAGCCCAAATCCAGCATAACTCAAATGTTAACTTTGATATAAATATTATGCTTTTCAATAAAGCTTTATGATACTGATAATTAACCATATGTGCAGCTTAGTGGCTACAGATCTACTTTATGGACTTGATAGTAATGAAAACTCAGATGTTGCTGTTTGTTTATTAAGCTGATATTTGCAAAAACAGTCCTGGAGGCACTCAAAAGACCAACTTCAAAGGTTTATAGATTTAATTTATACCCACCTCCACCTCCAAAGGGATCTGATGCAGCTACAAACTTAAGTAACTTACAAATTTGGAAAATCCTCCAATCAGCATTTTTCAGAATATGTTCTGCATAATATTAGCTCCATGGGAGGTTAAAAAGTGTAACAAAAGGGAAAAAAGAAGTTGTGTGGTTAAACAAATTGAAAACTAGTCAGTCGGTTTCATTGACCACACTGCTTTGTTCAGCATAGGTCTTCACGAAGAAATTGTGACTCTACAGTTGGGGCATGCCATGTTATGTTTTTCATAAATGCTTGGCCACTGAAAGCAACTTTTTTAATGGTGCTGCACTTAGGAATAATTTTCTGTACTGTGAATTTCAGAAAATGTTACTTTAAGCCGTAATATGAAAGAATATCAAGGATTTTTGTTACCCTCTTTAAGAATGTTCAGTGACCTACTTTTTCCTGTTGATACATAGTAATTGTACATATTTATGGGGTACAGGTGATTTTTGATACAGGCATACCATGCATAATGATCAAATCGGGGTATTTAGGATATACATCATCTCACACATTTATCATTTTTCTGTGTTGGGAACATTTCAAATTTTCTCTTCAAGCTATTTTGAAATATACAATAAATTATTATTAACTATAGTCACCCTTCTGTGCTATCAAACACTAGAATTTATTCCTTCTAACTATATATTCGCACCCATTAACCAACCTCTCTTTATCTCCCTCTCCCCCCAGCGTCCCCCCTAGCCCCACTTCCCGGTGTGGATAGCTTCCCGGCCTCTGCTAACTATCATTCTACTCTCTACCTCCACGAAGACAACTTTTTTAACACCCACATATGCGTAAGAACATGTGCTATTTGTCTTTCAGTGGCCTGGCTTATCTCGCTTAACATAACGACCTCCAGTTCCATCCATGTTGCTGCAAGCGAACTACTTTTAATTTTAAACACAGCTACCCCTGGATCCCTTCTCATCAGAAGTGGTCAGAACTGCAACTAACAGGCAGAACTAGTGCTGGCCCCCCAGAGCTGTTCTCATGAGGTCTGCAGCTACATGGCATGGCAGAAAAGCAAAGAAACGTGATTTTGGACTTGCTGTGTTTGCTGTGCGGGGGCTTTCTCTCCACAACCTGTGCCACCATCTTGACTCTTCTGTCAAGATCCCAGCACCCAGTGCATGAAGCTGTACCTTCTGTCATCCATCTGAGATCGGCTTTAATTTTAATGCTCTGCTTTACTGTCTTTTATTTTTCTCAAGGCCTTGTGGCTGCATGATCGAGTGTCACGAGACAAACATTTCCGAAAGAGGCCACGGTGTGTAAGAGGTAGCAAAAGTACTAGCAAAGAGCATTAAAGCAATTACCTGGGATATGAAATTACAAGTGTTAAGGCAGTTAGAGGTCAGTGGAAATCTCCATCATATTACAAAGGCTTTGGGGCTTACTATTGCTCTGCGGGAGTATTGTGACAATAAAAGCATAATGCAAGCCTAAGGACCTTTAAATGCTATTAATTAGTTTCACCATGAAAGGATTGAGAAATTAGAATCACTGTGCTCTCAATTCTGATTTAATTACAATTAAGATGATAAAATTTTGTATCACAATGAAGGTTCGAGACAGTCTATAGAAAGCAATGCTCCAAACACAAAAGTTTGTTGTACAGGAAACTGTTAAGAAAGTAGGACATTCTGTGTGAAGACGTGGCTATCCCACAGTGAATCCAATTCCATGAGCTATACAGGCACACAATTACAAGGACAGGCAGGAATGCTGCCTTTGACATGTGACGGGATCCTTGAAATTCGATTGTGATTCTTTTTCTAAGAAAGATTTTTGTGTAGTTAAATGTGGAAAACGGGAGTGATATAATTTTTAATGTGATTGCAACCTACAAACATAAAAATTCACTATAAAAGCAAGAGATAGAAATTGTAACTCCTCAGTGATTACCTTCTAAAACTGTTAATAAACATTCCCAATGCTGGCTTCTGTTCAGAAAAACTTTCGATTGCTTAAAAATTCTTACAGCTTAAAAGTGCTCTATGACTGATGCTTTGGTAATCTTTAGTGTAGACTTGTCAGCTTTAGTTGGAAATAACAGAGAAAACTAAGGTACTATATTAAAAGGATTAGCATAAAGGCAGCACTAGAACAATAACATACTTCTAAATGTCAAAAGAAGTACTCAGCTGCCTGAAAGAAAGCGAGAAAGATCAACAAAAAAGGGAACAGATCACAAATAAGAAATTAGGTGTTTGTGTGTATCTATGTGCGAGGGGAGGGGCGGTGAGTGCATGGCTGTAAGACTGTGAAGAACATAGTACCACCTACAAAATGTTCTCCGACATGAACCTGAATTGAATCAAGCTTTTAGTACTAATATCTAGTGCATATGAGATGCCTGGAATAGAGAATTATAAAACCATTTTCTCCTTTTTTTCAGCAAATGATATAAAAACAATTAATAAGAAGAGAAAGTCCTGTTACAGATTACAGAAACTCGAATCATAAAAACTTAGTTTGAATCTCAGAGCATACCAATTTTAAGACATTTCAAGACAATTAGTGGAATTTTAATACGAAACGTTTCTTAGTTTGTCTTGGAAAATGTAACATAAACTGTGGTTGTATACGAAAATGTCCCTAAATTTAGAGTTGCATGCTAAAGAACAAAGGGGTGAAATGACTGATGACTGAGATTTGCGTTAAGATATTCAGGCAAAACGAAGAAGGACTCATTCAAACCGGTGGAGCAAAAATAAACAAACAGACAGACACAACCACTGTTCAGTGGTTAGGGTCCAATCGTAGAGAAACAGAACCTTGTGATGTTCCCCTAGTCCTTGATCACATGAATTTCGGAAGAAAGAATTTTGAATGCCACCTATTAAGAAACAATTTCTCCACCAGCTGGAAACTTTCAGAGGGTGCAGAGCTAGGAAATTCTGACTTGAAATGCTGCTTCTGCTTTGCTGGGGTCCCTAAACAGAAATGTCCTGTTTGCCGGTGTGAACTTTTGCTCTCAAAGTGACTGCAAACCGAGCGCTGGCATCTGGAGCAGGGGAAGGGAGCTTCATTTCCACCCTGCTCATCGATGCTCTGACTGAGGTGTTTTCATCTGAAGAAGTGTTTCCTGTGAAGAGGTAAAATTAAGGGAGTGAGGATAATGGACATCTGTCAAATAATAAACACCAAAAGTCTAATTAACTTAAACTCAAGTTAATAATGCCACGAAATCTGGGTCTTCATTACTCCATTCTTTTTACTGTGAAAATGAAATAATGAGCTCTGTGTGTGGAGACCAGGTGAATTTTAGTAATTGCTGTGAATTGCCACATCCTTTCAGCAGCTTGGCAAGGGGCCAACTTAGCCATGTGAGGCAGGTTGAGAAAAGAGAATGACAACAACTTAACTAACTTTGAACTATAGACATATCCCTTCCAACAAGGCCACTTTCTCACACTGGGAACTCCATTAGTAGTCAGCTATGTCTGTACCCCCTGCACTACTCCCCCCAAAACATTGCTTTACCTGCGTATGCCCTGGGAGAGCAGGGGCTCTTCTCTGGAGCATTTTACATGGCGAGGACAGCCCATTTATGTATATTCATGTGCCAAAAAAATTCACCCTTATTTTACATATATCATGTACAAAAATAACTCTAAATAATTATACATTATATTGAATGTGAGAGTTAAAAGGTCTAAGAGTTTAAGATAATGTAGGAAAAAATCCTTTGTGGTCTTACATTAGCAAACCTTTCTTAGGTAGGACTCAAAATCCAGAAATGACAAGAAAGAATAAATAAGACTTCATCAAAATTAAAATCTTACGTTCTTCAAATGATAATGTTAAGCAAATTGACATGCAAAACACCAAAAACTGCAGGAAAGTATTTGTAAAACCCACATCTGATTAAAGACTTTTATCCAGGAAGCATAAAGATTTCATACAACTCAATTACAAGCAGAAAAACACCCACTATGGGTTGAGTTGTGTCCCCCCAAAAGATATGTTGAAATCTTAACCCCCAGTAAATCAAAGTGCGACCTTATTTGGAAATAGGGTTGTCACAGATATAATAGTTGAGATGAGGTCACACTAGACTAGGGTCAGCTTTTAATCCAATAAGACTGGTGTCCTTACAACAAGAGGGGGAGAGACTAAGGGACACGAGGGAACAATGTCATGTGGTAACACAGGCAGAGCCTGAAGAGCTCAGCTGCAAGCTAAGGATGAGAAAGATTGCCCGAAAACCACCAGTAGCTAGAAAGAGGTAAGAAAAGATTCTCCCCCACGGATTTCAGAGGGAACAAGGCCCTGCCAACACTTTAATTTAGGACTTCTAGCCTCCGGAATAAATTTCTATGATTTCACGCCACCCGGTTTATGGTACTTTGTTATGGCAGCCCTAGGAAACTGCTATATAGCTCACAATAAAACGGCAACATCGAAAAAATATACAAACGGGAAATAAGCACACGAAAAGATGCTCAAAATTAGCAGTCATTATGGAAATGTTAATTAAAAACACAGCGAAAAACTACCATATATTCACTAGAATAATGAAAGTTTAAAAGTATTATTAAAGATGCGGTGCCGATAGAATTCACCCGCATTGCTGGTAGAAGGCCAAACTCGACAGCCTTTTGGAAAAACAATGTGATAGTGTCCTATGGAGTTAAATATACCTATACCATATATCCCAGAAATACGACTCTTTTGTATGTACCTAAAAGAATTTTATATGTGTGTATGTGTGTGTGTGTGTGGTATCTCCATACACAAAATCCCAAATGCAGCTTTATTTATAATAACCCCAAATTGAAAATACCTGCAACAACTGAAGAAACTGAAAACAAACTCTCCATCAACTGCTGTGAACGTATGGATATGTGATGTATCCATACTGTAAAACAGTGCTAGCAATAGAAAGGAATGAACTATGGAGTTACACAACAACATGGATAATTATTAAGTGCCTTATGCTAAGCAGAAGACCCAAACTTAAAGCCAGTATGCTGTATGATTTCTCTTACATGAATTTTTATAAAAGGCAAACTATAGTAGCAGAAAACATATCAGTGGAGAACAGTGAATAGAATTGACAGCAAAGCAGCATGAGGGAACTTTTCTGGGATAACAAAAGTGATCAATATCGTGACTGTGGTAGGAGTTACATGACTTTATATACTTGTCAAAGCACATAAAAATGTACAAAGGGGGCAAATTTATTGCATATAAGTTACATCACAATAAAAATTATTAAAAACAGTATAATCCCAGTTTTATATAACTATGTGCCTATTTCTATATACCTACCCACCTAGAATTTTAGGTTTATATGCATTGAGAGATGTCTGAATAAAAGGTACTCAGGATCAATAGTCACTTCTGGGTGGCATAGCTTGAGGATTTATTTTTTTTAACTGTACACATTTTGCCGCATTACTTGAATTTTTCATAATATATCTTCTCATAACAAACAATACTCACTATTTTGGAATAAATGTAAGAAAAATACTAATTATATTTTTACATATTGTGTAAAATATGCCTTTAAAAATTTTGTAGTTAACCCTTGAATACCAGGAAATTAGACGGGAGCACATGGTACATGATATTCAATCTATGCATTAGTGAGTTAGGAAGCATTTATTTTCTAATCTTTTCTGTAGGATCTGGTCTCTGTTATGTGAGTTACTCTATTTTGGCATATATTGGTAATATTATCTGATGTTATCAAAATAGGAATGCTTTCGAGCATTACTCACAGATAATAAATATATTTATCTCTGAGACCATTATTTTGTTCTCAATTTTAATCAAATGTAGATCATATCTCATCATCTCCTTTAATATTCCAGCAATGTATTATGTTTTTAAAAAAATCTATGGTGAAATACATCTGGGAAGCTCTATCTTAGAAAATGGAACCTGTGTCCTAAAATATACACTATTATTAAGTGTAAACCCTTTTAATGTTGCTCAATTTTCTAAATATGAAATTGGGAATAACTGCATCTGAAATCTACCCTCTCAGATCTTGGGCTCTATCAGATATTAAAAATTCTTCAAAAGGTTATCACAGGTTTATCAAGGTGTTTCTCTCTCTCCCCACCCCCACTCACTTACACACACACACACACACACACACACACACACACACGTGCGTTCCATTATCTTCTTCATATCTCATTCACAGCCACATGATTTATACAGTGTCCTTAGTGGGAAATTTTATCTACTGTGCAGGTTCGAGTTTCTTTTTTGCCTTTTCCAAATTGTTTTCTGTCTCCCTTCAATTACCCTATTTGATCAAACTTTGTTATCAACCACGGCATTTTGTTTTGCTTCTTTCATCTTCCACCCATTCCTCCACTGGAAAGCTTTATAGTTTTAGATTCTGTCATAAAAGTTTTTAACAGAGACTATTTTCTAAAATAGCTCATCTTTAACATGCGAAAATAAAAGCAACTTGTATGCGACAACTTTGTTTTCAAATTATTCTACAATGGGTTTTTTTCACTTTGAAAAATGAAAATGATAATGCTAGGATATCTAAAAGTGTTTACAAGCATTAACTAACAGTCCCTTGGAAATGAGATTATAGAATCAACAGCATGTTGGACAAGAGTGATTTTCATATGTGAAATACAGGTACATGCATACATGTACATATGTGCCTCCATTATAGATGCACACTGAATATGATAGAGATTTAAAATGCAATTGCATGAATGTGGGATATGGATGTATCTAAGTTCTAACAAAATCTGTGCTTTAGTGAGTACAATTTGTGCTTTATATGTAAATATATTCCCACGAGGTTATATGTGACTGAAATAAAAATACTGATTTGAGTGTCATATTTATATACTAATATACTGTCTGTATTTCCCTGGTCTATCTTTATACAGTATACCCCACCCATCTGTAGGGAGATACTTCTGAGATTCCCAGTGAATGCCTGAAACTGCAGATAGTTCTGAACCCCATACACACACACACACACACACACACACACACACACAAACACACACACGTTTTTCTGATCTGATAACCAAGCTGGTGGGAAGCGTAGACAGCGTGGACAAGGCTCGACAGGGCAGAATGATGCTAGATTTCATCACACTACTCAGAACAGCATGCAACTTAAAACTTATGAATTGTTTATTTCTGGAATTTTCCATATAAGATTTTCAGATTGTGGTTGACTGAGGAAACTGAAACCATAGAAAGTAAAACTTTGGACAAAGGGGGACTACCGTACGTAAGAATACATTGTCCATTTCTGAATCTGACCTCAAATGTAGCCTTCTGCTTGATGCTTCAGTTGGGAAGAATTGCAGGCTTGTTTTCAGGGTCTGGGGCGCTAAACACATCTTTGCTCTCTTTTGGCCTCCTGCCCCATTTGAGTGTCCCTGCCTGATGAAGCGGGCAGTTACCCAGCCTGGGGCTTTCCTGCTCTGGAGGAACAACATCTGAAAGTGGAGGTGACATAATTTTGCGTTCCAGAGTATTTATAGTTTGAAGAGAAAGCAGGTCATTAATGCAAACCCGCAAACAAATGTCTTTGTGGCACTGCAGACTTTGTAAACCCATGCATGGATTCTGTGGGTATAAGGGAGAACTTTTAGCAGTCCAGATACACTACAAGTGTCTTCATCCCATGCTGACTTTAAAACCCGACCAAGTTAAAACTTCACAATTGTAGAAAGTAGGTAAGTGGCTTTATTGAAGGTAGGAAATTAATTTCTAGCTATACACTCACACACGATGGAACAACAGATGCCACCTTCTGCCACAGGGTGCCATGTAAAACGTATTCATGAATCCATGTACCCAAACAAATTATAAAGGTTTTTTTTAAAATTAAAGTGAATGACACTGGCATAAAGTAGTGCACGTATCAAGCATGGAAAGATTTCACTGAATATGCAAAAAGACAAATGATAAAACCAGAAAGCGAAATACGCAAGTTAAGCTAGCCTGCTGTTGGAGCTGGCTGCACACGTAAAGCTTTCGACAGAATAATATTACACTTTACTGACAATGAAATGTCCATTACACAGAAGAATAATCATTACCATTAAGTGAATTTCCTGCTGAGTACATTTTTCACTGTGAGCAAGCTCATCTCTTGGGACGTTTGCTAGGTAGTCTCTGTAAAGTTGTTTAGATCAGAGAAAGAGTGAGAGCATTGGTTGTTGATTTAGCTGTCAAGTAAGAAAATAACTTAAAAAGAAATTTTAAAGCAAGCCAAGGTAGGTTTTTCCTTGACCCTTGAGGACAAAATTATATACTTCTTTCTTCTATTTTCACTGAAGTAATATAAAGGAGAAAAGCATAAATGTTGAAATTTTATTTGAAATAATCAAATCCTCATCATTCAATATGCAGAAACACCTACATATCAAGGCAACTGCTCAAAAAGTCACATTGGTCAAAGGAAAATTAGAAAAATCTGTTGCAAAATACACAGTTACTCTAATAGCACTTAAACTGTGAATAAAAGCCAATTTTTAAAATTTAGTCATGGAAAGTTTTTTCTAAGTTACGGGTATTTGGAGTTTATTTCACATCTTTTGTTGTTTCTAGCCTTTGTGAGACTTTTAACATAAATACCTCTCACAATACTTTATTTCACATTCCAATTTTTAAAATTTCCCTTGGCCCTTGCAATGTTAAAGAATTACAGGAACAACAATCCTTCATTCAGATTTTGCTTATTTGCCTGCTCTCCTTTTCCTTGATAAAAATCTATTTGGAAGAGTAAGGAATGCTTATATTTGGTCAAAGAGATTGTTTGTGAATATTATGGATTCATGACTTCATCCCATTCTAAACAAACAACAAGTGTAATCATAATAAAAACAATAAGTTAATATTTTACAGGTGATTATCATGTCCAAGGCATTTAATTGAATTCTTGTATTTAATGCTCACAAACATGCTATAAGGTACTATTATTATCTCTATTTTAAAGAAACAGGAATTGAAGCCCAAAAGAATTAGGTGATTTTCCGGTAAACAGAGAAGCCAGGGTTCAAATCCAGGGAGTCTGATCCAGAGCCCATACCTTAAAGCCATTACACTCTACTGTCTCCCTGTGAATGAGGGAGCAGCAACTCTCCAAGTACCCAGTGCCTAATGAAGGAGAAGAAATGTTAGCTGAGTATCTATTGGCGCTGATGTGATGTGTTAGCAGGATTCTTTGATCTTGACCTATGTTGGTTTCTTTTTTATTTGTATTCTGTCATGGAGTTGGAACAAAAGTAGGTATATATAAACTAAACAGGTTTTCTAGAGTAAGTGGCCCTTAAACTCAGATTTTCCATGTTTAACCAAACAGGCTTGTTTTGTCACATAACTTTTTCTTTAAGGAAAATATTAATAGTAATAGGCAATAATGATTGTTCTTAACCTGTAGCAGGTTCTGGCCCAAGTGCTTTACATCCACTAACTCACTTAACTTCACATCCACGTTTGTAGTCCAGGGCTCCAAAATCTACCCATATTTCCAAATATTATGTCATAGCTTCTTTGAAGGTGAAGCATATTTTATATGAATCAAGATTGAATGTAGAACTAGATCTATTGTGTGTAAGTGGTGGGATAGAGGGTTGGAATGTAAAATAGTCTGTAATTAATGTATAACCCAATCAATTAAGTTAAAAGATGATGAGAATGACCAGCTCAGCAAATAGCTAGTTTTATTATTTCAATCAGCAATTGAATTAGATTCACTCTGCAATTACCTAATCAATTTCTCAGCAGTACACTATCTAACAGCTAAAAACTACTGGCCATTTAGTTAGAGCTATATTGATAGATATTATTTTAATTACGTATCACTAGCTCATTTACCAGGATGTAAACGGTGCATTTTTTGTATCTAAAATATATGTATACGTCCTAGTATCTAAAAAATGAATCTGTTATTTAATAACTTTCAAGCTCTGTTTGGAAAAAAAATGTCAGTGTATTTCCTAATTGTTTATTCTAATCAAACTTCACTTTGTGTACACAAAGCTGTGTTAGTGATTACACCTTAAATATAGTCAACTATTACTCCGTATCTTCTCTTTTGAAAATGGCCATGTTTCAGTCTTCCTACCAAGCTTTATACTTTTCATTTCTGCTATATCCATTGCCTGAGAATTAGTGTTTCATGAATATCACTGAGTTTTATATTTGGACCTTCGGACAGTGGAAGAATTCAGTGTATTAAAAACCCATTCCTAAAATTAACACAATAAGCAGAATATAACAGTTTATTGTGGTTAACGTTAAAGATGGTTAATCTTAGCAGATCGTTTGCAGCAGTACTAGTTCTATACAACTCCCTCGCTTTATACACACAAGATTTCCAATAAAGAAATATGCAGAGGACACGTTTAATCTGCTAAGTCAGAGACATTTCACAGCCTCAAGAACCACCACATCATAAAGATAGCTATTCATAGATCATACACACAGAAAAGAGTCTCAAGGAGTTACCTAATCCAGAGCTTTACAATATAACCCCGAGTAGAAAAATAAATAGTATTCTAACTTTACCTTTGCTTGTTCTTTAAAATCACCGAGAACAGTATCATTTGGTAACATATAGTGCAGCAATCTCCTTTATATTCAGAGTGCTTGCTATTCATAGTTCCCAGGAATCTCTGTATTTACATTCAGTATTCAAACTGATCTCAATAGAAACCTAAAATCTCATGTTGTACCAAAACCTCACTATCTATCGAATATTCCCGAGACAGTTACTGCCTCTCCATAATCTTCCATCAGACTCCTTTTCCAGACTTTTCTCATGTCTACTACTACTCTAAAGGAGCCCTGAACAATATTTTCTACCAGTACACACTATACACGTGTACAGTCCTCTGGCCTAAAAGACATTTCCTTTGAGCTCAGTTTGCTAAAATTAAGCCTATTTCTATGTCACCTTCTTTGTAAAGACTTCCTTTGTCATGCCATATCCAGAAGTGGTATAGTCTTTCTGCTTTTCTTTGGCACTGTGCATCTCCTGCATATTACCCATCATGTACAATGGTATATACCATTTGAGTATGATTTGACTCAATATGTAAACAGTAAAACATAGAAGACAAATGACAAATATTTGCTGAAAGCATAATTGGAGGGTGGGGACCAATCAGCATTAGGGAAGGCACCATCCGCTGAAGATGCATTGTTGGCATCAGCAATGGACAATTCCCTTTGTATCCTAGAGTGCAACGCAGAGTAGAATAAGAACTACTCTCCCTTCGTGCACTAAAGCCCAGTGTGCTCACGTGGGCAGAGCCTGTCTCTCTGACTTTTACTGAGAGCACCTCATTTTAGTTTCCAGGACAGTATTTCTTAAACTGTGGCCCATAGAAATCTTGAGTCAGAATCCACTCCAGTGATTGTTAGAAAGGAAGCTTTTTGGCTCCAACTCAGACCAAAAGAATCTTTCTTTCTTAAGGTAGGCCCAGAAATTTCAAATTTTAATAAGCGCCCCATGTGTACCCAGCTGGTTTGTACACTGATTTAAAGTTTGAGAAGCATGATTGGAGTTCAACATTTAGCTTCGTGAATGTGAATAAGCAGTGATTTTTAAAAGGGTCTGTGGTGAGGTACATTTAGGAAACTCTATGTTAAAAGAAGTTAAAAGGGTTTACTGCAATGCTTCTTAGAGCTTTTAGTAAGCTATGTGTTGTGAATATTCATGAGGGGAGCATGGTTTATAGTCATTTTCCAACTTTGGTAGGGAGCATCCTCCCCAACTGGTTTCTGGAAAAATAAGCACCAGCAATTTGGCTCCAGCAGACGCTTTTCAATCCAAATGTCAACTGCATGTGATTTGCTGAAACTGGTCCATCAAAGGTGATGAGATGGGCTGGACTCCCTGAAGATCTCTCACTGTTGGTATGGGGAAGGGACGACAGAGGTAGGCTCGGTGACTATACTCTTTCTTCTTTTACATAGTCTCTTTCTGCTCATTTCTTAATATGCTATCCTCTTTTCTTTATCTTTCCTTTGTGGTATTCTATCTAACTTTTAATTTCAGCAATACTCTGTGTGTGTGTGTGTGTGTATGAGAGTGAGAGTGAGAGAGAGAGAGAGAGAGAGAGAGAGAGATTGAGAAAGTGTATAGTCCCCCAAATCCTAATAGTATTAGACTAAGAATTATTTTTAAATAGAAACCTGGACTTATATTCTCACTTAGGTACTATGCAAATGAGTCAAAATTGCATAGCTCTTCACCTCAAAAATAAAAAAGAAAGTTGCAAAACCTCATTACATAGGCAGAAAGTGGAATAAATGTAGCTCCTAAAAATGTCAGAATAAAATTTTATAATCTGATGATTTACAGTTCATTCCTTGGTTTTAGTGTGTAAAGGATAAGCATATCTAGTGGAACTGGATGAATTGGGTCAAGCAAAATTGGAACCCATTATAATTCCAGCCTGAACCTTGGAGAAGCTTGGCCACCCAAGTGATATATTATGTAGGCCATTATTTGCATCTGAGTTTCCTATTTTTTCATCCAACCAAAAAAAATGGAAGGCTCAAAATCCTCCCCTGAATCCCCTCATTTTGGAATCCATGTTGCAATATTTAAGAAGGGATCAAAAATTACTGAGTAATATTTGCCTATTTGAAGTTTCAAACAAATCCTTAATGCAAAGAATTCTTAACAACTCAGATTCTTACATTTATCTTGAAACTCACTTTGTCATATGATGCCTAAACTCTAAAGGTATGTTTCCATTCAAGATCATTACTTCATCATTAAAACAAAGGCATAGAAATGAGCTTGCATTTGCTAACTATTCAGAGGGAAATCTGCATGCTTCTCATTTGTTTGGAACTTGCTTCAAAAGATGCAGTATATTTATATGCACAAAGCAGTACACCCCTAATTATAATTTATTTTTGCCTATTCAAGAAAAACACAACAGATGTATTTCTACCAACTCTTGGACTGTCACATGGCAAAAGAACAATTGCATAAATGCTTCGAATAAATGTTCAAGCACTTCGACATAAATACTTTTTCAGCATATCCTTGTTGCCATATTATAGCATTTAACCCTAATGCTATCTTTGCTGGGAATGCAGATGATGAACAAGATGGTTTACATTCTACTCAGATCTCTTTCTTCTGTGAACAGTAAGTATCAGAAACAAAATCATCTACAGATAGCAGAGCAATTGCATTTTAAATGTCACATAGCTGCTTTTATTATTCCAGCTGGCGTGTGGAAAGAAAGGTCTCTCTGTTAATGAGACTAACACTGCCAGTCCCATTATAATAGATTTAGGCAAATAAATAACATGTTTGCCATTTCTTCTCTTGTTTTTCAAGCACTATTTTTGTCACTGATCTCATTGCTACAGACATTTGAAAGGAATAACTATAATTGTTGCAGGGCTTAGGAAATGAAAATTACACATGGAGTTCCTATTTATTTTAGATAATTCACCACATTAATCCAAATTGTTCCCAAAGCCTGTCCTCCCCACAGTTCTTTCTCACATTTGCTGTTAATGCTAACATGACAAAAGGAGACAATAGGTTAGGTTCAGTGGTTCACTAATGTGTGGCGGTACCTATTGCACACTTGACAAGAGAGAAATGGTAGCCTTATTACTTTAAAAGGAACCAAGTCTCCTGCAAGCCAAAAAGGCATAGTACAAGATCCATCTAAATTATTGCCAAAATTAACTCAAAATTAGAGACCACTGATCGTCGGCCTTATATAATTCAGGGAAATTGAAAGTCCACTAGAAAAAAGTTCCCATCTGTATTGAGAGGCCATACATACAATTTTTTATACAAAAGTTGTGCTTTTCAAATTGCTTCAGTAAGTCAGCATTTTTAGACACTGACGCTATGGCGAAATGGGCAAGCTGTAACAGTGGAAGAGAGAGTTGGCTTAACTAGCTCTATTTTGTTTCTGGCCCCTTGCGGTAATATCTTCAAGGTTAAAAGCTTCTGCTTAGCTCTGCAGATGGGCTAGAAGAAAGGTGACGACAGTCCCTCTCCCAAAACTCCCCTAAAGATGAGGAGAGCATACATATGAGAGACAATACTATGTTAAAGGTGTGTAGGAACATCCTGACCTGACCTTCATCCTCCAAAGTTAACTAACCAAGAACAGAGAAGTTTTACAATCTCCTCAGACCCAGATGTCAGGGGTCCTTGACCCCCTCCCCACCCCCACAACCCTTTCCCCTTCCCTTAGGATAAAAAGAGACTAAAGTTCATATTAACTTAAGATGGTTCCTTGAGACACTAGTCCGCCATCTTCTCGGTTTGCCAACTCTCTGAATAAAAGTCACTTTTCTTGCCCCAACACTTGTCTCTCACCTTATTGGCTGTCCTGTGGCAAGTGGTACAAGCTTGGACTCAGTTACAAAGGCACACTATATAATCCATCCTATCTTACTCCTTTCTGATTTAACCATTCTAATCCAGGCACTACATGAGTCACATAATAGTTTGTTAACATATTCAGCTTTCTTCTTTTCATTAACTACAAGCCTTCTCTGTGTGACCTAATGAGTAGCATGTCTTTTAAATATTAACTATACCAATGACTCCCCAAATCTAGAGCTCTAGCTCTATCTGTTCCTATAACTCCAAATCCAAATATGTAACTGCTTAGTTGACATCGCTACATGAATGCTTAGAGGACATCTCAAACTAGTGTAATCAAAACATAACTCTTTATTTACAATCCACCAAAACTTCTCTTTCCTCATCATTCCCATTCAGTAAATAACATTACCGTCCACTCACTTGCTCAAGGCAAAAATCAAGAGTAATCCTAGACTTCTCCATTTCCGTTCTCCAAACCTTCCTAACACACATACAAACATATCAGCCTTTAAGCAGAAAAAAAAAAAAAAAAGAATAGTGGAAATGGCTTATTAGTATTTTTATCTCACAGATAGATATTTAAGCTCAGGAAATAAAAAATGTCTTGTGTACTCATTGATTTAAATGTAGATTCAGGGACTACATTAATGGGTTTCCTGATGTACAGTTCAATGAACCTGAAACCCCCCTCTACATAACGTAATCTCAAGCATAAACTTTGTTAATTCTGATTATTTTAAGTCTGTTGTACTATAATGATTAGATAGCTAATGATAACATTTATAGTGCTAAATCATGTATTATTTTATTTGGGTTTAATGACATTATATGCTCTAAATAGTTCTAAATATTTAAGGATTTTCAGAGTTGTATGTCTACCTTAAGACTGAGAAATACAATATCCTCTCAATTACCTTTGTTGCTCAGTAACTAATGCAACTTAGAATTACTTAATTTTAAAAAGGAAATTCATATTATTTCATCTACCTGGGATCAGGCAGAGGAAAATAGGTTTACAAAGAGCCAATAAATAGCCTGGAGGAGATCTTTTTGCAGTGTAAATATAACAAAGTTTTTTTCTAATTGGGTAGCTATTTTGCCTTGTTGTTGTGTTTATGTTGTTTTGATGTATTTGTCCTCAGGCTTTGGGGATGGGGAGCGGAGGG
Source organism: Propithecus coquereli (assembly GCF_000956105.1). Lineage (NCBI taxonomy): Eukaryota > Metazoa > Chordata > Mammalia > Primates > Indriidae > Propithecus > Propithecus coquereli. The sequence goes on along the minus strand of NW_012155062.1, from coordinate 3,704,175 downwards.
AGATCCACAAATAGTGACATTTGTACATATTCCAAAGCTGAGAAGTAAAATTAATATTACTCGAGAAGCAACTCTGAGCATGTTTATCTTAGCATATTTTCTTCTAAGCTTCAGTAATGAGCCTCTAAAATTGTTATAGTATACACAGATAATAATCAGTGAGGTTTTTCACATCACTTCTGGAAAAACTGCTTTGTGTTCCAGTTTTAATTAGTGTATTATTATCCATTGCTAATTTGAGGGGTTTAGTCTAGAATTAGCACACAGCTGCAGAGAATGCAGGCGCAGGAACTGCTGGATTAGCTGGAGTTCACACAAAGGGGAAGGAGTAAATGAGGGGAGATGCAACAAAGCATATCCTCTAAATAACTTCCCGAATTTACCAGCTATTACCTACAATTTAAAAGTGAATTCCTCGATGGAAAGGAAGCTGCGTTTCTACATTTGGCTCGTTTTATAATATAATAACAAAATGTAGGATTACCTTTTTTTTGGAAAAAGTTAAAACATTCAGGAAACTAAAGAGAATAACTTAACAGACTCATTTACCTACTATTCAGATTTAACCAGCGTCAAAATGTTGCCATATTTGCTTTACATTCTTCTAAAAGCAATAAAACTCTGAAGCAGCAGTTTCAGCCCCTTTAGAGCCCTCCTCACCACCCCCTCCAGCCCCACTCTCTTCTCTCTCACCCAGAGGAAACCAATTTCTGGAGTTGGTGAAGTCTTCGCCACTTAGGTTTTTATGCTTTTCCAGATGTTTGTGAATTTACAACATACACAGTATTTTTTTATGGTTAAACCTTACGTAAATGATAACATGCTATAAATAATATGCTGTTGCAACTTATTTTTTCCCTCAGCATCATGGTTGAATGACTTCTCCTTTGTGATATGTATACAGTCAAGTTTGCTCATCTTACTGCATTAAAAATGTTGCCTTTCTAGCATACTCATGGTGGGATAAGAATTCTTTAAAGCTGTAGTCCTCAACTCCTGGGATGCAGAACCCTTACTCCCCCAGCCCATCCATGGTAAGTTGACTTATATTAAGCTTGGGGGTGGGGGGCTCAGAGGAGGAGGTGAGCAGCAGGTGAGAGAAGCTTCATCTGTGTTTACGGCTGCTGCCCCACTGCTCGCATCACTGCCTGAGCTCCCCACAGCTCCCTGCCACGTCTGTGTAAAATTGTCTTCCATGAAACTGGTCCCTGGGTCCCTGGTGCCAAAACGGTTGGGGACTCCACTGCTTTAAAGCAGAGGTTCTCAAGCAGGGGCAATGCCACTCCAGGAGCCTTTGGAAATGCAAGGGAGCATTCTTTCTATAACAATGTATTTGTTTTCTAGGGCTGCCATGACAAAGTGCCACAGACAGGATAGCTTAAACAATAGAAATTTCTTTTCTCACAATTCTAGAAGCTAGAAGTCTGAGGTCAAGGTGTGGGCAGTATTTGTTTCTTTTGAAGCCTCTCTCCTTGGCTTGTAGGCTATGCTCAGTGTCCTCACAAGTTCCCCTTCTGTAATATGTCTGTGCTCCAGTCTCTTCATATTAGATGAGAGCCTACTCTAATGACCTCATTTTAATTTAATTACCTCTTTAAAGACCCTATCTCCAAATACATATGTATATATATATATTCATTCTGAGGAAAACTAGAGGTTAGGACTTCAATATGTGAATTAGGTGGTGGGGACACAATTCGCCCCATACTATAGGGTGCTATTGGATAGACAGGGCAGGGGTCAAGAGACCCGAACATCCTGCACTGAAGGAAGGCATTGTCCCTGACCCTGGAATGTCAATAGGACATTCCTTTAGGATATAAATCAACAAGTAGAATTCCTGGGTTGGAAGTATATTTTACTACATATTCTCTAAATGTTCTCCAAATAATTGTACCAATTTAAATTCCCAAAAGCAGTATATGGAAACTTGGATTTCCCCCCATCCTTGCAAACAATTAATGTGTTCTCAAACTTTTAAAATAGATGCCAATATCATGGGTATGAACTATTGTTTGTGGCTTCAATTTTCACTTATTTGATTCCAAATGAAATTGGATATATATATATGTATATGAATATGCATATGTATCATTCTAGTTATCTGCTCTGTAAATTGCTTCTTATAGCAGTTACCCATTTTTTTCTTTTATATTTATTCTTGATATTCTGGACATTGTCCTTTTGTTATTTTTACATTTTTCAAATACCTTCTCCCAGCATGTAATTTACCTTTAACTTTGTTTCTGGTGTCATACTGAAGAATAGTTTAATACATTGAAATTCATCAGTAATTTCCTTTGTGTAAGTGGCCATTATTTAAGAAAGCCTTCCCTATCCAAAGGTCATAAAGATATTCTATTTCTTTCTAAAAGATTCTAAATTTTATCTTTCAAATTTAGATCTTTATCTAAATTTTATTTTTGTTATTATACGAGGCAGATATTTAATTTTTGAATATAAATTGACAATTAGCACATCACCATTTAGTGAATATGTAATCATTTCCCTACCTCTCTCAAATAATAATTTTCCAATTAAGTATGGTTCTCTTTTGGAGTCCTCCTCTTTGACCCTATGTGTCTACATTACCACTTAGAATGTTATAACTGCTATAACTTTTTGATAAATCCTGATATTTCCCAGGGAAATGATCTCTCCTTCTTTTTCTTCAAAAGGGCCTTGGCCCATTAGACTTCTATCCGAATTTTTGAATTAGCTTGCCATGTTGGTAAAAAGGAGAAATAGATACAATTTTCTTTGAAGTGCATTAAATTTATAAATTAATTTGGAGAAAAAAGTCATCATTAAATATTAAGTCTTCCCATCATAAACATATCTTATTAACTCAACTTTTAAAAATTGATGTCTTTTAACAACATATAACTTTTTCACATATTATGCATATTTCATGAGATTTATGTATATTTATCATAAAATGTTTTTTGCTATTATGAATGGCATCTTTTCTTTATTAAGTTATTAGATTAGGTATTAATGGGTTTAATAAAGGAGGAATTTTTACTTTGGAATGTCCATTTTAGATTCTAGTAGAATTATTAAATGCTCATTTTAGTTCTAACAGTTCATCTCTGGAGCTTCTTATATTTCATATATAGAAAATCATATAAACCACAATCACAAATTTTCTCTTATAAATTCTTATCCCTCTTTTTTTTATATTTGTGCATTTGCTAGGGCCTTTGTAAAAATGTTGAATTGTGTCAATTGGTATATATAATTTTGTCAGTCTTAATGAGACTGCTTTTCAAGTTTAACCATTAAGTATGATGCTTATTATAGGTTTCTAATAAATAACTTAGCAACTTCCAATGCATAGTTTACAAATATTTTTAAAAGATTATCAGTTTGGATTTTTACCAAAAAAACTCTCTATATATGATATGGTTTATATCATTTAATCACTTCATGTGGTGAATTTCACTAATAGAACAAACCTTAATTGGTAAAGCTGTATTATTTATTGTTTTTTATTTTTAGATGGATGTGTTTTTCTCACATTTTATTTACATGTATTTTCATTAGTATATCTATAATTTTCTTTTCTTATACTGTCCTATCCAGCTTTAATTTTGTATCACAGTTATACTAGTTTCAGAAAATGATTTGATTAGTGCAGCAGAGACCTCTACTTACCTCCCAGTCTCTCTCTCGATCTCTATTTTTCCTTTCTTTCTGAATAGGAGATCTCTGAGGACATTCTGGCGTATTTCCTGTCCATTTCCACCTACAGGTGACCGTGCAATAGGCTCTGGGAGGCCGTCACATTCCCACGCGAACTGTTTCTCATGGAGTTTTACACGTACAATAGTGAAGTCTGATATGAAGGCTCTGGGTCTAGTCAAAGAGATATATTAATAAACAGAAGTGTTGCATGAGATCTCCAGGAAGTTTTCTTAAAAGAGAAAGTGTATATTTTGATTTTTCTGCTTTCCTTCTGTCTGGCACACTGGTCTTGATTGTCAACACTCTGTCAGCCACACTGAACCACAATATGACCTAGAAAATGGAAGCCTAAATACTAAAGAAGATGGTGGAGAAAGAGTAGAACCTGGCTTCCTGAAGATGCTACAAAGCTGGACTTGCATACCAGCCGTGAAAAGTGTGTGTATGTGTACATGTATGGTGTATGTGTGTGTGTTTGTATTTGTGTTTGTGTAATGAAGTTCTATCTTGTTTAAGCTGCTGTTATTGTAAGGTTTTTTTAGGCATATACAGCTGAATCTAATGCTTATTAGGTAGTAATTTTAATTCCTTTTATTGTAGTCACTGAAATAATTTGCTTAAAATAAGGATTATTTACTAAAGGTTTCTAACAATTTTCTGTAAATCCCTTGGCTTCCAGTGTATAGTTTGCTTCCTCCTCAGGTAAAGAGGCCCAAGTAATTATAGAGTCGCTACTCTCCAAACACTCAGGAAGAAATAATCTGCATGGCCCAAGGGGTTGAGTGTGGCTTCAAGAAGGTATGCTGCTCAGATCCTCCTTCAAGAGAAACTTCCAGGGAAAGCATAGTTGATTAGCAGCCCGCAGATGTTACAATTCTGGAACACCGTGGTGTTCATGCCTAAGACTCACTTATACCAAATTACTACCAGCCGGTGCTGGAGCACGAGGAGGTGCTGGAGCCATTTCTGCCCAGCGTGGGACGGATTGTCAGCCTTTACTCAGGAACTCCCTTTTGGCTTGGTTGAGACTTACTCAGAACTTAACTGTAGTCAGAATCTCTTTCTGCCCAATACTCCTTCCTTTCCTCTCCTCTGTTACAGGGGACAGACCGATATCACGTGCTGAAGGTATTCCTTGCTTATCCCTTCTTCCCTCGTGTGATCTTTCACAGGATTTCCTGCAATAACTGTCTTCCATATTTGTGTTTTAGCATCTGCTTTTCAGAGAGCTCACATTAACACAGAGCCAAGGCATTAAAAATGAAAAAGTGGGCACTACCGACTAAGTATAGAAATAATCCACTTAGAAGATAATCTAGATAATCAGCAATAAAGCCACAGAGTTTAAAAGTATGAAGTCAAAATAGAATTATAAAGAGACCTGGGAAATTTGGAGCCACAGCAGTAGAACTATAATATCCTCGTCTGCAGTTGGCCTCCAGCGCACTAGCCACTTTGTGCTCATTCTACCTGACCAGCCTGATGTTATTGATGAAATGGCTTAATGCGACATTCTGCAGGGCTTCCATTAGAGGGGTCCCATACTGAGCAGAAACAGTCCTGCCTGAGTACCTCCACCATGCTCAGGCACTGGCTGGGAGCAGTTCAGAGAATGCATGGCCTGGGCATGAATCCCATGAAAAATCTGAAGACGCAGCAGCTGCAGGCTGGCAGTCTGTTAGCTCACCCCTTCCCCCGCAGCAAGTCCTTTTGAAGGATTCTGAAAGGCACAATTCCTTGAGTGCCACAGAGCCTAAATTCCACTTTGCCTAATATTAGTACTGGAACGTCTATATACAAATAGTATATTATACATGCTATGTCTGATATTACCCTTGATATTAAAACTGCTATTAATACCACTACTAATTATTGGTTAATGGGCTATTGACTATCTAGATTACTTAATTAGTGAGTTGTTTGGTCATTATGCACGTTATTTTCTTTATTGTTTCTTTTTGTCTTAAATTCTATAATATTTTGTCTGTTATTAGTATTACTAAACATTATTCGATATCAGTTTCCTAGAATTTTATAAACACAGCACACTTCCTCACCAGTAAATATTGGATTTTTTATTTTCAAAAATGTAAATAAAAATCAAGCATTCAAATAGCAGAGTTCTTACAATCAAGCATATTCAACTTGAATTTCATAAAATGGAAAAATAGCTCTCAGCAAATAATTTGTAAGTATTAAAGATATTAATGAAGAAGGAAAAGGAGGAATCATTATGATATTAAAACATCTATTTCCCATTGTCTTTTAATGAAAGCACCAAAAAAGCATTCCCGTCCGTACATGCAGAAAATGCAGGAACTAACAAGATGTACGCTTGTCAGCTTTGTTTGCCTCCACCAAAACCACATTTTAGTCTAAGATACACCAAGTCTTAAAATCTTCAGAGACTTCTAAGGAGACTGTGGTCTATTTGTGTCGCTAACCATACAGTTAGCGACACAGGCTGTGATAGGACCAGCAGTCTGGAGTAGAAGTCAGGAGATAGGTGGAGATTGTCAGAGAAGATTTTAAGTTCTGCCCTTGCCTCTTTCTCACATTGCTTTGGAACAGTCTTTGTTTGTCTCGTCTTCACATAAATCAGGCCAGCCCTACCTGTGCTAAAGGAGTGTTAACATGATCGCACAAAAGACCTACTAGGTAAAGAGCTGACAGAAATGGCACAGATCCACAACCCTTCAGCCCTCTGCCAAAATGCCAAACCCTGTCTTTTATTTACATTCAATATACCATGCATGATTTTTTAAATTATGTCTCTGTTAATGCTGTAATCAAGAGTCCTTTTGAGTGCATGTCCATTGTCTGTCATTTTTCTTAGTTTTCTTTCAAGTTGAATTATTTCCTTGAGAGTATAGTTATTTTTTGTTGAATACCAGATATTTTATAGAAATAATTATTTTTAAAAAATGATTTCTCCACAGAATATTGGCAAATGAAATCTGGCAATATAGAAAAAGGATAATATATCACGACCAAGCAGGATTTATCTCACATATACCAAGTTGGTTCAACATTTTAAAATAATCCATCTATTTTACTACATCAACAGGCTAAAGAAGAAAAATCATATGATCTTCTGAACAGATGCACAAACTGCATTTGACAAAATTCAATATCCGTTAATGATTTTAAAAATAGTCTCTCAGTAAAATATGAGTTTAAAAAAACTTCAACCAGATAAAGGACATTACTTGTAAAAACCTTCAGCCAACATCATAATGGTGAAATACCGAATGCTTTCCACTTAAGATTGGTACCAAGGCAAAATGTCTACTTTTTTTTTACTTCTGTTCAATACAGGTCCTAGCTAGTGCAATAAGTAAGAAAAAGAAATAAAAGGCATCTAGATGGAAAGGGAAGAAATAAAACAGTCTCTATTCACAAAGGACATGATGGTCTGTATTAAAAATCTTAAGGGATCTACAGAACAGCTACTAGAACTAACGGATGAGTTTAGCAAGATCATTGGGGACAAAGTCCATATATAAAAATCAATTGTTTTCAATATACTAGCAATGAAAAATTAAAAACTGAAATTAAACAAAACAGTGTTTTTTTTACAGTAACATCAATATATGAAACATTTTATGATAAATATAATAAAATATGTGGAAGGTTTGGATGCTGAGAACTATAAAACAATGTTCATAGATTGGAGAAGTCAGTATTGATAAGAAGCTAATTCTCTTCAAACGTAGTCTAAAGATTTGATAGAATCCCAATTAAAAGACCAAAAACTTTTTTGCGTGAAAGTCAATCAAAAAGCTGAATATAAAACTTATAGCAAAAAAGCAAAGAAACTAGAATATTCCCCCCCAAAATTTTTAAAAATCAAAGCTGGTAGACTCACCACAGTACTTGACAATAAAATCTACTAAAAATTTATAGCAATTAAAGCAGTGAGGAAAAGCAAAAGGACAAACATAGAGATCAATGGAACAGACTAAACAAACAGTACAGAAATAGACCCTCACATATGTGGTAAATTGCTTTTCAGCAGAGGTTCCAAGGCAAATTGAATAGAGAAATTAGTATTTTCAATAAATGTTGTTGGAATAATTGGACAGCCATATGCAAATAAATGAACCTCAACCCATATCTCACATCATAAACAAAAATTAGCTTGAAGAATCATAGACTTTAACGGAAGACCTAAAACTATAACACTTTGGAAAAAAAGCATAAGAGACAAAGCTCAGTGACCATGAGTTAGGTGAAGATTTCTTAAAGCACAAAAAGCACAAACCATAAAAGATAAAAGTGATAGAAAGAACTTCATCAAAATTAAAATTTTCTGCTCTTTGACAGACACTGAGAAGACAATGAAAAGACAACCCACAGACTAAGAAAAAATATTCGCAGGACACATATACAATAATGGACTTGTATCCAGGTTATAGGAAGATCTTTTATAAACAAATAAGAAAACAAGCAAACAAAAACATTAAAAATATGGACAAAGTATTTGAACACTTAAAAAGATAAGCTGATACAAAATAATCACATGAAAAGAAGTTGAACATCATTAGTCAAGAGAAAATTGAAAACTCAAACTGCAAAAAGATACCACTGCACATTTAGAATGGCTATTTTTCTTTTCTTTTTTAAGGAAAAAAACAAAAAAGCCTGACCACACCAATCGTTTGTCAGTATGTGAAGCAACTGGAGTTCTCATACATTGTTAGTGGGAATGAAAAATTATATAGCCACTCTGGGAAAAAAAATGAGCAGTTTATTTTAAAGTTAAACATATATTTACAATATGTTCCAATAATCTGACTCCTAGCAATTTACCCAGGAGAAATAAAAATATATGTCCACACAAAAAACTATACATAAGCATACACATCAGCTTTAATTAAAAATGCCCCAAACTGGAAAGCATTTAAATGTCCATGAAATGATGAATAATAAACTGTGGTACATCCATACAATGCAATACTTGCTCAGCAATAAAGTGGAACAAATGATTGATTTACATAAACACAGACATGAATTTCAAATGCACTGTTAAGTGAAAATATTCAGACTCAAAAAGCATATGCATGATTACACTCATATGACGTCCTAGAAAAGGCAAAACCATAGTGACAAAAGTTGAACCAGTGGTTGCCATAGGCACGGTGTGAGGGAGTGGATTGACCACAAAGGGACATGGGGAAACTTTGAGGATAATAGAAGCATTCTACGTCTTTAACATGGTGGCAATTACACGAGTATGTGCACTTGTCAAAATTCCTAGAGCTATCCACTAAAAAGGGAAAACTTAACCGAATGTAAATTGCACCTCAAAAAGCTTTACTTGAAAAAATTCAATCAATTAAAGACAAATGTAATTTTTTACTTTTGTTTTGATTAGACAACTAGTGGCACAAGCAATCTGAGATCACTGCCATCACTAACATGGATTAAAGTGACTTGAGGCTTTGGTCAGTCCCTGCAACGGCTGGGCCATACCCAAACCAGCCTTACTCCCAGGGCACAGCCTTCAGAGTCCTGGCACACAGTGCACGGGTCTTCTAAGTCTTGGTGGTCCCTGGACCTCAATTTTTGCCCCTATAGTTTTGCAAGTCGGTCACAAGTCCTGCTCAGCTTCTTGGCTTCTCACTTGACTATTCTAGAATTGGCAAAATCCTTTAGGAGAAACTGTCTCCAAGTACTGGGTCCATTTATCTGGGTTTCTTCTCTTTTCATTAATCTTATTCCTATACTTCTTCACCGCTTTGTTAGCTATCTGGTATATTCAAGCAAATTTAATAATAATCATAAAAAATTGTCCAGTTTTACTAGTCATTCTCATTGTGAGAGTTAATTTACCTATTCCATCGTTATTCAGAGGAGCTCTGCCATTTCCAATATTCATTTTCTAAGGGTGCTTTAGTCATCACTATGTCTAACCACTAAGAAAAACAGGGGATGCCCAGGGAAAGAGGCTTTGGGGATTTTGTTTTGTTTTTTAGTCCAGTAATATCTACTCTCTGACCTTCCCTTAGGGAGGTCTGAGGAATGTAGTTGCAGATGCACAGCCCAGGAAGAGACACCAACTGCCTTTGCCACATGGAGCTACCAAACGATATTCTAAACTAATATTTTGGTTCCTGTACTTTATCGACTCAGAGATCTGCTCTTCATTTGAATCCTTAAGATGATACATATTTTTTCTTGTTATATAGTATTTCTTCATACGCTTCATGATAAATTTTAACAATTTGTCCCAAAATAAAGAAAGATCTCTCTGGGCTTATCTCTGTGCAATCTTATAACTTCTGGCCTATTCCTCCTCCTACAGAGAAGATAATGCCCAATTAATCGAATTTTCAGTGTTTTTCAGGTTTTGTCTCCTACAGTCCTGCTGACCTGAGGTGGATTCTTTGCTTGGTCCCGACATTGCATTTGTGTTTTAATTTCAGAATGTTCAACACCACCTCCCAAAGCAACCCACCCACTCTCTGCCTGGATTTCTGCGAGTTTCATTGGACCGTATCTTTCTGTTCACAGTGAGAAATCCCAGATGGTGTGAAAGGAAGCAGGAGACAGTATTGTGCTGCTTCAGAATGGAACTCCCTCAGTCCCGAGAAAGCCGCCTCACCGTTTTTAGTGAAGACAATTTCCTGAGCCAGGGGTAAAGCAGTAGGGAAGAAACAAGGGTCTTTAAACCATTTTCAAGTGGATTGATTTCCACTGTTTCTAATTATATGGAACCTGGAAATCATTTTTTTGGTGGTTTTAATTCTGAGATAATTGAAAGCTCCTAGATTCTAGTATCAGTAAACTTCAAGTCCAGTTTTGGTGACAACATGAGAGTTCAACCTTTCTGAGTTTTTCTTTATTAAAATATTTTAGTGGGATACGTCGAGTCAATAACTACTTTCTAGACCCCATTTTAAATCAGAATATTGTTGTGTTTGGCCATATTTTACATACTATTGTTTTCATCACTTAATCTTGAATTACCTTTAAAATTTTTTGCAAATTTTTCAGCCGCCTTTACCCAGTTTAAGATCACTAAACATGACACCATAATGTCTATAGTACTTGAACAAACACGACAAATAAAATCAAGGGCATAGCATTGGAATGTGAATTGTATTATGAATTGAGAATGATTCAGTATCTGACAAGTCGTATGAATAATAAAGAAACATTAGAAATACTTTCCTCTGGAATCCTCCCAAATTCAGAAGACCGGATCACATGCACCACCAGAGGCCACATTTTAAGCCAGTCTGTGCAACTCTAGGTGCAAATGTTTAATAATAAAAACGAAACACAGAGTTATGTAACTATATAATTTTTTCTTTTGTGTTGGTGCTTTGTTTTGTTTTATCTTTAAACCTAGTGAATTAGTTTAATATGTTTTACTTGGGATAAAAGGGAAAAAAACTCCATAAGTAGAGGCTAGCCTCTTAATGCATTCCAAAAAGAGAGCAAAATAAAGCAAATTTTCACCATTCATGGTTATTATTTGTGGGGCTATAATTATATCCTCCAGAATAATCATTACAATTCATATGCTACATATAGTTACTCTCACTGTTTTGTAACATAAAACATAATGATTCTTTATATATCTACATAAATAAGCCTCCCCACCCTGTATCTTTAGGAATCACTGTGACATAGCTCTGAAACTAGACACTCCATTAAATTAATGAATAAATACATTAAAAAGACCAGCAATCCTTCCTAATTTATATGCTACTCAAAGGTGTTATAAAGCAAACCTTGCAAGTGGCATTTCCAGGCACTCCACTCATGTAACATAAAATTCGCATATTTGATGGGTAGAATATGCTATTTATATTTACATATAAGTGACTGCTTCCTGTACAAATGGCTAAACCACCCTTAAATAAAGCAAACACAAAAAGTGCATGATTATTCCACATTTCCTGCAAACCTATGGATGCATTTTGTTCTACCTACATTGGCAGAACACAGCCCTTATGTCTTGGAATTGGAAATTCACAAGCCGCCAGAGAAGAAGAGACAGCTCTCATTCGGGTCTTTAAATACAGTCTGTGTTTTCTGTGATTCATCTAGGTTTTTGTTTCTTATTTGGATTTTGTTTGTTTGTTCCTTTTTGAGTTGGAAGTTTTTGTTTTTAACGCTAATGGGGTGTCCTTAAAAGGCTGTATTACCAATGAAAATACTTAAGCTCCGGTTTTCCCTTTTCAGAACAATATACCACTTCATTTCCCTGAATTCACTCCACTTTGTGGTTTTTCGCATGTGTTACTTGAGAATGTTGGCAGATCTGGAATTTTATGAGGAGAACTGCACTGCAAGCTGCTTTTTTCAAATCCGACTCGCAGAGAAGTTTCTCTCCCCAGCTCTCCAGGCCCAGGTCGCACGCGCTCTTCGCAGCGTGTCAGGAGCCAATTAGAGCATTTGTTCAGGCCGGAGTGCCCTCGTCTCTCAGAGGCTGCTCGTGCTGAATTTGCTGGGCTTTTTAATGTGACGTTGAGATCTGCTCCTGCTTGACTCCCGCAGCTGGTTTTCATCAGGCTCCTCTAAAGAGGAAGTTGCAATTAGCGCAGCTCCAAACGTGCTCGGGAGGTATGTTTTTACGACTACTCAACTAATAGCACTCTTTGTTCCTAGGGCTGTGCGACTCCTTAACAAACAGCCATTCGCGTGAGTCACGGAGTCGCTTTATAGCAAGGCTAGGCTGTGCCAAAACCAGAAGAATGAGACAGCCAAATTGAATTAGTGGTTGAAACACATTAATTTATGCTAGATAAATGTTATTGTGGTCCCGTGGGCAAGCACTCAGGTCATAGGCTTTATGAACTATTTGCAGCAAGAGAGCTTCGTGGCAGTAAATCAGCCCTAGAACAGGACTTTGCAAAGGACTTACAACCGCTTACTCTCTCCTGTTCCCTTGAATTGCCTCTGCCTTTTCCCTTTCTCCCATTGAGGCAGCTAACCATTTTGTACACGTTTTGTGTTATTTAACATATAAGCAGTTGGATTAATGATTTGCGTGGGCTTTGCCCGACTCTGGTTGAGACACGGCCATGTATTATGCCCTGGCCCTCACCGCAGGCAGCTGTGTGTTTACCATTCTAGACTGCAGCTCTCAGTGGTACAGAGCTCTGGCTTAGCACCAGCTTGCAGAGTCTGCGCAGCTGCGCCGTAGATGGAAACCTTGATGTCTCAAACACAGCGCACACAACCAAGTCCTGACAGGGCTGTTTCTCTTCTGGGAAGGAATTAGATCCACTTAAGGCTGGATTATTTCTAGAGTAAGAAAAGTAGAAATAAGTGTTTTCTGGCTGCAAATTGTGGCAAGTGAGAGATGATGCCAAGAAAGAATTATGCATAAATGATAGTGTTTAAACTTGTTTTTATGTATTTAGATGTGTCTCTGCCAAAAAACTGACAAGGCCTCTCTGTTGGCATTTTTTTTCTGAGAAAGACCACTCACATACTAAACATTTTCTTAATAAAGAAATAATTGTAAATCACTGGTGTCTAGGCAGGTGATAACCAGTTTGCCTTAAACATGATCTCTTGCAAAACTCAGAGAAAACAACTGGCTGGGCAAAGAGCAATGAATCACCGTCTCCCTCACTCCGCAACCACCAAAAATGCCCGTGCATCAATCAAGACCTTAGCAAATTTAGTGCGGTGGACAAGGGCTTGGGTTTCAGAGTTGGTTCTAGGTTTATATACTGACTCTGTCCCTTACTGGCTTGGCAATAGCGAGTAAATTCCGACTCCCTGTCTGTGTCCTCACATATAAAATTGAGAAAATGGTAATACCTACTTCTGAGGATTGTTGTTGAGATTAATGAAGTTCATGAATGAAACCATTAACAAAGGGAATGGAGAACATGGTAACCCTTCAACGAAGGGTAGCATGCATTAATTATTGGTGTTGCTATTATTACTGCTATTGATCCAAAAGGAGACAATCTCTGCCTTTTATTTCAATTACCCAGTGGCTAGTGGAAGGAGCTGCCGGGACAGTAGACGTTGCCTTTTTCTCGCATAATCTATTCTTCTAACTAGAAGAATATCCAAGAGCTACCCATCACATTCTGTTCAGCCCACTGACCTTGACCTACCTAGCCCTTTGTTGCTACTCCACTCTAATGTTTGTTTTTTATACTTGAAGACATCTTCTATGACATTCATCTTGAATATTTAGCATGGAGTAAGGAGGCTGACATATGACAGCCACTCATCACATTGCTTGTAAATCCAACATCATGTTGTTGAATGCCCATGTATGGGCTTATAGCTACATGTGCAGACTTTTTTTTTTTTGAGACAGAGTCTCACTCTACTGCCCCAAGTACAGTGCCATGGCGTCAGCCTAGCTCACAGCAACCTCAAATTCCTGGGCTCAAGTGATCCTTCTGCCTCAGCCTCCCGAGTAGCTGGGACTACAGGCATGCGCCACCATGCCTGGCTAATTTTTTCTATATATTTTTAGTTGTCCATCTAATTTCTTTAGATTTTTAGTAGAGACAGGGTCTCGCTCTTGGTCAGGCTGGTCTTGAACTCCTGAACTCAAACGATCTGCCCGCCTCAGCCTCCCAGAGTGCTAGGATTACAGGCGTGAGCCACCGCGCCCGGCCTGTGCAGACTTCTTAAGGGTGAAATTCTTCAAAATTCAGTACAAATTCCCAAGATTAGACACAAAATAACTTTTCAGATAAAAAAAAATTGCTGCTGTCCCCTTTCATCCTGGAAAAGAAAAAAAAATACAATCTACCCCCAGGGCCTTTAAGTTTTCTGAATTAGTTTAATCCTGTGTATGTCGCTCTAGCTGAGTTCCCAACTAAAGCCCATTCAACTGTTTGAATTCAATATATTGGTTGCTATGCAGTCATTACCTAGTTACTTGGCTGATTTAAAAAAGAAACATATTTAGACAAAACTTTATAACCTATTTGTGTATATAAGTACATTAAAAAACATTTGTATTTGCCCTGCTTCCCATTTTAAAATGGAGTTTCTTAAGACCAGGTCCTGTGTCTTCTCAAACTCCAAAAAATGTGTGTAGCCCCTTTTTGGATATGTTCCTAAGTGGATGTTACATGCAAGTGATGTACGTGACTTAATTTCCCATGGTCAATTTAACATTCTAAGTCATCAAACAGAATTGCTTATCCTATGGGCTTTTTACTGAGGTAGTAAGAAAAATTAAGTATAATCTAATGTGGAAATAGTTGTTGGGCCACAATACCCGGGTTTTTCAAGAACACGAGGGCTGTCCGGAAAGTATCCAGCTATTGTTAATCTAATAAGAACAGTGACATGGCCGGATACTTTCTGGACAGCCCTCCTATGTCAATTTCAATATTAAAAGCTCCACTAGAGCAGGGACACTGTCGCCCTAGTTCTTCCTCCACAGTTTATTCCAGTGCTTAAATCAGTCCTCTGGCACACAGGCCCTGAAGTATTTGTTGAAATTATTATTTAGTTAATAAAAAGTGGTCGAACAATAAATTAGTTCTTATTTCTTCCCCATGTTTCTGATTTCCTTCAAGTCATGTTCTCTTCACATTTTTTCCTGTTTCTTAAACATGTATTTCCTTACTATAGAAACCACTTCCTCAAGGATCAATTTCCATGAAAAAAAATTTAGAACTGATAGTATTAGAACAGTTTTATAGTAAACAAATGGTGAAATTTGCATAAGAAGTTGTCTCTTGCCAAAGGTACTGATGTTTAAACTACAGAAATGTGGTTTCTTCTGGCACTTTCTGAGCAGCTCAAAGTTGTAAGACCAGTCCTTGGGCTAGTAACAGACTGAAGTCTAGAGTGGAACATCATGAAGAGCGTCTGTCGCAGTCCAGAAGTCACGGGCTCGAAAGCTCCCCCTGGAGATGGCTAATCAATAAAAGTTCTGTGCATAGGATTTTGTCCATTTTGTTAATTAGGCCAAGGAATAGGCCTTTGTGGCAATTATTCAGACAGTGATGTAAAAAGATAGCCTGACAAACAAACCTCTGTAATCCACTTACATCTCACAGAAGCCAAAGGGTTGGAGAAGCCGATTAACAAGCCTTCTGCCTGTCTGCTTGGAGATGTTGTTAAACCCGGAGTCGGCTCAGCACCTGAGGCGGTCTGTTAATAAAGATCGTTTGTAGCAGATTTCTGTTCTATTAAGAATGGACATAAAACAGCATAATTTAAAACACGTCAATAACTCAAGGCAAAAATGCCAAACATAGTCTGTTTTGTCTTTATAAAATGGAGCCAAGTATACACAAGGAAACTGCCAGGAAGGCTTCTGCTGGCTGAGTTTAGAGATTGTTCCTGATGAATAATGTGATCCTTCAAGTTAAAACCGCCTCGTGGGTGGGTACCTCTGTGTCTTTTCTGTAGTAAACTCAAGGGATCTTTTCTATTTAAGGGCCAGTGAGACTTCTAACCTCCAGTCCTAGAAGATGTCTTCAAACCTGTGCCCTTTCTCAGCCTCATGAATTCATAATAGCTTGTGAGTGTTTGTTTTTTTTTTTTTTTTCCTCATTCTTTCTGTCTTTCTCCTGAGTGGCATTTATGGGCTCTTTGGGAACAGATCTTTATAGACACTGAGCTAGGGTTAGGATGTCTTAGGAAAATTCACTGAAGAATTTAAAATCATCGAGCACAGTGCCACTCTGTTTTATACATTTGGTTAAGTAAGCTAGTTTGTTTTCAATGACTGTGCTGTATTTTTAACACAAAAGCAAGGACCGGAAAGTCAATATTCCTACAGCATTTATGTGGTGCTTACTGTGCCATAATGGCAAAGGCTGACGGACAGCGTTCTAAGGGAGCGCTTGGGGTGAGAGGAGGGCTGTAAAGGGAAGACAGTGCACACCGTGGACGTGCACTGAACCCTGCCGTGTTTAACAGGTCTGCAGATTGAAATTCAATATGCGATGTCTCCTGCATCAGGTTTGGGTGGATGGTTGAGCCTGAGTGATATTATCTGCTCTGTTAGAAGGAGTCTTACGAGCCAAGTGGTGGTTTTAATTAAAACTAGTAGGTTGAGAGAAGTGGTTTGGCAATTTCAATTGATTTATTGTGTTTATGACATCCGGGCCTGATTTATTGTATTGACTTGCAGAATTGTTTTTGGACGCTCACCCAACATATTTTCATTCTGGTTTAGGGGACTCACAGTCTATAAGTACGTAGTAGTTGCATTCTATAATGATTTTAGTGTCCTCTTTTTGTTTTTCTTATTTTGGTAGGATGGTAAACTATGGCATTCATCTTGTAGAGATTCTGTGGGTTCATGTGCATGAACGGGGCTGCTTGAACAGTAGTCTGGGTTGGAGTTCATTATTATCATCCAACCTAAGTTTGTGGAAAGACAGAGTGAGAGAGATCGACTGACAGTTTTTTAATTTAGTTTATAAATTGCCAAACTATTTGCTCTATGTTATGATTTTCCTAAATTTTTAAATTTGGGTCTTGGATATAAATATGAACACCATGTCATAGAAAGTTTGTTTCCAATTATGTGAAAGTAGTGAGCATATTCAGCTGGACATTATAGACGAGTGTCCCCCAATCCAAATTTTATTGCAGGCAAGTCTCCACTTCAAACTCCACAAAACATGTGTGAGAAGGGAGAGGAGAGAAGAGTCAAGCTGCAATTTCTGCCAGAGGGGGAAGGCAGAGAAGTAAGCAGGTCCCAGTCAGCCTAAATGTCTTGTTAATCTATGACTGAGTGGTTATACATCCGAGTTACAGACATTGCTATGATGCAGCTATATCCTACAACTGGGGCCACTTAGCCCTTACCTGAACCCCCAGCCAAGGTTCTGGAACAAGTCAGGGAGAATGTTAGGAAGCCTAGGTAAACATCTTATGCAAATCAACTTCAAGTCAGCCAGTGGCTCAGCTGACTCTGACCTTCTGTCTCAGTAGTAGAAGTTAGACTTTGCCATTTTTCTTAGTCGTCAGCCTCTAAATGGTGTTTAATCTACTTAGAATGACTCCCTAGTTTTCATTCTTGGCCAGGTGTGGTGGCTCATGCCTGTAATCCTAGCACTCCGGGAAGCTGAGGCAGGAGGATCGCTTGAGGTCAGGAGTTTGAGACCAGCCAAAGCAAGAGTGAGACCCCGTCTCTACTAAAAATAGAAAATTTAGCTGGGTGTGGTGGCATGCTCCTATAGTCTTAGCTACTCAGGAGGCTGAGGCAGGAGGATTGCTTGAGCCCAGGAGTTTGAGGTTGCTGTGAGCTAAGCTGATGCCATGGCACTCTAGCCCAAGCAACAGAGTGAGACTCTATCTCAAAAAAAAAAAAAATTAAAATATATATATTTTTTATTTTTGTACCTATTTCTCTATCTCAATAGACTATCTTGTTAGTCTTCTCAGATTCCTTTCCTAAATACAACATTATTGCTTTGAGCACAAGTTTGGGATGTGATATAGCTGACACCAACCACCTGTCTGTCTGGATGTTTGCCTAGTACCTGCGGCCAGACTCCACTGCTGACGAACTCCTGTCCAGATGTTTGTCTATGGGCTACTGTTGGGTCTACCACTTCCATGTAGTCTGCCCTGTTAAACTAGGCTAACTCTGTTAGGAAGTATTTATACATCTTAATACACAGAATTATCCAAATTCTTTTCTTTAAAACCCTGACTTTGTCCTCATTTTCTTTTGTGGGTAATTCCCTGTCCATTTAAATTTGGAAGTATTGCTCACCACTACTCTGCATAGCTATTTAGAGTTCATTTTAAAATTTTACTTTATTCTACATGTACCAAATTTGATCCAGAAAACTTACAAACTTATTGGATTTTCTGGGGGCTGTTTAGTGGAATCCTTCAGACTAGGTGAGACGGAATATGTGAAAAGAAACTCAATTATGAGAGGCATTTACTGAACACCTACCTGTATTTGACAGAGAGAGACATGAATTTTAGCCCAGCATAAAAGCTGGAAAAATCTCGTTCTTATGAAACTTAAGTAGAAAATAATGCCATATTAGTTTTTTAAAACAGTTAGTTGTACTGAGGCATAACTTACATTCCATTAAATCCATCCATTTTAAGTGTATAATCACTAGTTTTTAGTAAATTTTTACAAAGTTGTGCAAACTTTACCAAAACCCAAGTTCAAAACATTTCATCTCCGAAAAATAGCCTTGTCTCAAAGAGATAATTAGCTATTGTTTTGTATGTGAATTATCTTCATTTAGGTTCATCATGGAATGGTATTCTGTATATAATTTAGGAAGAAAGTGTAAAGAATGTTGTATGCTTAAGAATTTCATATTGAACTGCTCACGTGGGTGGCTAATTCACATAACATGGAAATTCCAGGGGGATCAGACTTTGCAATGTAGCCTGCTCTTCATACAGAAAAAAAACTGAAAGAATTTTGAAAATAACTCACTCTCAAGTAGAATAAGTCTATATGTGGGAAAAAGCATATCACATATTAGACAGAAAGAACTGTGTCTTCTGTGCCAAGTTCAGATGATGAACACTTCCTCATTATAGTACATCACCAGTCTGATTTAACTGTGCTCCGAGCTTCCAGATCCTGTACCTGCAAGGTAAACACCAAGATTTCCAGAGCCCCATTTCCTAATAGACTGCAAAGAGCTGGCCTTGAAAATACAGCATAAAAAGAAGCTGGAAAGAGCATCTCATCAGAGGTAAGTGTGCACTCTTCCCTGTCAAACATAATGATCCTAATGGTGTTTTTCAGTTGTGATAGTCATACTCAGTAGGCTAGAGAGCATGCTCTTAAGACATGGAGCATTTAAAGATTCAGTCTATGAACTAGGTGTGGATTTAATGAAGCATCCTTCTGAGAAACTAAAAAAATTCATCTGAATGATTCAAAATAAAAGCCTGTTTGCTTTTTACTTTCATTAAAAGATAATATGACACTAAAGAAACAGCAGTGATCAGGAGGAAGAGTTTGGTTTGGCGGGCTCTCCAATCTAGTTTACAACTGTTTTTCAAGCAGCTTTCTTTTTATGAACAAGATTGTATTAGACCATAGAGGGAAATGTGTAATGAGATGTTCAACATCAAAGGGTTGTAATTGAGTTGAACAAATTATGAGAGTCAATTCTTACTTCAGGCAGTGCCTTCCTTTAAAGAACTGTGGTAGTAATGGTATATAAACAATATTCAGGAAGACGGACATTTGTCGATGTCTGATGAACGCAGTATGCACGAAGGCTACCTAGATCCACCATCTCTTTCCTTTCTTCTTCTTCACTTCTCACCTAAATCCTCCACTGCCTCTAAGGAGACAGAAACTTTCCCATTATTGTAATGATCAGATAAGTGGTAATTCCTTCATTTTTACTGGATTAATAAAGAATTTTCAGAAGAATAGAAAAGAAGAAACAGAAGGGCCCAATGAGGGTGAAAACTGAATGCCCCTGAAATAACTGTTCATTTTTCCTACAAAAGGTTCATCTTGTTACTCAGGTATGTATATTTTCTGAGAAGAAGATCACGCTTTTTTAGTATTGATAAAATCATAGCACTTGTGATTCAAATACATGCTTATTTCTGCAGCCAGTCAAAACAGATTAGCAGCTCATCCTCTCCCTACTCTCACTTTGTGTTAGTCACTGGTCACATATGTGTTGACACCCTAGAACATTATCATTACAGAAATTGGGTCTGTCTCCTCTTTTCTTATCCAACCACTAAAACATTTGTTTTAAAAGTGACAAATGATATCTATAAAGCTGTGGATGCAAGAGTCATGTATTATAGGGCACATGATTTATCTACAGCCTTTGGTCTTATGGTCCATGGTATTTTATTTGCAAACTTAGATTGATTGCGTTCTGCACAATCTCAAATTTTATCTTCATGGGAGTAAAAGTTGAGTTCTCTTAGGTGGTGATCTGCCTAAACTCTTATTAATGCTGTAAAAGGGTGAGAGCCTGCCTTATCTTGAGTTTTTTTTCCACGTATCATTTAAGGTTCTGCAAGCAAATATTTTGAGGAGGGCATGCTCTCAACGAAAGTCTTTGATGTACTTTTTCCTTTGGAGAAGTGTTCCTGCAACCATCTCTTGATCATACTTTATTGTTCCAGAGTTTTCTGTCTTCAGCTGGATTCTAAAATACTTTTATTGGTATATCAATGATGAAAGAATTAATTGATACAAATTTATTTGTGTCTATGATGAGCTCATTCCAATTTATTAATCTTGTTTAAATTAAAGGGGAAAAATAAGTATGACAGTATTTAGGAAGGAATTTAAACTTAGAGATAGTTCAAGTGTATTTACAATTTAAGTGTTATACAACTGACACCTTATTTTATCAGTAACTTTCAGGGTTTTTTTTTTTTTTTTAGATTTCCATTTAACTTGCAAATCATGAGAAAACTTAATTAAAAATGTGTCAAGAAATGTGGCAAGGTTTTATTTTTTAGGGAGGGGGATAGCTTTTCATCTAATTGACACTACTCATGATAGTACAACGAGATTGTTGTCCCTAAAGTCTTGCTCCTAAAACAGAATTTAACTGACTTGTTTATAAGCAGAGAGCTATTCCAGGCTTGTTTTAGACAAATTTACCATATAAGTTATTGGACAACACTTTGTCAGGCAGGTTAAGGAATAACTGGTTGGGAGTGGAACTTACAAGATGCAGAGAGGAGAAAGGTCCTTCCAGAAAGGTGATTTTCATGGGCCTTATCATTCTTGAGATATTTGGTCTTTGAACGCTTCAGACTCCATTTTTCCAGTTCATTATTTTCTTTCTGGTTTTGTTTTCCCTTCCAATTTTTACTATATCTGTTTTGTCATTCTTCTAATTAAAATGCACCTTTCTATCTACTTTCTGCTTCCTTTTTCTAGCCTACTTGAAGAAAGCCATCCATCATAAGGAGACTAGGTGGCCCTTAACCGGCCTTCTGGTTAAACCCTTTTGTTCTTGCAGTCTGACTTCCCTTCCTTGCTTTATGTTTGAATCTTCTCTCCGACAATTTGCCAGCTTGGTTTCCCTGGCACGTGGCAAGAATCAGAACCCAGTATCTCCTGAGATCACGCTTTCTATTATGAAAAGGTAGGACTGCTGGGAAGCACTTCCTTGGTATGCACTAAAATCTGTGTCCCATAGCGTCTACTGACAGATCCTAATTCTGTGCTCTGAGGATCCTACAAAATATAAGCCTCTGAACTCAGCCATCAACCCACTTTTGAAAAAACCTGTGCGATAGCCAGACTTCCTTTCCAGCTCAAAATCCTCCTCTTCACCTCACCTCATCTCCTCCCCTTCTGATTCTCCTTTCAAGACTAACCCTCCTCCTTGACCCTTGATCTCAGCTTTATCCCAATTTGTAAAGGAACTTGATCCAACTATTACTTATTTTTTCACTTGAATCCCTAATTACCTTCTCTCTACCGGACCACTCTCTTTATGAATTTGCTCAGGTCGAATTTGCACCACATAAAATAAAAGAAATAAAATAAAGCCTCCCCTTAACCTTGCTACCTCCAACAACCATACAACTTTGAGCCATTCTTCTTCTGTCCAACTATTTTACTAGATTTGTATAATTGATCTATGTTCTGTGATAATTTTTACAGGCTGTAAAAGTGCTATTCAGCACGCTGTTTTTTTAATTTGAAATAAACATAAGAGTTGACAGACTTCCAAAAATAAACAATGGAACTAGGTCATCAGATTAAAACAAAAAAAGGCAATACTGTCTAGTGGATCAATACATATATCTAATCTAATTGTTTTGCATTTAAAAATAATCTTTTAGAAAGATTTTTGTATTTATGTCATATTTAAATAATGCATAATAATAATGTCACACATAGATAACACATTCCTAAATTCAACTATGCAAAATGGTATGGTGGAGTAACATACTATTAAAACATGTTACAATTTATTGATTATTTAGAACACATATTGATTAAGTAGAACATATTCATGTAGTGTAATTTAAAAGAAAATTCCAAATACTACAGACTTATTGTGAGCAGAATGGAGTACCTTATGTGTTTCACACATGCATTTCCTTCCCTTTCTTACCCTTGATGAGATAGAAATCTTTGGTAAGACACAGTAAAGACAGAGACTTTGTTATCATCAAAGGATCCACAATTTTCTGTGAAAATATTAATATTTAATGGTCAATATTTGTAAAAGAAAAGTTTATTTTTTTATGGATGTATTACTCTGAACAATCTAAACTCACTCCAAGGAATATTGTGAAAAGCCACTGGCCCCTTCTTGATAAAGCAGGAAATGGATAAGAGAGCAGAGGAGTCAGAAAAGACCTGGAGAAAGATGAGGATTAACCCCACTCTCCAAAACAGGCACCACAGAACACAAATTTATGAAACAAATAAATGGAGTAAAGAGCATTATTCAAAAAATGAAATAATTCTTCATTATACAGAATTTCTAATGGAGTTCTCCAGAATAAAGAAGTCCCTTGACATATTCAAAATTCATTCTCTGATCATTTAATTCTCACAATTTCCAGGTCCCAGATAAGCTATACCTGTAAACACAGAAGTGTATTATATAATGTACACAAATAAAATTCATTTGTATATATGTATGTTAAAACTTTATGAAATCCTCCAAATTCTAACATTCTTATATTTTAATAGACGTCTGCAACTCACAGTGATATTTTAGAGTTTCCTACATTTTGAGAACCATATAAAAGCCAATTGGACTAAATCAGTTTTTCTTGATGGAAGAGAACATTATTTAAATCTTTCTGATTTATGATCTCTGATTGCACTCTAGGAAATGTGATTCAAAGGTCAAGTCTAACTTAAAGCCATGGAACACAGCACAAATTCATTACTCCATTTTAATTCGTATAGCGACACAGCTAAGATCCCATGAATGCCTGTACCTCTGACCCAGAACCGAGAAGGAAATCCATCTCTCTGATGACACCAGAGCATGCAGGCCTCCACTGATGAGGTTGCAGGAGTCCTCAAGGAAATAGTATCTCAAAATATTCACCAAGACACCTACGGAAATCCAAAATTGCTGCCCTATAATGCAAATACAGATCATACAAAAAGAAAAAATACCATGTATTGCTCATCAGCAAATGAAACCATTAATACATGTCTTAACTTCATGAACTAGGTAGCTTCCCAAATCAAAGGAGAAAAGTAGTGACCAAGCAGGATTCATAAGTTCATGTTTTCTCAACTGGAAGGGATTTGGGAGTTAATTCAGTATAGTCCCTTGTGTTAGAATTCAGGTGACTGAAGACCAGAAAATTTACATTCCTCAAGATTACACAGCTTGTTAGAGGAAGAGCCAGGACAAGAACTCAAGAATCCTGACTCCAGTCAGTTCACTCTACCAATAATTATTAATAGCTACTAAGAAAACGTTGTACTTCTAAGATGTTTTTAGGTATGGAAAGTCAACTACAAGATAAAAAGTTAACAGAGACTGTATTACCTCTAAGCATTGAATATTGGTTTCTGAGCATCAAAAAGATCTTAAATATTAGATATTACAATGGCTTGGGCTTCCAAAGAAGCACAGTACATAATCAGCTATGTGGTCTATCTGTGGCACCAAAGTTTCTAGGTGGAGCTGGGAGGCAAGGTGGTGCGAAAAGGCAGGATTAGGAAAAGAATGTCTAGAAAAGCTCCTTAGGAGCAATAATGAAAAAAAGATTGGGAAACACTTCCCTGGATTAAAGTTCCTGGTCAGGATCTTAGAGACGTTGACAAAACATTGGCTGAATACAAATGCCGGAGGCTCAACCTCAATTTGTTTCTAGAGTTAAACCAGTAAGTTGGGATGTAGAAGCACACTTTCTTGTTCTCATCCAATTTTGGTGACCTGTGGTAAAGCATAACGACCTATTTTTTAGTGTCAAATTCGGGTATCCATATTGTATAAACAAGCGACAAACAAGGTTACATACAGTGCTCAGTACTATGAAGGTATGAACCCAGAAAAGAACAAAAGCACAGTGTGAAGGAATACACTCAAAGTTCTCAGACTCTGAATCCTGCTCTGTCATTTATTAACACATATTTGGAAATTATTCTACTGAGGTTCACCAAGTCTCAATTTCCCCATCTCTAAATTTAGAATTATTAATAACTATGTTATATGATTTAGGGAGAAATAAAAAATAACATATTGAAAGCAATAAAACTGGAACAGAGTAAACACCAAATAAATAATAATATATATCATTATTATATTATTTAATAATACTGTCAGAAGCCATGTGGACTAGACTGGTTCTAAATTAATTCATTCAGTAGGCAATTTGTTCTCGGAGACTTTCCTGACTTCTCTTTAGAAAAACTCTCCCCCTTTTTCTTTGCCCCTTCTCCCTTTCATTCTTTTCCACTCTTAACACTCCCAACCTCTGCCTTTGGATCTCTTGTTGTGATCTGTTTGATGACTGGCATGCCACATAGTTCTGCCTGCATAGGGATACCTGAGCCTGACTGAGTTTTTCAATTCTGCATAAGCATAACCTTACCTTATATTTCTGCCCTCTAATCCCAAAGGTACTAGAGTAAGGTATCTCATTGATTTATGTCTCCTCCATAAGACCTTTGACTCCTAGAGGGCAGGGATGCATTTATTCAACAAGTATTTATTGGGCATTTACTCTGTTCCAGGCACTGTTCTAAGAAAACTGTTCCAGGCATTGTTTTATAGCCATGAACAAAACAGAAAATTCCTGTCCTCATGGAATCTATACTCCAGTAGGGTAGAAAGATAGTAAACAGGGGAATATGGAGGTTGTTAATGGTAAACACTAAGGAGAGAAGAAAGTAATACAGAAGATAGTAAGTACAAGAAGGAGTATAATTTTAGAAAGGTGACCAACTGAAGTCCCGTTTTCTAAAAAAATGGCATTTGAGAATAAGATCTGAAGGAAGGGAGGAAACGGTCTTGCAGTTATGGCTGGGAGTTGGGAGGTGCATTTTCACGACTGCCACAGGGCCAAGTATGTAGGGCCACACAGATCATTTTTAGGATGTTGGCTTTTGTTCTGAGGGAAGAGGAATCATGTTCTATGCTTCTTAATCCCATGATTACTGGGCTCAGTGCCTAAAACATACTAGGCATTGAGTAAATGGCTGATGAGTGAACCAACCCAGCCAACACTAATGTGCATGCACACAATCAATTTAAATGGTATACAAAGACTGGTAGATTGGTTTTGTGATGTCCTATTTAGAAGGTACCAGGTAGGATAAACATGGGAACAGAAACTTTTGAAGACAATATCATTTAAACAAACTGTAGAAAAACACATGGCTTTATACTTGTCAGTCCTATGCTAATAGACAACAGCTAAGAGACTTGGTGAGGAAAATGGAGAGAGGAGGAAGTAAGATGAAATAGGGAAAGTATTAGGAGGGACCCTCGGGGGATTAGACAGCAATTAGATTTGGTAGATTTAGCCAATAAATAAATAAATAACTCAGGATGCTGAATTAAGTTAGAATTTCAGGTAAATACTAAATAATTTTTTAGTCTAAATATGTCCATTGATATTTAACTGGGTGCTGTATATTTTCTCTGACAATCCTATCCCCAACAGATGTAATTTAAGTGGGCCTCTGCATGGAAACTGAATTCTCAACTTGGCCCAACTGCTGTGAGCTCTAACCTAGCAGTCTGGTTGAGATGGCTTATGGGTTATGGGTAAACATAGTCAAACTTCTATGCACATTTATTTTATCCCATCATTTTATATTTATATTGCTGTATATATTTTATAATGTACATATATGTATATATAGGTAGTGTAGCATATATATACATAAAATTTATGTGTAGTTTGTAAATATGCATTTATCAGAACTGAATAGTCAAACATCACTCATAAAGGAGAGAAATCAAAAAAGTTGGAGACTAATAGATAAGTAGCTTTAAGACAAAGAACATCTCTTCCTTTAATCTTTAAAAAACAAACAAAAAATACTCAAATCAGGAAAATCTTTATTTGCTTGGTAAAAATGTCACTAAGCTACTTAGTTTGGGGAATTTGTGAAATTTGACCAGATGTGCTGAAATATACTTTCTTGTCACAAAACAGCTGATAATTCACTAGGATAAATCACTGTCAGGTAAGCACACACAATTCATTCGATGCATTCTGCATCTTAATTCAGGGGAAAAAAAAGTTTGTCCTTGATCCTTACACTTTACATGGTCAATCATACTTGGTTGTTTTGTTCTGACAATTGCCTGTCCATCTTCAAATTTGAAAAGAAAAAGGAGAAAGAAAACAAGAAGCCACAAACCATCCCCACTGTGCACAGTGACAGCATTATAATCCCGTAGAATCTAGAGACAGATGGTGGCTTATAGCAGACATCAATCTTCAATGAGAGTAAATTTAGGATAATGCCCCTCTTTGGTAATGGACATGTCTTTGCAAAGTTATTGCTGACAGCATCCTCTAACGTGCTGATTTGCTAAGACAAGGTTTTTATTGCATCTAATTTTGTCGTAAGACATGAAAAAAATGTTTTTCATGTATAGTTTTTACAAGAATTGCCTGCATTAGAGAGTGGCTAAATTGTTTTCCATATTTTATGGCACGTTTCTAGTGTTCTACCGCACACAAC
Source organism: Propithecus coquereli (assembly GCF_000956105.1). Classification (NCBI taxonomy): domain Eukaryota; kingdom Metazoa; phylum Chordata; class Mammalia; order Primates; family Indriidae; genus Propithecus; species Propithecus coquereli. The sequence continues at coordinate 3,676,913 of NW_012155062.1, read as the reverse complement.
ATTGATCACTCAGTCCATTAGCTTATTATGATATGTCGAAAGGAGACACTTCCTTTGGGAAAAGCCATTATTTGAAATGAGATGAAGGCTCTGACTACATAGGATAAAGAGGGATGGAATCTATTGAGCAATTTCTTAATTTCATCAAGGGAAATAGTTAACCAGAAAAAAATATATAAATATAAATGTCTGTATTTTTGCAAAATGTCTGACCTGTCCAAACATGGTTTGCCTTCTGAGTGACTTAGATACTTTCCAACAGGTCAAACTATCCCCAGCAAGGATGGTAACAGCTTTTATGTTACAAAACCTTTTGCATTGTTATATATGTTAAGAATACTCATGGCATTATCAGAGTTCTAATAGTATAATACAAAAAATTAGAGGGACTTTAGAGCTGAAGAGACACACAGGGCTGGGGCATCCCAGAGATTAGCAACAACAAAAACTGCCGCCACCAACAAGTGCAGACATCACTTTTAGCAGGAGCTAGACCCCTTCTGGGGCTGACTTTGGGGAGCTGGGACTATGAAGGAAAGATTTTTCCAGTGGGCCTGGAATCACTGTGGAGATACAGCCCCTGAAGGAGACATCGCTGAAAGCAAAGGGAGAACATACTGGATTATTCCATCTTTGCACCCTCCAGTTTCCAACAGTTCCTCCCTTTGGCAAGAAAGCCTTGTAAATGCAGTTCCCAGCAATTCAGAACGAAGCAGGGAGAGGTGCTTGGAGCCAACAGATAAACAGATCATTTAAACAAGATTAAAATAGTTTCTTTCTCCAGGACTTCATTTAAGATGCTTCTGAGCATTGTACAAACTCTATGCTACACGTAAAGACACAGTTTCTCCCAAACTAAGTAAACTTTGAGATTTTTGCCAGTGGGGGTAAGATTAGAGGTGGAGGTTGAGGGTTCGAGGGAAAGTGTTCCTCAGAACATATTTTGAAAAATGCTGTGAGGTGTCTGTTTAGGCTCCTCATGCATGTGTGCTTCGGGAAAGGTAACGGAATGGGAAAACGTGGCTCCCTCGTTGCAGTCTGCACCTGCTCTGTACCAAGTGCTTCTGCACTTGTCACTTCATCTGCATGGTGGCCTAAAAGGGGAAGTCTTATCTCCGTGGGGACATAGCTATGGTATCTTTATCTACTTCTGAAACCCCAGATCGTATCTTCCCTGGAGGAGGTCTTTGTATCTGCTGCTGGGATAGGTCGGCAGTGCCAGGTTCTTCTTTGACAAGAATGCACAGACAGCTCCAGTTCTGCAAAGCCTCTGGTCTGGAAACCCAATGGCGCACGAGTCACTGTACCATATCGGGCCTTGGGTCCAATCAGTTGTTTTGTCTCTGACAATAACACACATGGTTCATAGACTGTCATGTGTGTTCTCTAATAAAATTCTTAAATACTTTTAAGGTTGTACTCAACTAATGACACATTTATTGCGTGCTTACTAGGTGACAGGAACTGGTGTGAGCATTCTACTTTTCATAATTAATTGAATACTTGCTATAAACTCTAAATTGGTTTTGTTATTATTTTCACCTCATAAATGGGAAAAAAAGAGGCAAAGAGTATTTATATAATTTGTCTGAATGCTTCAAGCTAGTAATCAGAGCTGGATTAGAAGTCTGTGTCATACAGATTGTAATACAAGACTTCTCAATATCCCATCATGACCTTTTAAGGATTCAGGGCTCATAATTCTAACCGATTCTTTGTACAAGAAATTTCCTAATGAAGAGTGTGATTGTTTCTCTTGAAGAAAGGCGAAATTGACAGTCATACTAAATTTCTGATGTCTAGATATTGAGGAGGTTAGGCTTTTTAATGTGCTCTTTTGAGCAAGGACTTAAATATACTTGTTCAATAGTTCACAAAATCTGGCCATAAGAATTTTTTTGCATCCAGCGTTAGTTAAATAAAATTTTATTTAAGCAAGATAAAGCAGTGGAAATAATAATATTAGGATTTCTGTTGCTAGGAATATAAAACCCTAGCTGAAGGGACTGGGGAAGATCTGTTCTGCTAGAAAGGAGCAAGAGCCGAGCACTGGAGGAACCCGGAACCCTAGTGAAGTTAGGCAGCTTAAGTGTAATCTAAGCAAACACTTACCTTGTTCTACTGCCAGGGATGGAGAATGGGCCAGTTTTTATCATTTTCATTTATCTACTTCCCTATCTGCTATAATCAATATATAAGTCATATTTTTATATAAATAAAATTTGATGAACAAGTTAGGACAGTCCTAGCTTTTTTTTTGTTATTTTATTTTTTTTTATTTCAGCATATTATGGGAGTATAGATGTTTAGGTTACGTATGTTGCCCTTACGCCCACCCCAAGTCAGAGCTTCAAGCGTGTCCATCCCCCAGACGGTGTGCATTGCACTCTTTGTATATGCATATACCCGTCCCCTCTTCCCCCCTCCCACCTGCCCAACGTCCAATAGATGTTATTCTTATATGTGCACTTATGTGTTGATCAGTTAATATCAATTTGATGGTGAGTACATGTGGTGCTTGTTTTTCCATTCTTGGGATACTTCACTTAGTAGAATGCGTTCCAGCTCTACTCAGGAAAATACAAGAGGTGCTATATCACCATTGTTTCTTAAAGCTGAATAGTACTCCATGGTATACATATACCACATTTTATTAATCCACTCATGGATTGATGGGCACTTGGGTTGTTTCGAGACAGTCCTAGCTTTTATTTTAATTCCTCTAGCTAACTTAGAAATTTATTGTAACACTATCCTTTTAATTTATTTACATGTGCAAATTATGCTATTTTCAAGAATTGGATACTTCTCTACTATTCACTGCAGTGGGAAGCCTTCATATGTGCCTAAAACTGCCACATACAAGAGTCACTTTTAAGCACACTTTGCCTCTTTTTTTATCACCTTTTGTGATTTTTTTAAAAAATAGATTACTATCTTTTACGATAGATGCTATAGTTAATAGATTTACCAAATAGGTTTAATATGTTTATCCTTTTAATCCAGAGAACTGTGAGTTTTGGTTTCTTGTTTAGCAGCTTCATTTTCCCCAATGTGACTGATAAAGTCACACTAAAGGGGTCACACGGATTTATTTACCATGCTTACTTGCAGGCCATCCCTGCTCCATCCTGACTCAGGTTTCTCCAGGCCAATGGCCATGGCAACGGAAATGAGGTTTTGTAACTGCACCAGACCGATCTGATTTGACTGTTATGTAACAAAGTTGTGAGGTGTTTTTGTTGTTGCTATGGACCCCCAGGTTGAAGGTCACATAACCTGAGCATGCCCAGATGAACCACCTATGTGACCACAAGTGGAGAGGACGTGCTTTGAATTAAGAAGCAGACCTCACATGGCAGATGCAGGATCCAATCAGATCGAGCGGTGGTGTCACCCCATGGCAGGATTTAGTCAGATCATGCCTCCTGGTATTACTTCCTTGCAAGATCCAATCAGATCACGCCTCATTACCCTATGCTTATAAAATCCGACCCAGCCCTCAGCTCGGGGAGACAGATTTGAGTGTTCTTCCTATCTCCTTGTCAGTCAACTCGCAATAAAGCTTTTTCTTTTCCCAAAAGCAGATGCTTTGATATTGGCTTCTATGTGTTAATGGGCATCGAGTCCATTGATCGGTCAGTAAGTTTTTTATATAATTGGTGGACAATGGCATTTTCCTGGGTAAGCCTTAAGGCTCTGCTTGCCACTCTGCTCTCCCCTTCTGAAGGCAGAGCCTAGCTCTGGTACTTGCATGGCTCCACCATGCTTTGTCCTTGCCAGCTCGATGAGGGCTAGACTGGCGCTGAAAAAGTGGTGTGGCTGGAGAACTCGGTCCAAAGGTAAATTCTCTTCTAGAGAGTGAAGAACTGACCAAATCCAATCCTTTCTGGGGATGTTTGAATGTGACACACGACACACATGGAAAATGAGAGGCAGATAAGCAGTAAGCAGAAAACATGAGAAAATAGCAAGGAGTGAGTACACGCCACAAGGTGAGAGTGAAATAGCAACAAACTCGGTAGGTGTGGGGCAGAAAAACCCAAGAGGCAGCGACCAGGAAAGCTGCCTCATGAGAATGTCTATTTGACTCGTACTGGGACTCTGGAGCTGGAGAATCCTGACTCAAGTTCCAGGACTGCCTGAAACCTCTTGTGCACCAGTTAGAGCACTTTCTGTGCCTCCTTGTTTCAGGGTGTATTTCACGACAAAATACTGATTCGTGATTCGTGGGAGTTTGGGATAAGAGGGTTTACTTCAACCCCCTGGTCGTACTGGGTGACAGCATGTAGATGGTTTGTGGTCTGCTTAAGTGAAGAAACATGGTGGCAGTAGACAGCCCAAGAAAATCAGAGCCCGTCTTATCTTTGGAATGTGTTGCAAGTTACCAGTCCTCATTTTGTGGAGTAAAGGTTCATTCTGAAAGAATCCTGTTCTAAAACATCTATTATAATCTCTTCCAATTGCTTGGATGAAAACTGTTTCATGAATATTTCAAGAGGTCTCTTTCCTGTCTAGAAAATGCTGGCAGAAAGCCTGGTTCTCTTGTCATTCCACCCACCTGCCCACCTCTTCTACAGGATGTGGTGCTTTTTTAAAATCAGCTTTATGTGTGTGTGAGGATATTTCTGGGAGTATATTTATTAGTCTGGTATTGTTTTAAAAGCCAACATTTCTTCAATCTGCTTAGTCTAAGAGAAACCACGTAATTCTTCACATTCAGGAATGCCTACTGCGGGAAAACTTCTCATATCTTGCCAACACATTTTTAATTATATTTTTATCTACATTGTCAGTGGACAAATAATCCAATATTGCCTAACGGATTGCAGGTCAGTCTTCATTTTCAGTATAGTTATTTTAGTAATCTCCTTTTATCCAACTTTTAAACTGCCTTATGTTTTATAAGTATGTTCCTTACTTATTTCAAATGACTAATTATGGGGTTCTATTTCTTTTAGCATGGTAGAATGAACTATAATACCTGCAATATATTTTAAAATAATAGTTAATTTTTCCCTTTATTATTAAAAAGTAATACAGGCTCCTTATATATAAGATTGATAAAATAATGAAAATTTTAAAATTATTAATATCTTACTTTTAGAATTTTTGTGTATCTTTTTATAGTCATTTATTTTTAACATAAGGATTATATTTATTTATAGAAATGGTATCATTCTCTACATGCTGTTCTTTCATTTGCCTTTGCCATTTAATACTAGATAATGAATATCTTTCTATGTCACTACATAGCCATAAATTAACAAAATTAATGACTATTGCATATTCACTCATTTAATGTGCTATAATGTATTTAACCTGGAATTTCTTAATCTAATTCAACTACACAATATTTGAATGTATAATGTGTGGTTGGAAGACCAAAGGAGCATGTAATGCAAATCTGTATTAAAGAAGACAGCAAAAAATGACCACGCAAATAAATCAGAAAACATTTTTTCCCATAAATAGAAGAAGAAAAAATAGAGAACCTGATTTATGCATGCCTTACTAGGAAGAAAAATGAACTAAATATTTTAAATATATACCGAAACTATAATACAAATTAGATTTGTGTAGAAATATCATCAAAGTGATGACATGCAAGAAAGTTGAGAAATGCAGTTATGTGTCAATGCATAAACTGAACAGCATTTTGTTTGAATTATTGCATAATTTACTGGTGGTCTCCAATATGGTATTTCCTGTTTGAAAGTGAAATTCTTTCAGTCTAATTATTCCTTCATTCACTCATTGAGCAACTATTTGTTGAAGATCTGATATGTGCCCGTCCCTCTCCCAATCTCACAGTACAGTTGTGAGCCAGATATGATCTTTCCTTTCATGAACTCACAAACTGATGAAAAGGGCAGACATTAAATACATAACTATACATCTAAGTGAGGTGGCCTGAGACTTTTTTACCTTCCCTTCTCTCTTTCTCTCTCTCTCTCCAGTCCTGGCACAAACAAAATTAAGGACACTTGGAGAGGCCAAAGGGAATGAATGTTGTCAGTGTACTGAAATTTCAGTGTACTGAAATAATACCACACTGAAGTTAAACCACTGAGTGGTCCTCCTCTTCCTCCTCTGGCTACACGGTGGAATCCAAAACCCAGCCTCCCTCTCCTATTCCTCCATCTGCTGTGGAGCTTGTTCAGAACTCCAGAGGCCACAAGGGCAGGGGGAAGATAATGATGGTTCAAAGTGGGAAGATTTCCCTGTCTCCCGGAGGGAGACATTGGATTCATGTATCGATGTATCTATGTGCTTGGATGTTTAAATACCCACACATGTTTTAAAAACTTTTAGTACAACTTGTTCTACTTTTCTCCCATTTACTTAGAGAGATATGTTGAAGGAGAAAAGAATCAACTCTTTCAGAATTCTTGAGGATTTTGGTACATTATAACCAAAGTATATAAATCAGTATATACATCTGGATATGTGAATATACTCCCAATATGTAACTGTGTGTGCAAATCTCTGTGTGTGTGTGCATTTTATAACCATTTTGTTATGCCCTGCTATATCTGAAGAGGCTCTGGAACACTGTGTCTTGGCTACGGATTAGAATCAGTTGGGTAGTTTTAAAAAATTCTGACCACCTCCAGAGAATCTTATTTGATTGGTCTGGAATATGGTCTGTGCATGGGGAGTTTTAAAACTGCCTAGATAATTCTAATGTGTGCCCAAGTTTAAGAACTGTTGGCCTAGAACAAAATGTTACAGCTTAAAAGAGACAGAGAAACATGTTTGCTTTTCTTATTAAATGTGCTATAAATATGAGCATTACATTTGGAGCTTAAACTCTACAGGTGAACTATTGTTTTCTCACGTTTTCCCATCCTTCTGTAGCAGGCCCCTCGAGCTTTCAGTACCCCAGCGTTTTTTAATAACTGAAATAATGTAAAATTGGACGAGGCCCTTAGCCGTTTGCACATGTTAACAGCTTGCTTCCTGCCCGGCACACCTTGTTCTCACAGCAGTTACGAACCGCTAATTTACTGTTTCTTTAATGGGAAGAGATAACTCCAAGATCAAGAGGAGAATCTGGAGTTTATTTTGCAGAAAGAATAAATGCCCCTGAAAAAGTTGCAGCTAACTGCTGATGCCCACAAGTCTGGTTACTCAAGGTGTTTATCTGAGACTAAAAACAACACAGACTTCCCCCTTCAGTTCCTGAAATTCCCCACTGTCTCATCCCCCACGTAAAAGCTCAGCGCTTCCTCTCTTGAGAAGAAGGATTGAAGAGATTATACTCTCCTGTTTCCTTGCTTTGGCCAAATTGAATAAAACTTTCTCTACCTCCAAGCACCAGTATCACAGTGTTTGGCTTTAACTGCACATTAGATACACGAGCCTGAATTTGGGGTCCTCCAACACTCCCCCAATACAAACGTCTGAGACAGAGCTGCCCCAAGACTCTCCCTAAGTCTGGCCGCCTGCTGTCCAATTCTGAATCACTATCCGCTTGGAAGTTACACATCTGCGCTTGGGATGTACGTGCCTACTTCACATGGCCTGTGCCGGGAACTTCAGATGACTGCGAGAGGCTCTTTCCTTTATATCACAGGGGGAATTGAAGTAAGGACCCTTAAGATGGTAATGCTATTACTACATATACTGATTTCTACTGAACCCGCATTCTCAGAACTATGCTTCCTCCTACGGTGACTATGTATAAATCTTATTTCAGAATATAGATGAAATTACACTTAGGAGACATATTTAAATAATGTAGAACTACACGGCTTAAGGTGGGGAAATAAACATTTTCCACTTACCCTGTGGCATTTTTACACAAAATTTGAAAAAAAGCAAATTAAGATTCAAATAACACATTTAGCCTCTCTTCTCTAATAACTATCTCCCCGAGGTGCAGATGAGAGTTGTAAGCTGAACATGAGAAATATGACTTCAATTTCAACCCGAGTATACCCCAACTTAATCATTAAATTAAAATGTGAGTTACTGTGAGTGTTCAACTTAGATAACTTCAGGTACCAATTAGATTTTTCTTTAAAATGCTCACCACATTTAAAATGAACATTAACACTTAAATATTTACATTTCCAAATGGTCTACTTTCTAAAACTTGGAACATGAGCATCAAATTCCATTTATAATAGGATTTTTTTATTTAACGAATATATATTCAGTCCCTACTATGTGCTGTCAGCAGTGATGCACTAAACCAATATTGTATTCTTTTGTGGAACTCGTGGTTTAGTGAGGTACATGGGAAATTAAAAATATAAACAAATAAATTTATAATTATAAAATAAATACAATGACAGAAATGGAAAATGTTCCTGGATGGCAAATAAGGGGTGAAGAATAAGAGATTTTAGGGTTTTGCAAATTAAAAAGCCCAGAATGAGTAGAGTATGAGAATAGCATTCTTAGTATTAGGAACAGCATGTGCTAAAAGCTGCCAGACAAGAGGGAGCTTGGAGCGTTCAAGGTCACATCGCTGGAGCTCCCTGAGCGGCCAGTGAGTGAGGCGTAAGATGCCATCGAAAGGTAAGTATGGCTTTGGAAGGTAGGGTAAATTTTGATTTTATTCTAAACATATGGGAAGCAATCAAGAGGGTTTAAGTGTGACCCAATTCATATTTTCAAAACATCATATGCCTGTTCTATGGAAAAGGATTATATTTAAGGCAAGTATGGAAAAGGAAGATGAATTAATAGGCTAGGGCAGTGGTCTGCATGAGAGATGATGGCAGCCTAGGTTACAAAGTGGGCAGAGGAGATTGATTTGCATTTATTTAGTGACTGTGGAGGTCTAGCTAACAGTCATGATAGTGGATGGCACGGAGAGGCTTGGAAGAGGCAAGAATCTGGGGAACCCGGGTTCCGGGTTCAGTGACTGGACGTATGCTGCAGAAATCACTGCGGTGGGAAAGACTGGTGGAAAACAGGTTTCGTTGCTCTTGTTGTTTTAGTGGAGCTTGTAGAATTTGAATAGCATTTTGCATATATTAACTTTGAGATTTCTATAAACCAGTTATACTTAGATGTCAAGGTATAAGTATGTATAACTTCTGTGCTCAGAGGAGAGCAGGACTAAGGCTATAAATTCAGTCAGTATCAGCACATGGTATTAAAAAACTTTTTATTATGGATTACAAGGCAAATGGAAGTAGAGATCAGGACAATGCGCCCGTGTGCCCTTCACCCAGCTCAAACAGCCACTGACTTGTGGCCAGTCTTGTTTCAACTACACCATCCATTCCCTATCCCCTCCTCCCCACCACCAACACCAACACTACTGGATTATTTTGAAGCAAATTCTACATATTTGCTTCATGAATAAGTCTGTATGGATTTCTAAAAGATGAGGACTTTTTTTTTTTCACTAGAGACAGGGTCTCACTCTGTTGCCCAAGCTGGAATACAGTGGCACAATCTAGCCCACTGCTGCAGCCTCAAACTCCCAGGCTCAAGCAATCCTCCTACCTCAGTTTCCCAAGTAGCCAGGACTACAAGCATGTGCCACCATGTCTGGCTAATTTTTAAATTTTTTTGTAGAGATGGGATCCTGCTATACTTCCCAGGCTGGTCTCAAACTCCTGGCCTCAAGCAATCAATATGAGGATGATTTATAAAAATATAACCACAATATCATTTACAACTAAGATAAAGTTACAGTAACTTCTTAATATTATCATATACTCAGTGTTCCAATTTTCTTGACTATCCATAATTATTTATTATACAATTTTTTGAATCAAGATCTGAATAAGGTCCATACATTATAGCTGGACCATTAGTTGATTTTTTTTTTTTTTTGTCTTAAGCTTTTTTTAATCTGTAGCCTTTTCCTTTCCTCTTTCTTTTTTCTCCCCTTGCAATTTATTTGTTGGTAAACTTAATTCTTGGTCCTGTAGAGATTCTTACAAACTGGATTTTTCTGATTACATCACCATGGTGTTATTTCTCCCAATATTTTCTCCTTAATCATAATCTCCTGTAAATTGGTACAGTAGTCCTAGCCTTATCTGTGGGGAATACTTCCAAGACTCTTAGTGGATGCTTGAAACCAGATAGTACTGAACCCTACATACACTGTTTTTTCCTATACAAACATACTTACACCAAAGTTTAATTTATAAATTAGGCACAGTACTCTCATGCATTGGGGCCATTATTAAAGTAAAATAAGGGTCACTGGAACACAAGCATTGCAATTCTGTGATAGTCAGTCTGATAACCTATAAGGCTCCTAAGCGATTAACAGACGGATAGTGGTCTACAGCATGATCTGCCTGACAAAGGGATGATTAATGTCCTGGGCAGGATGGAGCAGGATGGCAGAAGATTTCCTCATGTTACTCCAAAGGGCCCACGATTTAAAATTCATGAATTCTTTATTTCTGGAATTTTTATGTTTTCAGAACTTGGTTGACCACAGGTAACTGAAACCTCAGAAAGCAAAACCACAGATAAAGGGAGTCTGCTGTGCTTAGATCTATAGGTTTTTATCAGCCTCAGATTTGAGTATTTTTGGTCAAAAATATGCATAGGTGGTACTATATATTTCCATCAAATTGTCACAGAATGTCTGGTTTTGTTGCTTTTTTTGATGTTAGCAGCCATTGATGATCATTGTGTAGATCTGTTATTTCATTTAATGTCGCAAAATCCCTCTTAATTTGGTTTCTGGGCAATTTTGATACATTTCCTGTTTCATACTTGGAGTTAGCCACTTCTTTTAGGAAACCCAGTTCCCTTTAGTTGACAATGATATTGAGAGAACACCATCTGGGTACTCACTGATTTGAGGTTGATCACTAGTTCTAGGTCTTGTCAGTGGATACAGCTAGGGTCTACATTATGCTTTCATATTGAATTTCCCTTTTAAATTCAGGACTCCAAAGTTTTTACTTAACTATTTCAATCTTGTATACTGATGGTTTCTGATGTCATCAGAAAAGATGATTACCTAGTGAGAGTACAGAGAGGCCCATAAACTGAGTCCCATGAAAAGTGCTATTTAGGGGATAGAAAGAGAAAAAAAAAAGCCTGAAAAAGCTGGCAGAGAAGGAGTAAGTAGGTATGGTGCCCTGAAAGCAAGCATAAGAGAATGTTCTCAGAAGGAAGAGATAGTTGCGTTGAATGACCCTGAGCAGTCAAGTAATATGAGGTGGCATTGCATAAATTTGTACTTGGTAAAAAGGAAGCAATAGTTTCAGGAGAATGACTAGGGCAGAAGTCTGGTCAGAGTAGGCTGATAAGGGGCTGGGAGATGAGAGCATGCAGACACTGTGGACAGAGATATATCTTAATTCTGAAAGATGGAAATAAAGTGGCCCGTTTACAAGCAGGTTTGCCTCAATAAGTATTTCTTAATTGATAAACCTAGGTCTCAGCCAGGGGAAGTTCTATCTGAAGAAAATTTAAAGAGAGCAAGGCATACATGCTTACAAAATACAAACTAATGGAGCATAGATAGATTTCAACACAGGTTTCTTTTTACATTAACTAGATTCCTCAGTGTAGCGGATGATTCAATGCATGAGAATGTATTTATGCACAGTCCTTTCTGCAGGTCTATTTCATAAACTGAGAATGTCTGTCTTCCCTGAACAACGGAGGTCTATTGCAATGGGAAATCACTGACGTCTCTTAACACTAGTCCCATCACTCAGGCTATCCTTTCTCTACACTGCCCCCGGATCCCTCTTCCCTGCAGCTGATTATTCCATTGTTCTGACAGTAGGCAGATTCACAGGGTAAGGACAGAAAATATCCAAACTTTCTTTCATTTCCATGTGTTGTGATGGATTCACCTAAAGTAATTACCTAGGCTATCTATTCTTAGCCTCTCTGCCTTGGCCAGATGGTGTGTTCCTCTCCTCTACAGCCCGTTAGTTTATTTTAGCAAACCCTTGAGACTGCTTCAACATCCCATAAACACAGTGGATGAAGGCTAGGTTCTTTCTAGGTTAATGATTTTGAGATCTGTGTTTTTGAAACCTAAGCACTGTTTCAGCAAAGGAAAAAAAATCAACAGATGGGAGAGAGGGTCACTATCCGTGATTATGAAGGCAATAAAACAGCTTACATAAGGAAAAGAACAGACTGTGGTTGAGTTTAGTTCTTCCCCACAGTTATGTGATAATGGATACAACGGTGAATCAGCCTTGCCCGTTGCTTAGAGAGTCTTTAGGAGCAAAGACAAATGGTAAAATGACAACAATTATTCTCATGCTTTTCAGTTGGGCAATGTTTTACTTCCTACTGAGAGTTCTTTCTCCAGAATTACAAAGCTTGCTTTGCAATGAAAGAGGTTGTGGTATTGATTAACTTTTGTTTTATAACATATAGTCTGTAGCAAGTAATTTTAATATGTTTTGAAGAGCCATAATCTTTTGAATTGGAAACCTCCATTTAAATGGACCCGGTATGACTACTCAAATTTAGTAAATCATCTCTCTGGGGTGACGGTCAGGGGAATTATTTTGAATAGCTAGGGTTAAAAATAGTTTATCTAAAGACAATACCTTAGAAGACATCAGTGCTTTTCTTGTAGAGGAATACCCAAGAAGGGAATGGGGGTTGACTTTAAAGAAAGGAAAATATGAGGGACTAATAGTACACTTTCAACCCCATTTCTCTTCTCTACATGGGCACAGGTACAAGAGCCCCGTCAGGCTTCAGATTTTCTCTCTTTTGTCTTGATTACTGCTACCACCAGAGGGCTTCATTGCTTGAGCAGCGTGTACAGCAAAGCTCAAATTAAAACACCTTAGGCAGAAGCGGGGTGGAGGACGGGCGCAAGAGATGGCGCTGAGTTAACAATAGGTATAATTTCATTGGGGAAAAACATCTTTCCTTCTAAACTTACATTTATTTTTGAACTTAATATCCTAGCTAAATTATCTATATTTGCTGATTCATGTATAGTCTGAAAGAAGTACTGTACTGAAGAGGTCATGCGTATAATGAAATGCCATGAAGAATGGCCTACAAACATTGTGACACATAATCGTAAATGCCTTTCTAATTGGCTAAAATCTTGAGTCACGTATAAACTGGGAGCTAAGCTGATTTCCACAAACTTAGGACCTAGAAGACGGCTGGCGGTGCCAGTTGTGTTTCTCCTCGAGAGTGGACGGAGTAAGCATGGGGCAGTGGACTACTCCATTTCTAAGTACAAGACCTTGGACAGAAATCACTGTTTCTTCACTAAGTTCTAACTGCCTATACAAGTTTCAAATTAAACAAAATGATTTGGCTCAAAAGTTGCCATAGATTTGAAAATACCCCAGTTCTGCAGGTTGGCCTATAGCTCTAAGAAGCTCAACATTTTTGGTTTTGTTTTTAGAAATGAACTTATCCACTTGGAAACTTTACCTTTTTCCTGATTTCCATTCATTTATTTAAATATTTAAACCTAAAAAGTACTTAGTTCCCATTTGCCAAAATAGTTCCTATCTTGACACAATCAAAAATTGCCTGCACTGATAAGAGTAAGTAACGATCCAGGAAGAATAAGAGAACAATACTTCGTGCTTCATCTTATTCTGAAAGGTTTCTGATATAAGGCGGGAGGCCCTTTGTCCTTTGTGTCTCAAATCACACGTACTGCAGAGCCCGGCTGTGTGCCACACAGAGACGGAAACCTTTTCTAAACACGTAATTTGGCACTGCAGGCATGTGAGGAGGGTCACAGGGCAGTAGCCAATGTTCTGTGTGTCTTCCTGTCTGTTTCGATGGAACTTCAAATACATACAGTTTCAAACGCATTGCCTTTCAGCTACCTTCTGATTGTCCTGAGGAAAACAGCCCCAAAGTCTCCTTTAAATATAAGGCAATCAATTTCTATGCATCATCATAAGAACAAAATGTTGCCAAGTTTTGTATTTGAATCAGTTCCAATAATTTTGTAGAGGGTGGAACAGAGCAAAAAGCTCTGCTTTCTCTTTCTGGACCGGTATAGGAACATTTTTCTCTCCTGTTTGCAAAGAAGTCCTCCATTTGTCCTGTGCAGTCACCGTCTAACGTGTTTTCTTACATTTGGGGGATCCCATCTGTTGATGTTAGCAATGAGCAGGCTAGGCAGAAAATGGAGAAAAAAATCAGAGGTGGGAATCTGAGCCCTGAAAATGTGTGAGAAATGCTCAGAAAACCCATATACACATATTCTAGCAGTTTCCTGGAAACAATGGAAATCCTTTTCTTCTTGAAAAACTTCCCTTCCTCCCTCTGCTGTCCAATTCCCATTCAAAACCCGTGTTCTAGCAGCAGTCACGTGTTTCAGAGGCAGCAGAGGAGACACAGAGCCGTGACCATATGTGCAGTGCAGTGTAGGTCTAAAATACAGGCCCTTTTAATTAGAACCTTAAACTGTTTTTTAACACTATGGTTTAAACTTAGAGAACTGTATGGTTTTCTATCATATAGATTCATGCTACCACCAAGCTTTTTCTTTTTTAAATTAATACACAAATAGGGGATACATAATAGGTTGCCCAGGGATGACACATTTATCCTCACTAATGAGGATGGAGTGTGAGGATGCTCACTTCTTGCCTAAGGCTGTGCTGTTTTTAGTTCTTCATCCGGTAATTGCGGAATTAAATAGTTTACACTGGCTTTTGTGATTAGGAAAAGGAGAAATACATTTTAGGAGGTTAAAAATCCACTTGAATGTGGCAAAGTTACAATTTTCTGTTAGTACCGGCCTTTAAAAATTTCTGCATGCATGATTCTGTCTAGTCAGCCTTCCTCCCCACTCCACCCCCAAATCCCAGAATAAAATTCTTCCTTAAAGCTACTCTAATTGACCAATAAGAAATACTGAACCAGATGCCTGAGGAGAAAAAGTAAGAAACGATGTCAAAAAAATGTTTGGACAGAGCAAAAACTAGCTCCACAAGACTTGAACAATAGGCTTAAACATGAAGCTCTCAAAAGCCTCTCTCCTAGGTACTCTGCCCTCAGGTACCGAACCATCATGAGAATGTGATGCAAGACATAAATTAGTGGAATATAACGTAGACCAAGTCTAGCCAGAATGTTAAACTATGAACTTTGGGGAAGGTGTCTTCAAGGAAGTGGAAATACAATTGGTGAAAAGGTTTAGCAAGACAGTTGTTTCAAAATTAGGCTCCTCGAATTAAAGAGAAAGTTTTACTTGATTACTGAAGTGGCTGTTTTTTCTCTGCCAGCTGTCCTCATGTACTTGGTCTGGTGCAACACAGACCAGGGAAGGAAGGAAGTGTTCTCTGAAAAGTAGGAGGTGAAACTCAGGGATTCAAAAAAATCAACTACGAATTAACAGTTGAAAATAGAAGCTTAGCAGAGATTCAGTGGTTTGCAAATACGAAGAAAATATAGGAAGGAAACAACCGACATCTCACTTTCTAAAATTCTTCACTGCACGAACCTTAGTAGTAGGGGCATTCTAGAATCTTTTCATTCTGCACATACACACAAGTTTCACAGCTTAGAGGTCTTCTTTGAGATCAATAAAAAAAACAAAAAATCTGTTTGCCATTGATGTAGAAAATATTAAATTGCCCCATTTCTGGGTGGAAAGATACGTGATGTAAGTTACTCATTGATATGAAGTTACAAATTCTAATAATGAAAAAGTTAATATGAATTTAAAATTTTCATGAATTTTTATTAAAGTAGGTTTTGTTTTTTGAGTGGCAATAACAAATGCGAGTTACATAGAGAAAAGTACATTCTTATAAAGAGACTGGATCTAAATTGATTTATACAATATCTATCTGACACATAGTAATGCTATCTACTGGCAAGAGCACTTTATTAGAAGGGAAGAAACCTGTGGTCGATCCCTGGTTCTGACCATTACAAAAACCCTGTCCTTAAACAAGTACCCAAACTTTTTCAAGTGTTCGCTTTTCTTTCTGAACAAATAAGCATAATATCCATGCATTCTTTTTCGTGGCAAGTTTTGAGACTTGATAGAGATATTGTATGTGGATGTGTCTTAAACTTTTGCACATTAATATTCAATTAAATAGAATCTTGTGAATAGATGCTTTGGAATGTTCAATTAATAACGAGCCAGAATAAGCCTCTTACAACTCAGCAGCCTAATCCCTTAACAAAGTAAAAGACCTGGTGTTCAAAAATTTCAAGGCAGCAATCTTTCACGTATCTTTGTTTCATGCTATAGTTAGTGCTTGGCTGTAACTATTATATCTATTTCAGACGAAATAGCTGAGGTTTGCCTACAAAGTCACCTGTATTAAAACCACATAAAACTCTCTCAGATAAATTCGATCCATGGAAAACTTCTTTGGAATTTAATTATTTCAAATAGATATGGAGTCAAATGAAATTCAATGCAGCTGATCATTTGACTCTGAAAATCCTCAGAAACCACGGACTATTCACATGTCACTGTTAATAGTCGTGCATCACAAACACATCAATCTAGCCACTTTGATATCTATTAATACTTAATCTATCTGCTTTCTGATCAGCGTTGTTGTTTTATTTTAGACTGAATTTCCAGACATTCTTTCTAGAGGTTGGGCAATGGAACATTTGCTTATTTTGAATAGATTCAAACATTCCCCAAATAAAAAGAGCTCAGATAGTGTAATAATTTTTAAAGTTACTTTAGTTAATCTGCCCTTAAAAAATAATTAAATTGTGCTTAAAAGTACCTATAAAAATTTCATTTTGGTGCTATGTTTCCATTAATGTTTCTTACAAATTGTGTTATTCAGGGACTGTATATCAGAATCTTGCCGAGAAAGTTTGTAACTTCTTGTAGCTACCAGGTAGAATAAAATGTATATATAACTATTTTAGTGTGTGGGTTCAGGTTTTTCTCAACAAATCTTTTTTTTACTTTTCTCCCTTCAAAAATAACTGAGTTAAGGAAACACTTTCAAGGTTTGTTTAGATAGCTTATCAAAGAAAAAAAGGCAGGAGGGATTATTGGAAAAATATTTCACAAACCAAAGGTAAGGAAAACAACCAGGCTCAAGAGAAATTAAAGCAAGAACAAGAGAGCCAATATGAGCCAAGCATCTTCTCTAGATCTCATTTTGGACTTGCTTATGTATGTATCTTTGCTTCTCTCTTCACACTCTATATACTTCCTTTTTTTCTCTTTCTCTAAATAAACTGTCTCACAGATGTATAAAAGTCGTAAGTTCAATAAATTTTCACAAAATGAAATTCACCAGTGAAACCATCACCCAGAGTGATAAACAGAACAGTAACCATACAGGGAAGCCCCATTTTGACCTCACCCAGTCACCAGCTCTCTCCTCCTTAAAGATAGACTTCTACTATTGTAACTTAGTTCTGCCTGTGTTTTAACATCATATAAATGGAACAATATAACATTTTTTTATGTCTGGCTTCTGTCACCCAATATTATTTATCCATAATGTTAAATATGGTTTCATTTCTTTTCATATATTGTATTCCTTTGTGTAAATATGCCACAACTTAACCATTCTGCTTTGGTTGGAAATTCAACTTGTTTTTTATTTTGATAATTCAATGAAGTGTTTCTGTGTACATTCTTTAACTCATCTCTGGTGCATGTATTTGTGCATTTCTGTTGGATTTGTACCTGGGAGTAGAAATCCTCGGTCATATAGGTTATGCACATATCTATTTAGTAGATGCTCCTAGACAAATTTCCAAAACAGATATACCAACAATGTATGGAATCTCCAACTGCTCCACATTCTCACAAAGGCAATGAGGCAAATGAAAACGAGTTGTTGCTATAATATGAAATTATATTATATTATATTGTATTATATTAGTACATATCCAGAATAAAATTAAGAATGGGTGAAATTGAATGCATTTATTATGGCATTTTTTAAATCTAGAATTTTCATGAGAATTTTTATATACAGATTTCTTTCTCAGCAGAAAGTCTCCATCTTGTCATCTATTTATTGAACATAATAGACATAGTTATTTTAATGTCCATGAATGATAACCTCAATGCCTGGATCATCTGTGTGACTGTTTCTATTGTCTGCTTTTCCTCTTGGTATGCTTGTAAATTTTCATTGAATGTGGGATTTTTTTTAAGAAAAATTGAGAATCTTTGGAAATGTGGCTTTCCTCCAAGAGAGAATTTTCTTTGTCTTCTTCCAGTATGTTAAAATAAGAGCAGATAAACTTTATCCAGTCTTTTCTTAAATTGATTTGGGACCATATTTCAGTTTGTGAGAGGTGGTTGACTTACCTAATGTGAGAAACCAACATAGAGAGTCAAGGAAAATTAAGAAACCCAGAAATACGTTCCTAATAAAAGAAAAAATTAAATCTCCGAAGCCAACCCTAATGAAATAAAGATATGTTATTTACCTGACAGAGAATTCAAAAGAACAGTCATAAAGATGCTCACTGAGGTAGGGAGAGTAATTTATAAACAAACTGAGAATTTAACAAAGAGATAGATAATATTAAAAAGTACCACACAGAAATCATAAAACTGAAGAATATAATAACCAGATTCAAAAATTCAACAGAAGCATTCAACAACAGACTAGATCAATTAGAAGAAAGGATTAGCAAACTTGAAGACAGGTCAATGGAAGTCATTCAATCTGAAGAGTAAAAAGAGAAAAGAATGAAAAAGAGTGAAGATAGATTGAGGGATTTATTGGATACCATCAAGCTAAATAATGTATGTATTATTGAAGTACTAGAAGGAGAAGAGAGAGAAAAAAGAATGACAAATCTATTCAAACAAATAATGGTAGAAAAATTCGTAAGTCCGGGGAAGGAACTAAAAATCCAGATCCAGGAAGCTTAGTGAACACCTAATAGGATGAATCCAAAGAGAACCACACCAATACACATTACAATCAGACTTTTTAAGGATTAATCTATCTAGTTCTTCAGATGTCTCAACTGAAGGCTAGACTATTTACTAGGGTTTTTTGACTTGGGTAGGTTCTTAGCTCAAATTTTTATTTTCCAGCACAGAAAGACTATTAATAACTATACTTAGGTTTTCAGA
This sequence comes from Propithecus coquereli, assembly GCF_000956105.1. Taxonomy (NCBI): domain Eukaryota; kingdom Metazoa; phylum Chordata; class Mammalia; order Primates; family Indriidae; genus Propithecus; species Propithecus coquereli. Next base: position 3,657,916 of record NW_012155062.1, on the reverse strand, counting down.
CTCATAGCAACTGTTTTCTGCTTGGTTCCCCAGACTCTCAGTCTCATTCACTTATAAATGACAAATGTTTTAAGGGAAAAGCAACTCAGACTGTCAGGTTTACTTTTCAGAGTTTCCTTTCTCTTCAAAATAGTGGCCCCTCGATCTTGAATTGCCTTGCTAACCCTGAATGCCAAAATGTTTCTCCCCAGGTGCACAAGACTGCTGAAGGCTGTGTTCTGCTTTTACACTTCTTAGTCAACTGTTTCTGCTTCATTTACTCGTGTGTCAGCCGATGCTGCTTATGCATCAGCAAATGGATTGAGGCAAAAATCAGCATAGAATGTCATGTTTACCTCAGTGAGTTTCTCTTCAACCAGGGATGTTGGCCCATCAAGGGCTGGCTGTTTTGATAGCTTAACAATATTTCCAACAGATTTTTATTATATTTTGTCCAGTTTTTGCAGTTGTTTTTGTTGTGAAGATTAGTATGCTCCAAGTTAGAAGAAACAGAAAGCAGAATACTTCTCTTTCATTTTATCTTCCACTATATGCCCATGATATCTGCTTTTTCTCAATTGGGTTGAAAATGATCACTCTGGAGCCCCATGATTTCAGAGTCCAAGTACTCAACAGACACTGGAGGACGTTTTGCTTGTCAGTTCCAAATTTTCAAGATGAAATCTAGTTGGTTCAACATTATTACTGACATTGGGGAGAGGGGAGCATGGGTCATTTGTCCTATTATTTAGATTATAGGAGACCTGAGAAAATATTCTCTAAGGAGAGGTAGTGGGGTTTGAAGAAGAGAAAATGACAATTACACTAAAAAATAAGCCAAGCATAGAAGAAAGTCAGATAGACATAACACTAGTGGCTTGAAGTATCAAGTTCCAGTCTCCAACATCTATTTTCCTGATGTTCTTTTTATTTCTTTAGCCTAAGAGCTACCATGGTGTCCTTCCAAATTACAATAGTCAAAAAAAAAAAAACAAAAAAACACTCTATGTGCTTAATCTAGTTTTCATTGTGCTTCTGTGGCTTCTATTCAAAACATCCTGACTAATACATAAAACTCAACCTCTAGGTTGCTAAAATTATTGGACATGATGCAGAATGAGGAAATGACAAGTAGACAATTTGGAATTCTCATGCTCTTATTGCTCAACTCTGTTGATTCTTTCCAATAGGTTCTTGATCTTATTACATGGCTATTTAGTGGTCGGCAATGTTTTGATTTCCTTTGCATTCCCAATTGCTAAACATTCCATGATACTCTGCTAAGTGGTCTCTTAATATTTTCTGAAAAATATTGGCTCTCTTCCATGTCCATGTCACCATGCCCATGGGGTTCTACATTAGTTTATAACCTGTGCACACTGTACCCCAGTTCCCTAGTATGTGTCCCATGTTCATGTGGAAATAGGCAGGTTATTTCAAATTCTGCTCAGTTTAAAATATCCATTCTTATGTGGTTCTACTTTCAAAATATAGAGCCTTTCATTGAAAAGAAAATCTAAATAACTATGAAGGGAGTTGAGAAGATGGCAGACTAGAAGTAGCCAACGTGTGCGCTCTCAAGGAAAGGATTGGAAGATGCAAGTGGATGCCTACCTACGCATGGCTGTTCTTGGAAAGAAACTCAGGAGAACCGATGGGGGACACTCAAAGTGAAGGAGAAGGCAATGGGGTGATTCATTCTGCAAGATCGAAGGAAACTTTGGGGAGGCATTTACACATGGGGAATGTCAGGAGGAGAGAGCCCTTAGGCTCCATGCCCACCCCGTGGGCACTGTGGCTTGAGCTATGAGGGGGCCCCCACCTCAAACCTCTGGACTGATTGGGGAGCTGTTTAGAGTCTGTGCAGAGACATTGCACCAGAAAGCGGGTGCAGCAAGGATTTGGTGGCTACCAATCTGTGGTTTCTAAAACTGAGGCCATGCTGAGCTCTCAGATACAGAGCACCAGGTCTGCATGATGCTTGACTTTGCAGCCTTCCCATAGCCCCACCAGGCTGGGGACGGAATGGGCAGGGTGGACCCTCCCCAGCACTGTGCCCTGTGACTGGGTGCCTAGCACCCCTTTCCACCAATGCAGATTTGAGCAGAAGGGGTGCCTCAGGCACCACAGATACCACCTAAGAAGCCTCATGGTGACTGCCTCAGGAAGACCAGGGTGGTGGTAGAACCTGGCCACCTGGTAGCCCCAGCCTGCGGCCCCACTCCCTGCCACCCCTACTCTGCTGCCACCTCACACAGCTGTACCTCCATGGTTCCTGTGCCACTGCTACCCCCGACTCACGAGGCTCAGCATCTGCAGTTTCAGCACCACTGGGTGAGCCCTTCCATGTGGCTCCACCTCCGTAGTCCCAATGCTGCCAAAGCCATCTCCCGTTGAGCCTATGTGGCTCAACCTCTGTAGTTCCTGCACTGTAGTCTGAACCCATGGCCCTGGCCATGCAGCTCCTGCCCTGCCTCCAGGCTGTTGTTCTGGCTCTGAGACTCCCACTGCACATGGGCCAAGACCCTGCCCCCGAGGTATCACCACAGCTGCTGGAACTGCAGCTCTGCTCCCCCGAGGCTCTAGCACTGCCCCCAGGACCACAGAACTGCCTCAAGGTCCAGCACTCCTCCAGGCACACCCCAGCCTTAAGCCAACATTACACCCAAACCTGGCTGAAACAAACACCCACAGGCCAGACATCCATGCCATTGCCTAGATAGCCTCACCCATCTGCTATTGTCACCTCCATATCTTCCTGCCTCCCATTGTTTCCCTTTTCAGTGGAGGTATCTTCAGTTCTCATCCTAGGGCTATCCCACCATTATATGCTGGTTGTAGAGGGGGACAGATATCTTATTGTTATATTTCATACATCTTACAATCGTAAGAAACTGTAATAGAGGAGCTGGCACTGAAGGAATTATACCTGAGGAGCCTCATGTGCTCTGAGACCTTTATTTAGATGAGAAAATTCTGGATTTTGAACTGGTAGTATAATGGGATGGGGATTTTGGGGGGTCTTGACCAGAGGGTGCGTATATTCTGCATGTAGGAAGTGTGTGAATCATTGTGGGGCAGAGGGCAGACTGTGCAAGGCAGCCTCCAGATCACTCCCAATTACCCAAAAAGTATTGTGCCTTCCCACACTGAGTAGGACTGATTTTTGTAGCCAGTAAGATACTGTGTAGATGACAGAGCATGATTACTGAGGCTAGGTTACAAAAGCCATGTGGTTTCTGTTTTGTTCTCTTGGATCGCCTGCTCTGGAGGAAGCCAGCTGCCATGACATTAGAGCACTGGAGAAACCCTGTGAAGAAGGCCAGGAACATAAGCTCTCTACCAACACTTGAGGAGGAACAGAAAGGCCTGCTACCAATAGCTATGCAAGTGAGCAATCTTAGAAGTGGGTCTTCCAGGCCCAGTCAAGCATCAAGCAACTGCAACACCAGCAAGCATCTTAACTGCAACACCATGAGAGATTCCAAGCCAGACCAAACCTAACAACCACCCCCAAATTTCTGACCAACAGAGAGCATGAGATAATAATACATGTTTATTGTTAAGCCACTATGTTTTGGGATAATGTTTTATGTGGCAATACATTACTAATGCAATCCTAAAATCAGAAGGAGTAGGGCCAATGCAGTAGAAACATTGTGAGGAAAACAGAAAATGATATTAGGTACATTCAGAGAGATGTTTAGGGATAGATTATACAGGGAACTTCCGACTATGGTAAGGAATTAAATTTTATTATAAGTGCAATTCAATGTCATTAAAGAGTCTTAAGCCCGTGTATAACATACTGAGGAGAAAGAGAAATAAACCACATTTAGTTGCTCATTCATTCATTTAGCAAGTATTTGTTAAACACATACTTTATGTCAGATATAGAGACAGGCACTTGTGATACAGTAATGAACAAGGTACATAAAAAAGTACCTTCTTTAGAGAATTTATATTTCATCATTCAGGGCAATAACAAGCAGACAAACTAAAGCAAGATAAATATAGATGGTGGCAGATTGTGAAGGATATTAACAAGTAGAAGTGGAGGGAGTAGCATCACAGGGAAGGGTTGGAGGTCTCTCCTGTGAGGTCCAGAGAGACCTCCTGGTAATGATAAGGTTTAATCAAGGCCTGCAGGAAGAAGTGGCATTCGGCACAGGAAAGTGGATGACATGTCCTCAAGCATGTTGAAAAGGTCTTGATGTGGAAAGGAGCTTAACAAGATCATAGATCTGAAAGAAGCTAGTGTGGGCAGAGCAGTGTGAGCAAAGAGGGGGCGGGATGAGATGAGATTGGGGAACTAGGCAAGAGTGAATTTGGGGGCCACAGAGAGGAGTTTGGACTTGAGTCTAAAGGCAGTGAATAAACCTACCGAAAGTTTTTGAACAGATGAATATTAAGATCTGGTTTATATTTTAAGATAATCATTTGATGCTGTGTGAAGAAGGATTTAGATCTTTTTAATATTTTCTACAAAACATATATGAAATAGTCAAAATTTATATTTTGAAGAGGACAGGAGAAAAGACAGGGTGACCAGTGAGTGGTTTTTGCAGTAGCCCTGGCTAGAGAAAACAGGGCATGGATTAGGCTGGCAGCAGTCTACAGAAAGAGAAGTGGACAGACAGATGGATACAGAACACATTTTGGAGACAGCAGCTGGAGTTGCTGTTACATGGAGAGCTTACCGTGAGTTGCTCTTTTTGCCTTTATAATTAACCACATGATTTATTAATATTTTTCTACCTAAAGAATTACAAGACAAATGTTTGTAAAAATTAAAGTAAATGTAAACTAATTTTGTTTCAAATTGCTAAAAAATGTATAACCCTTCTTGAAACCATTCACTCTGTAAGGAATTACTGAATTAGGGGCTAACTCTTCGACCTTGCCTAAGGTCTCTGAGAAAACAAGGAGAGAACATACATGATAATGTGTGAGAGTAAGCACTAGAGATAGAAAATGCCAGCAAAGGTGTGGTGGGGTAGACATAATGAGAATGATTTTCTGATGCGAATCTCTATTTAGAAATTCATTGTTGAAGCTCCCCCTTCGCACGCATGTGCACATTTTTATATATTTATTTATTATATGCTTAGATACTTTGTTTGCATTCTTGGTGCTTGTATTTTCACTACTGACTCCAAAGACTCGTTGCCTTCCTGTCCACCCCTTGTACAATTTTAATGTTGTATTTTATATCATCCTTAGCGCATCATTTTCACTTTGGGGACTTCCTCTCCATTTTTTTCAAGGAAAAAAACCATTGAGCTCAGTTGATTTTTATTATACTTTTTAGGCTCAGTAAAATATCTTCTCCAAGAATAATATCTGTTCTGTCAAAGTGAAATAGTGGATTACCTTGTGGTTGCTGGTAAATATCTGATATATTAGATATTATTAGTATGTCATCTTGTAGGCATTTGTTTAGGATCAAGCGTTTTTCTTTCTTAACAATTGTTCAAAGTGATATCCTCTTAGCTGAAGCATTACATATTAAGTAGTATTGAGTTTAAGGAAACAAAAAGATTACAAATATGTGTGCCCACAACTGCCTTATGGTAATATGTTTCTCCCAAGGTGATTCTTTGCAAATTTTGAAGGCAGGGCATGAAGGAAAAACTGCTTGGCAATCTGGCAGCAACGTGAAACTCATGGTATGAAACCACAGCCTCTCCTATTCTCATTTCCAATGGAAATTTGTTCTATAAAGAGTTTTCCCCCTAAAGTGATATTAACTTTATTGATTATTTTATTCCTTCCCTCTCTTACATTTTATCCTTCCCCATTCTTGTTTACTTCTTTTTCTGTCTTCAACTCACAAATTACATCTCTTCATGAACTCAGCCAGCATCTCCATACCCTTTCCTAATCTCATTTTACCCTATTCTTATCTCTTCTTCCTAATTTTCGTACCCATAATCCAAATGTATGTGTGCATTACCATACGTGTATATGTGCAAAGGTATACAGGTGTAAGAATCGTCACACACGATGACTCTGTAAACAAATTCACTCCTCATGCTTTCTTCTGCCTCCACCTAAACATTGCCTTCCTCACATTCTTTTTTAATCTCTCCTAGAATGAGGCCACACATCCAGCTTTAATACACTTCTTTCTGATTAAAAGTTGTTTTTTTTTTTTCAGGATATTATGGGGGTACCAACATTTTGGTTACATGTTATCACTTTGCCTTACCCAAGCCAGCATCAGAGGCGTGCCCTTCCCCCATACAATGCTCACAGTGTCCATTAGTTGTGAGTTTACTCACTCCCAGCCCCTCAACCCCCAGTAAATATTACTGCCATGTGAGCACCTTAGTGTTGATCAGTCAGTGCCAATTTGATGGCGAGTACATGTGGTGCTTATTCTTCCATTCTTGTGATACCTCACTTCGGAGGATGGCCTCAAGCTCTATCCAGGATAATGTAAGAGGTACTAGTTCATCATTGATTTTTATAGTTGAGTAGTACTCCATGGTATACATATACCACATTTTATTAATCCATTCATGTATTGATGGGCACTTGGGTTGTTTCCCCATCTTTGCAATTGTGAATTGTGCTGCCATGAACATTCGAGTGCAGATGTCTTCATTATACAATGTCTTTTGTTCCTTTCGGTGGATGCCTAGTTTTTTTAAGGATTAGAAACATGGAGCTTCCAGCTCTGGAGAATTTTATTAGCACTTGGGAATAGGAGAAGTTACTTAGGATGGACACGAAGAGCAGGCTTTCTAGCAGCTCTCGGAGGAAACTGCTGAAGTACAAAATCACACTGGGGGGCTGAATTTTGTTCTCTGTGGATAAAAGCTATTAGTTTGGAGTCTGTTTTCTTTTACTTTCCTTTTTTCCTTATGCTAAATACAGATAGAGAAGAATATGCTATATATGTGTGTATAGATGTATACATACATGCTTTGAAGAAAAATAATAAACTGATTATCTAACCACAATCCAGTTTAAGGAATAAAATACAGCCTGTTCCTTAAAAACCCACTTTGTGCCCTATCTCAAGACATCCTGCCTTTCCCTCAAGGGTAACCAATAGCATAAATTTGATATTTATAATCCCCTTCCTTTTTTTGTAGAGCTTTATTACCTATAAATTGGCAAATGCTCCAAAGGGAAAAGCAGTGCAAAATGTCATGTTCACCTTAATGGGTTTTCTGTCTCCCGAGTCCCTTTACCCTGCCAGTCCTTGCTGCCTCAGGAGCTCCTTGGCACCTTCAAACAGAAGGTTTTGTGTTTTTTATCTAGCTCTTCTTGATAGCACAGTTGGCTCGATAGGAGCTGCTCCATCAATTCCAGAGGCAGAATTACTTTCTATAGTTAACTAATAATATAAAAAGCACGGTGTGATATGAAGAAACCTGAACCCAGGCTAGGAGGCTTCTTGCATACAAGAGCACTGCCGATGTTTAGAGGCTTGCCAGGGAGGAAGGGCATTTTAGGTAGAAGAAATCAGGCAGAGCTGTGTAGGAATGTGTGGAATGGCATGGTATCACTGGGGAAACGCAGAGAGTTCTCTCTTTCCAGCACTCTTCTTTCTTTAGAGTGACGAGGCCTGCCAATTCTAAGTTTCCATGATAGCTTGAGTAATATCCCTTTCTTTCAGAGCTGGAGAATTAGCCTAGTTAAAGAAGGCTAAAGTGAGTGACATGTCATTGTGAGTGTCACTTACAGGCTGTCTTTTAAAAACCACTCCATCTCTGTTTTGCTCAAGTGGACTTCCAGGGTTGTATACTCCTCCAACAGTTGTCATAAAGCCATGATAACCCCTCATATATGGAAGATGTGCTATACTAGCCACATGCCTGACATCATTCTACTGAGGTCTCAGCAGCTTACTGAACATCCTGTATGTGCCCATCACTTCTGCCCAAGGAAGCTCACCATGGACCTAGGGAGCCAAGATCTAAATATATGAAAAGTCAAGTCACTTGAACAGTGACTCATTTATATCTATAATGTCCAGAAAGGCACCAATTCCTGCAATGTAAAGATGACTAGAATGTGTACATGTACTCCAGGATGTATGTACAAGAGTTCTCCGGGCATAATAACAAAAAAACTGGACTCAGTAAAAATGTCAGTCAATAAGGAAAGAATAAACTATGATATAAACATTAAGTAGAATGCTATAAGTTAAAATTAATTCACTGAGTGAATGCATCAACATGAATGCATTGTTATCTTGTATATAAACCATGACCACATACATATGTCACATATTTTAACTACTTTATTTTTCATAATATTGTTATCCCCCCAAAAAATTATTTTTAAAATATACTACAAAAGCATTTAGGGGCTTACTGAAGTGAGAAAATGGAGTAAAGACCCCATCACAAGATCTGGCTCAACCAGACCTTCTCTCATTGCTTGCACAGCTATGGAAGGTAGGTGGAGCTACACAGATGTAACAGGGCCAGAAATTCCTCACTCGGACTCCAGGAAGGGCAGGAGAACAAGTAGCTTTACATCTCACAAAAGTGGAAACTGGGAGTTTGGGGGTGACTAGGCATGGGTTCAGAAATGTGGGGAGAACTCCATGATCCTGAACCTGGTGGTGAGGAAGAGCTGGCACTTCCCAAGAGCCCCTTCCCTTCCTGATGAAGCTGGAAGATGGGCCTGCTCCCCACCTTTTAGCGTAATGAAAATGTACTGCAGTCCACCACTTGCCTGTCTTCTACCCTTGTATTAGTACTCTCCATTGCTCGCTAGAGCAGTAGAGAGCCCACAATTTGCAGTTCTGTGTGTGTGTAGAGGGAAACGCTCTTAAGCAGGCTTCTGTGGGCCTATTTACCTCCCAGCCCTAAATGAAAGTGACTCACACTCAATGGTCCTGGTCACAGGTTACCTCCCTTCCCCTTCTATCTCAACACCAATGAGGACCCAGCCTGCCCTGCATGAGTGGTACATGTGCATGGATATGTGTGCGGTAACCCAGGCTATCCAATTGCTGGACGTTATGGACCCAGAGTAGAAATAGTGTAGAGAAATGTCCCTTCTCTGCTCTTCCTCCCCCAGATGGGAGAAGGCCTAAGGAAAGACAGAGTAGAGGAAATATCCTAGCAAAGACAGGAGGGGAAACAGAACACACTATTTACAGGCTTGGGCAAGAAATCCCTACATATCCTCAGGTAGTATGTAGGTAATTCTCCTGCCACAGATTGAAACTAGATTCACAGCTGGACATGACAGTTGATTCCCTGGCCAAGGCCAGCTCTCTTGTCCCATGCATTCCAGCTCTGAAGGGAACCAGGAATAGGAACATTCTCCTGAAAACAGTGATTTTATAATAACATTTATACTAGTAGCAGGTGGCCAGTGGACACAGACAGAGTAGGCATGTGTTGAGGTGTATTTGTGTTGGGGTCGGGGTATTGCTGTGACGGACACCGGACCAGCCAGGACAGAGCCTAAACGTAGGGTAGGTGCTGCTTACGTCAGTTTGTCTGTGAGACAAAGATTTTGTCTCGTGCGAGACAAAGATTTCTCCTCATGGGGCAAAAGACTTCCCTTGGGGATGGGAAGTCTCTCCAGAGGGTCTCTTCATGGAGTTTGGCTTAATGGCATCATTGTGGAGCCTGACGTTCTCTCAGCCATCAAAAGTGGGAATGTTTACTGTGAAGAGACCCAGGGCTGGGGAAAAAGAAAGGGCAGAGAGCAAGGAAGAGGCTGGGTGTCGAGTAACTGGAAAAGAGAAAACAATGAAGAAAGAAAAAAAAAGCCCGGATTGTAGGAAGAAATAGAAACGTTCGCATCATCATGTACCACTCCCCTTATCCCACAGACACACGAAGACCCTGATTCAGGCCCCGTCTCCTTGTGTCTGATCAAGGCACTGTAGAACACATTGGTGCCATCTTGGTAGAGGTGTTCACAGGGTTTTCTTTGAGCACAAAGACAATATCTGCATGCTTGTCTTCAGGCATGGCTTTGTCCTCTTTGAAGAAGGAGCCCCTAGTGACTTATTCCACCCGTGCTTGAGGACAATGTGCAAGATCTTATCCTTGATGCAGACAGTTTAACCATCAGAGTGGGGATGCCAAATTGTGATTTTTATTTACTTGGCAGAGCCTCAGAAGATTTTCCCCAGGGATACCTGCAAGCCGTGCACCACAGGTGGGTCCTGTACCTTGTGCAAAGGATTCATCCCTCTAGTCAGTCCACTGAAGCCTAGATAGCCAGCATCCTCAGATGGGTTCTCAGCCTCATTCACTTCCATGTCATCTGGGTCAAAATAGTTGGAGGATTGGATGGAGCAGATGCAGACAAAAAAGATTTTGAAAAGTTGTCAGAAGTAGGCAAAGGTGCTGTAGGGTCCCCACGAAAGCTGTGCAGGACAGTTCTCCTGGTGTCCTTGAATTGACCCACTTTCTCACTTTCAGCACTCAAAAATAACTGTAGAATATGCTGGGAATGCACATTTTCAGATTAGGGAAAAGGTGGCTGAAAAAGCCCGGACTCTGTCTTTGCCCCTCCCCAGTGCCCCCAACCCATAACAGGATGACCTTTAACACTTTAGCTCAGTGTATCTTATGACCACCAGGGATAAAACCCAAAGTGGGTCATCTTGCAGGGTCCCGTAGCTGTGGTGTAAGTGGGGCATGTGCAATCAAACACTCCATCCACCCGGAGCAGCTTCCCTGAGCCTTGGGGGATGAGCTCGCAATGAATCCTAGGCTTCTGTTGTCCCTTTTTGTCTATCTCTAAGTAATAAACCCGTTTCATGTAACCTGTTGTATGTGTGTTGGGTGGCTGGGGTGATCTGTCTCCCTGGACTCAGATAAGTTAGTCATCAGTGCACAGTGAGGCTTCTTCACAGCTACAATGAGATGAGACACTACAGCCACCTGATGAGCCGGTCCCTCTGAAAGGGTGGAGCCAGTTCAGCCTGGCTCCATTCCAGTCTTGACCCTGCCCCGTATCTCACATCATGGACCTAGAGAGGCAAACTTTTTATTTTAAAGACAGTAAGCCAGGCCTATAGCCCTTAAAGTTTTCTTTTCTGCTCTTAATAACATACTTACTAATATTGCATCCATCATTTTATTTGATTCTCCCAACTTGAAGTTCAGAGAAGCATAATTACTTAAGAGATGGAAAATCCAGGACTAGAGAATTCAGACTCCCAGGTCTGTGCTGTTTATCATGAGCCCATGAACAAAGGAAATCCCAGCAAGAGAGACGCTGGCTTAAAAAATCTGAATGGATGGCCTTGGATTACAAAGCAAATCACAACTGGCTTCCACATCTTCTCATATCTTGAGAGCAACATGGGAGGAGGTGATCAGGCAGGATGTACACAGTGAGGCTAGAAAGCAACGTATCTAAGATGAGGTAGGGTCACAGTCCAGGTAGCGTCCCCCACCCGCCTCTAGCACTGTTTCTCCTGCCCTGACTCATGACCATATGAGAAATCAGTAGATCCCCAAAATGCAGGAGAACAATTTCTCTTAAGTCTAGAAATTTGTCAAATGTCCTGTGTACATACCAATGCTGCACAACTCCAGAGGGCACCATTCATTCACATTTTATGGAGTCATACTCCAGGAGATGAAGTGACGTAAAATAAGATCAGAATGAGGATTTCTGGAGTCATACAACTTCAATTCCTAAACCCCAATTTAATAATACGACAACTATGATGCATGCGTGGACCGGTACCTTGGAGACAGAGTGGGCGCAAGGTTTTCAAAGTCTGCCTGCTGGAACCACACATTTCTCTCTTGAGCGAAGTCCTGTCTAAAGGGATTCCTAAAGGACATGTCAAAGCTGGAAGTTTCCATTAAGAACTTAAATAGATTTTTCAGGGTCATTAAAAAGGCCTAGGAGGCCTTGCATCTATTGGGCTGTCCAATACGATCACCACATGGTAATTAAAATTTTAAATTAATTATAATAAAGTAAACTAAGATAAAAACTCAGAAGCTCAAACTATTCACATTTTAATTGTCCAATAGCAACACATACCTAGAGACCATCACATTGGGCAATGCAAACATAGAGCATTTTCATCCTTGTAGAAAATATTGTGGGACAAAGAACTATTAGTCCTGAAATCCGAAGTCTAAATTAGCCTCTTATTTTCCTGTGATCATTAGGACATATTTCAGTACCATTAGGGAGGCCAAGCAGATGTCTGTCATCAGGAGAAAGCTGAAATGTAGAGGCTTGAGCAGTCAATACCCGAGACTTCGCGACAGAAGAGGAGGGCTCTCTGGAGATGAGCTCTAGGGACAATACTTGCGAGGAGTTGCTGATGAGTTTCATCAGGGACAAGGTGCTGTATGGAAGCAGCTTCTCTAGCAGGTCTTCTACCTTGTGTTGTCACCAGGGAAAAAGTCCAGTTGGGTGAACAGAATCTTTTGATCATCCAGGGAGCACAAAAACGAGCTTATCTAAGGACAAAATTGTGTAGGTTGTCAAAATGTCTTTCCTATCAACATAGGATATACCAGGGAAGATACCCATCCCCTGTTCTGTCTGTCAGGAAGAAGAGACTTTAGCCACACGAACTGTGCATGCAGTCCATAAATTAAAAGCACTTGACATTTTCTATAACATATCTCAGTGATATAAATCATCCACTGGCCAGTAAATGGGTTATGCTGAACATTTGCATTCATTAGCTGAGCTGTCATAATGACAGAGTGTTGGAATTGCTACTTCTAGTCCTAATTCTGAGCATCAGATACTTGGGAAACAGGCAGACTTTGCTCACATAGCCCATAGCAGGTCTCTGCATGGGACCACCATCAGCTTGCTTTCTTCGCTCTTACTGTGTTTCTCACTGAGTGCTAAAGAAATGCTACAGGACCTAGAGAAAGCTGTCAGATCTCCCGTGAGATTACCTGAACAAGCTCAACAGAACAGAAAGGCAAAAGGAAATCTGTTCTTGCAGAGGCACACTTGCTTCGGCTTGCAGCTGTCAGGAAGAGGAAGCTCCGGTGCCAGCAGTAAAAATGGGGACCTCATCCAGCCACTTAATGATAAGATTTTTCTTAGAAAAGTAAAATTTTCTCGGGCATGCCCATTTAGACACTTCAGGGAGGATATTTTGCCAAAGAAATTTTTTCTGTCTTCAAATTGCTTTCTGATAATATGCAAATCCTCCCAAATAAGTAAGTGCTTTCCAGGAACTCTAAGTGCTTTGCAGCTGCTCCAGTTATTACTGGTGCCAACCTGTGGACATATATGTCTCCTTCAGGATATAATTACCTCCCATTTACTCTGCAGACTGAGAACACTACTTTCAAAACCAATCCCAAGCCCAAAATACACTTTTCCCTTTCAGGCTCAGCAAAGGGTCTAAAAGATGAATACAGAAGGTGTGATTTTCTCCTGAACGATTAGATTCACTTTGGTGACCCAGCTGACCTTTGAAGCAGTGCATTTCTCACACGTGCCTGCCTCCCAGTCTTCTTTGCGGGTCCTTCCTCACCGTGTAACTTCTAAGTGCTCCACAGACCAGTCCTTGACTCTCCCCAGGTGATCCCCTTCTCCAGTGATCTCATTCAGGCGCCTGACTTTAAGGCCCATGTATACGCTGACGACTCCCAAATTCAAACTGTCAACCCCTTAAGACATCCAAAATCTAACTCCAGATTTCCCCCTCAGAAATGTGGCCCACCTAAAGTTTTCTCCATCGTGTTTGACAATACTCCATCCTTCCACATGTTCAGCCCAAAGTGTTACTGTAATCTCTGAATTATCCTATGAGGTACTTCACAACAACTCTTCAGGAAAAAAAGCATGTATATGCACACTGTTTTATACTTTATATATATTTATACACACACACACACACACACACACACACACACACACACACACAGTTGATCCTTCACTGATGCAGGGGTTAGGGGCATGGACTTCCTGCACAGTCAAAAATTCATGTATAACTTTTGACTTCCTGAAAACTTAACTACAAATAGCCTACCGTTGACCAGAATTATCCATAACACGACAGTTGATCACATATTTGATACGTTATATGTATCATACACTGTATTCTTATAATAAAGTAAGCAAGAAAAAAGAAAATGTTATTAAGAAAACCATAAGGAAGGGAAAATATATTTACTATTCATTAAGTGGAAGTGGGTCATCATAGGGTCTTCATCCTGGTTGCCTTCACGTTGAGTAGGCTGAGGAAGAAGACAAGGGAAGGGTTGGCCGTGCTGTCCTGAGGGTGGTAGAGGTGGAAGGGAAGGCAGAAAATGTAGGCACATTCTGTGTAACTGTGTGGAAATACATTGTAATTCCTGACTTTCTGCTTTTCCATTTCTGTAAAAATATTTCTATATAGCACCAATCCTTCCACCATTTGCTTTACTTTCAGTGCTCATATCATAGAAGTCCATGCTGTAGAAGAAGCCAAGAGCAGCCTTGAACACTCAGAGACCTTCTGCCAGATTATGTGACGTCAGTTTGTTTTCTCTCACTACTTCTTCTATGTCCTCTTCCTCATCATCTGGCGATGGTCGGGAAGCACGCATCTCCATCAGGGCATCTTCTGTTAATTCCTCTGGTTCTTGTCTATTAGCTGTTGAATTTCTCCAAGATCCATGTCTTAAAAGCCTTCCTCCCCCACCTTTTTGCCATATCCGCAATCTCTTTCATGATTTTCCTCATTGGCTCCATCGTAAATCCTGTGAAGTAATGCACTACATCTGGACACAGTTTTCTCCATCAGGAATTTATTGTTTCAGGCTTCATAGCTGCCGCAGCTTTTTCTATAACAATGATGACATCTTCCAGACTTTCTGATGTTCTTTCTACTGAGGTTATCTCCCATAGCATTGGCAATCCTTTCTATAGGATCTTGAGGCTGATCTCAAGGCTGAATTAAAGACATTGTGTTTGGGGACAAGTTGACCACTTCAGTACCCTTTGGTGTTGAACTCAAGGTGTTGTGGGTGGCCAAGGGCATTGTCCAATAGCAAAAGAACTTTAAAAGGCAGTCCCTTACTGACAAGGTACTTCAGGGACAAAGCATGGATAAAAGCCAATCCAGAAGAAGAATTCTCATTGTCCAGGCCTTCTTGTACAACCCAAAGACTGGCAGCTGGTGTTTATTTCCCCCCACCCCCCGGCCCCCAAGGCTCAGGAGTTAGCAACTGAGGGAAAGATGCAAGTTCCCCATGGCATAACAGAAACACTGTGCTATCCTAAAGTGCTCGAGAACATTGTTACAAAGTAGATTAAGTAGGTACCAAGATAACCACTGGGCCCATAGAAGTGCCCAGCACGGTCTTGACCTGAAACAGCCAGCTCAAACCAGTCCTGACTCCTTTAGAGCTACTTTGATTGTCCTATGTACCCTTCAGCTAATTGTAATACTAAAATCTCTGCCTAGTGGAAAATTGTAACACAGTTAACACGACACATGGGTTGCATGACAACAGTGTATCATGATGATGCTGAGCCTGCAGGATTTGTTTCACTGTAAATAAGCAAAGATACATTGTAAAAACTTTGCATTACCCATTGGGAAGAGATTTAAAGCAATGCCTCAGGGTAGGCAGATTCAGATTTTGTTAGCAAGAAGCTCCTGTGGAAGAAATCCCTGTGCTGTCCAGTAGCAAGCACCCTTGTAAGTAACCTCTAATAAATTCATCTAACTCATCAAGCTGGACTTGCCTGAGTCGTGCTTCCGTCTCTCGGCTCCCTGTCAGGTTGGGCAGTGGTTTTTCTATGCTGTCCCAGGATTTTCCTGAAACAAAAGCTTTACAGATAAGGGCAGTCATGATATAAACCTGGCTACATTCCCACAAAACAATACAGTTAGCCTATCCTTTTCTGCCTTAAACCTGGGTCCTTGCCTCCCTTCCTTACCAATAAGTGTCCTTTGTGACTTTTTTCCCAGTATAGAGCACTTTTGTCTGAATTAAAAAGCTATTCCTTTCTCTTCAATGATTTCTTAATGAAGTCTGGGAACTCCATCTGCTGCCTCTTGGTTGGCAGAAACTGCTTTTGTTGTTATCGTGACATTTTTTTGAGCCAGACCTCTTTCTAAAGTTATCAAACCATCCTTTGCTGGCATTAAATTCTCGAACATTAGACCCTTCACCTTTCCTTTGCTTTCAGTTGTTACATATTAACTTCACTTTTTCTCAAATCATATTAGAGCCTATAGGCATGCCTTTCTTATAGCAATGCTGCACCACATAAAAGCTGCATTTTCTATATGATAAACAGGTATTCACAAAAAGTGCAAAGTTTTTATAAATGCTGGTGTAGCTGCAGTAAAATTCAGCTTCATGAATTTCCTTTTTTTTATATAATGGTCCTTATGCTGAATTCATTTATCCTGAAATAGTCGGCAACTGCAGCTACGGACAATCTATGGTACATCTCAAGCAATTAAACTTTTTCTTATAATGGCATGACTTTGCTCCTTAGGACCATTTCCAGCATCACTTGTGGCACTTCATATGTGTCCCATGGTGTTAGTCAAGGTTTACAGTATTGAATTCAACATGATGAAAAGTACACAAGAACTGGGAGAGATTACTTTTTGCTGAAATAAGCAATTAACTGGAGAGGCAAACTGCTCACATGGAGAAGATTATTAGCATCACCTGGCATTTTAAGTGGATACCCACAACACCTGAGCTCACCACAATAGCAACAGGAGGTGGCTAAAAAATTATTTCAGTCATACAGTATTACTGCAGTTAATTTTATGCAGTTATAATTTAATACTGCATCATTATGTTCGTTTACATTTCTCTAAATTGGGAATGGCGCCATGTATCATCTATGTTGTGTGTGTAAGTTTTGATAAAATTTACATTTTTATAATAAATTTGTATATCTTCTGTAGTAGTAAATGATAACAGACAAATATATACATGCATTTTATGCATTTGTGACATACCTAACTTTTTCTTAATCTTTTAAAATTTCCAGGCTACATGGTTCATCTATGAGTTTTTCTTAAATTGTTGCAAATCTCAAAAAATATTTCTAATATATTTATTGAAAAACATCTGTGTGTAAGGAGATCTGCACAGTTCAAACTAATGTTGATGAAGGGTCAACTGTATATACGTGTGTACGTGTGTGTTTGTGTGTGTGTGTATAGCATTTGCTGATTTCCATGGTGTAAATATTCTAACCATGGCTGATTTTCTGGTTTTAAGCTACCATTGTGACTTTTCTGTAAGCAGAGTTAAGAAGAGATGGTACAATCAGCTCTTCTTAGCTGGTGTGAGTTAATTCTAGCTCACCACTAGAAACTTGCCTCTTTTTCTCACATCCCACATCCAGTTCAGGAGTAAATATTAACAAATCCGGTTGGCTCTGCCTGTAAACCATATACAGAATCCCACCACTTCTTAGCCCCTCTGCTGCGCCCACTCGTGTTCCAGTCACCATCTTCTCGCATCAGGAGTTTTGCAATGATCTCCTAACTGATCTCCTTTGACTCTGAAGTCTGTCTGTGCTGAGCCAGAGGGATCTTTCTAAAACATAAATAATGCCATTTCTCTGCTCTCTGCTCAGTACCTTCCAGTAGCTTCTACCTCATTGAGGTAGGTAAAGGCCCTCAGATAGTACTCCATTCCAGCTTTGTTTTTCTTATCATCTTTTAACACAGTAATTTACTGATTCACCACCTGTTTATCTGCTTTTTCTGTTTGTAATGTGGGCTCCGTAAGGCCACACATTTCTGTCCTTTGTGTCTCAATTTCCAGGTACCAGAAGAGTGAACAGACATATAGTAAGCATTCAATAAATCACTGTTAAATGAATGAATAAATTAATAAGCGAATCCTACCCTTCGACTGCTTTAACTTTGGATGCTCCTCATTTGCTGTCCTCCTGATTTCTGAGTCTAACCTGCTCCTAACCATGGTGCCTTCTGCCTCACTACTGACCGGGATCACTGTCCTTCATTGCTCTACACCCCACACTTCACGCATCAGGCCCTGACAACCTCCCCTCCCCCAACACACACACACACACACACACACACACACAGTTCTTACCCACTTCCAGTTCTGCCAGTTTGGGTCTACCTCATAGCCAGCTACAACCTGGCATAACACATAAAATGCTCCTTTTAGGCTGACTCCCAGCATCTTAAAATTTTAAAAACCTGCCCAAAATGAATAATCATGTAACCTGTTTGCTCATATATATCTGACACTACTGAGACCACTAAACTCAAGTCGTTTAGATGATGATTACACTTCTCACATATTAAGTAGC
This sequence comes from Propithecus coquereli, assembly GCF_000956105.1. NCBI lineage: Eukaryota > Metazoa > Chordata > Mammalia > Primates > Indriidae > Propithecus > Propithecus coquereli. Next base: position 3,639,697 of record NW_012155062.1, on the reverse strand, counting down.
GTATAATCTAAGTAGAACCTAAGTGCTCATCATCACCTGGTGCAAGACCATAAAGGGTAATTACTGGGCAAGTAAATTACCAGAGTGTTGATAACATTTATTGAGCTCCTACTGTACGTGGGGTACTTGGTCTGCTTCTTCTCTTTTTGCACCTTTCCATGTCTGCTTTTATCAACTTGGAGCAAGGGTTTGGATTTCTGAAGTAGCCTTCCAATCAGAATCCTCCTTTTCACCATTTTCCCTTTCGATACTATTTACCAAAAGGGAAAATTTTATAGTCACCCTGACTTTTAAAAGGATTTTAAAACACTCCAGATTTCTCTCATCGTACTTAATAAAATCCAAATTTTTATCAGTATCCAATGATAATATTTACCATCCGTCAGGTGCTTACTATTTTCAAGCCTTGTTTGAATGTTTTATATAATCCTATTCAGTGTTCTCAACAATCCTATGAGGTGGGAAAGGGAGACATGAAGAGGTTAAATGATTTGCTCAGTGTCGTGAATTTCGTAAGTGGTGGCGCTGGGGTTTGAACCCAGCCCCAACCACTCTGCCATCCTGTCCTCTGAATGAGCGAGCTGGCCAAGGGAACTGCACCAACCTGCCTCCTGCCATGCCCTCTACCTGCAGTTCACTGCACTGTAGACACACTCACTTTCTGCTCCTAAAATATAGAAAACCTAATTCTCTTCCTCAGCAAGGCTTTCCTAACCACACAATCTAAAGTTAAATCCTCTCTCTCATAGCATCTAGTGCTTTTCTTTCATAAGATTAATCACAATTTATGAATTTACTTGTTTATGCAGTCATTCTCTTTCCCCACTACTATCATGTCTATTTTCTTCAAAACAGCCTACACCCAGAACTTGCTGGTTTTTCATAAACATTTACTGAATCTATTCCTGAATTTAGTGTCATTTAATCTTCACTACAAACCCTGAGGAAGTACTACTCTTAATTGACAAAGATAGCAAATAACTTGCCCAAGGTCAAAGAGCTTGTAAGTGGTGAATCCTGGATTAGAATGCCAACCTTTCTGGTTCCAGAACACCAGCAAGCTATGCTCTTCCAAAGGTGCTCAGGATTTGAAGACCCTAAACAAGGAGATTACTAACGCAGCTGGCAGATGGACTCAATAATCTTCTATATAATTATCTGCAAATTTGTAAACCTTGCTCCCTACCCAAGCTTCTTTTTAGAGGGAAGACTGAATGACCGAATGGAGCCTCATCTTGGGGGCTGCACGGAGCAAATCACAGTGCAGGGAGGCAGCTAATTGCTCAACCTGATTGCAACTGCTAATCACAGTCATAGGGAAAAAAGTGTTGGGAATTAATTAGGCAAGGACCTTCTGAACAGCAGCAGGAAGCCTCCAAGTGACCTTTATTTACAGTCAGTTAAACAGAAGTGTGACTAAAAATGCCAGAGAGCAAATCAGATTATTAATATTGATTGCTTAAAGAAAATGAATAATTTAGAAGCCAAGTCAGAATAAATACCCAGTGACAGAGATGAAAGAGCACAGCATACCACATTTCTAACATTCATCCGTCATGCAGCAGTGTCCCCTGCTCGGAAATTGAGAATTTTCACCCTCACAAAGCACAATTAGTTTCATGACCCAGCATGATTGCCACCAGGAACTGTTCGCATTCAGCCAAGCGTGGGGGAAATGCAGGGTGTTAAACTAGAGCTTTTGTCAACACTTTGCATGGTAAACTAATTACAAGTTCATGGAAGGTCTCCTTTCAATTTTTATCAATAAAACATCAACCAAAAGAGGTTATGTTGCATTTTCTGTACTTATAGAGCAAAGCTCAAGGGTTTCAGTTTTTGATGACAATATATCTTTTGTGGTAAGTATACTACAGAAGTTTTCAATGCAAAGCATAGAGGTTTCAGATTGCTTATTAGTAAATATTTTCAGAGGTTGTCTCCAACTTCCAATAAAAGTTGTCTTTCATATACTGGAGTCAGTTTTACACCACACTTCACCAGCAACACGCCTCCGTCTTTATTTGGTGATAAGATAGATACAGAGAGCTTATTTATAGCAAGATCTTGAATAGATTCTTTTCAATTACATAGTTGTCTTTAATCAGTGATTTTTGACATTTTTGAGCCATGTTGAAAGTTTAAGTTATACTTTAAGTTGTACTCTCTTCTACCTGGAAATACTAATTAAATTTCGTAGTGGGGAGTTATTGCAATAATTATGTTTTTGGCCAATAGATATTAATAGTTGTGCTGAAATGGAAACATTTCAGAACAACCATACTGGTGGAAAATCCAGGCATATTTACTTTGGAGAGGATTCAGAGAAATTAAGCTCTGTTACTATCAGATTAATGTGGCAAATTAACTAGCCATGTACAAGACAACCACAATTTCTATATAACCATAAACATAATTTGTAAACCAATCAATAAAGCAAGTCAAATCACTCATTTTCTCTATCCAGTATAGGCATTAGCATTCATTTATGCCTATACAAATTTCTGTCATTCATATTATTTCTCAAATGTAGGTATTAGCATTATCTATACACATATAAAAGAAATACTGAGGTGAAATGTTTTCCATTTCTACACAGTGAACAGAACTAAATTGCCACCCCCCCCTTTAAACACAATTGTTTAAATAAAGTATGTCCTCTTAATGCTCTGCAGTAGGATACCAAAATGTATATCTCTGCGGTTGGGAAGAAACCAAATGTAAGCCTCAGCCAGGGTTGAGATTTCCTTTCACGTGTGTACTATTGTCATGCATTGGTCTCAGTCTGTTGTCTACGAACTTTGGCAAATACAGCCCAGCTAATTGGTCTGACCAACCCTAGATGAGACCCAAGACTAGCACACTTACATTCTTCTGGTCAAAAAAGATAGGCACTAAAGAAAGGTAGGAAGTCTGCACCAAGCATGACTGCAGTCTTCCGATCTGGCTGGCTATCGATTTAAACATTGAGGGAGTAGCTTTCGAACGTGAATGAATTGTCACTTCTCTGTTACAGACGGAAGTTCACAATAACATTAGTCCAATTCTAAAAAAAACCCTGATTGATTGATTATTTCACAGTAACAGGAATTACTAATGTTTTTGACCTAAGGGAACAATAAAAGGTCATGTGGCTATGCTTCTCTCTTATATGGACCTACAGGTCCATATAACGAGGTCAAAAAAAAAGGTCATATAAGAATCAGATTTCTCAGTCCTCTATGATCAAGCACATGCATCCATATGCCAACACGGAAAATTTATAATCTTCTGATAGAAGAATTCTCTTTCATTTGGAATGTTGCAGGGAAGTAGAGACCAACAAGAGCTTTGTCATTGCCCCACAAATTTGAAAAATATCATCATTATTTATAGGCTGTGATATACTATTTCTAGGATCTCTTCCTAAATGTTTTAAATTAGCTTGCTGTTTTTCAAAAAACATGCAAAATTGATGCTCAAAGGAAATGCAAAAACAACAACAAAAAAATGCAGAGAGCTTTAATTAAGTGCTAGCATAAAGCCTTAATCACATTTAGTGTTAAAGTAGTTCAGTTTTTATTGAGGTATACTAAATGATTCAGGTAGCTGGCAGGTGGGTCACAACAAGTCATTAGATTGTAAAAGGATTTTATAGGCTCTTGTTTGCATCTAGATACCAGCACACTGACTGTGGCAACCATTCTTCCCCAAAGCAATTTTCATTTTCAAAAAAACCAATCTCATTTAGATTCCAGAAGCCTACCTAAAATGGGACTAGACCATGGCTAGAAAGCTGAGCTCACCTTTTCTGATTCTTTTCCTATTTCCAGGCAACAAAATGAATCAGGTTCTTTAGAAAGGCAATAATGTGCAAATGTGCATCTTTTAATACAAGAAAGCTATCATTAAATATGTGCCTGTATAGCAGTCTTAGATGTCTTCCAGAGGGTGGTGATTTTCACATTAATTGTATATCATTTATAATGAGGACGCCTGGCTTTACATGCAGACGTGCCCTACTCCTTCCCATTATGGAAAGCAAGTAATACAACTGCAATAATTCCTGGTACCAGATTATAAAAGCAGCATCTTTAGAATTTGTAAATGTGATGTTTTTATTTTATCCCTTTGTTTATACACAGATTAAAACATGATCCCTCATGGCTGCAGCCTATAATTGAATAGAGTGTACGGAGGCTGCCATAGAGAGATGAAGCAATGCTTGAATGACTTGGGAACACAGTCGACACCTGAGGAATAAATTCTCTCCTTGATCTTTCACCGTGGCCTTGAATTTTCTGATATATTGAGAAGACACAATAAAAATGGTATTTTTTAATGAGCAAAGAAATGTAGCCAACACTGTTACCTGCCACAGAAAAGAAAGATTTTTCAGTATGACTTGATGGATTGGGGTGGGGGGGATGTTTTTCATACAATTAATTTCATCTTAATTTGCTTAGCTTTCTGTTGAAGATCATCAGATAGAAAATGCAATATGTTTCTTTGTCTTTTTTATCTCCCTGAAGTCTCAGCATAATTTAGAACTAGGGAAAAGTGATTCTTTTGCATTTTGCATGCAAGTCACAATTTCCTTATTGGGTTCCAAGAGATCCCTGGTCTCCAACCTCCGGTACTCAGCTGCCACTGCATATGTTGCTGCTGCAAACTAAAACTTGCAGAAATAATCATTCCCTATGTTTTTAAGAGTCTGTGTTTAAAGCACTACTTGACACGTCTCATCTCTTTAGGGAGCTTGAATTTGTATTGTAAAACAGCAGAGCCAATAAAAATCCAAGATTTTTTTTTCTGTTCAATATTGACTATTATGAACAATGCTTTGAATCATCACTAATAATTAGAACCACTCTTTAGCCTGAGGCATTGTATGTACTTTAGTTTCTAGAATGCAAAACACACATATAAATTAATACAGTATGGTGAATTTAAAATATGGACACTTTCTCATGTATATGCTATTTAATATAAATATTTTGTATTCACACTCAAAATTAGCACCACTTATGTTTAAAAGCTTAGAGGCTTTATTGATTTTTTTCCTTGTATGATATTGCTACCGATTATTTCTAGCACTTTTTCAAATAAAAAGTCAAAAGTAGAAAAGTAATATTTATAAGTGTTTTACTAGCATATAGAATATGTACTATAATAGTTATTATGATTCAAGGGATATCTGAGGTACCTCCATATATATAGGCAGAGATAGCCCCAAGCTTAAATTTCCATGGCTTCTACTTCCATTATTAGAAATAAATAAGATGGTAAAAATACATCCTCCAACCAAGATTTTCCAAAGGTAACAAGGAGAAAGAACTCTTTGGACACAGCCATGGTCTCCACAAATTTTAAAGTTAGGATGCTGATATATTTTTCAAAATAAAAGGCTTTGTTATCAGCATCCCTGAGATATAAAATTAAAAATATATGTTAATAGAAAATAATCTGGGCAGAGTTAATTGATAGCCTCCAAAGCAAATTATCATTTAGAGTTTCCTATCCTTTTCTTTCAAAAAACTTCTTCATAAATAAGGATATTAAGGCAATTTTCCCAAAAGGCCCAAGTAGGTTTTATGGGGTTTTTTATTTTCTTTTCAATTTTGTTTTCCCATTTTGGACTCCTAGATTGTTAAACAGAAATGGGAAATATTTCTAAATGAAAAATTGTTCTAAGTGTGGCTTTAATCCAATAATCATTACCAGATGAATTTTTTTTTAATTTTAAAGGTTTTTGTTTCAATGTTAGAAGAATAATGAAAATAAATTATATTTGAATATTTCAATGTTTTTGTAAATAATATTTATGTTGAAATTTGAATGCAAAGTGAAGAGAATTTAAAGTAGAATGGATTTCAGTAATTATAGAGTCTCCTTAGTTAAGTTTTAATCGGTGTGAAAGAAGATCTTCTATGCTTTGTGGCTTCATTGCATTCAGATGATGTCAGCAGATTCTAAAGCAGGAAAGTAGATACATGTTCCTTTGATGTTTTTTTTAAGAAAGTTGGAAGTGCGTCTCACAGGCAGGACACATTTCTCCTTGCCTGCTTAATAGCCCCTAGAGACACAGTAAGTGACCAGAATATCTACATTTGATTGTTATATAACCAATCAATTTCTGAATAATTCAATGATTTAATTTTTTTCTTACTAGAATGATTATAAATGTGACCCATATAAAATAATTAAAAAAAAAAACCTGTCATTAATTGCTTAGAGGTGAAGAAAGCTATGCAAATTTATCCTGATTAGGTGCTCTGCTACCACACTGGCCCTAGAAATTCATACGGGCCACATTTACCATGTTACAATCTACTTTTTGTCCACAGCTGATTGTCAATAAATTCATCTTCCTTTACCAAGTCCACTGGACACCAAAATGATTTTAATTACAATGCTTACTAGGTTTGGCTGGGTTGATATACTTTTATGAAATAATTCCTTTAATTTTCTGTTTAACTATCTTAAGTTCTAGAAAACAGTGTGAAAACCAGAAAAGAGCATGTTTAGAATACCAGGCCCAGCAAATCAGCACTACCTAAGTTTTACATAGACTTAATCATGCTGGATGAAGATTACAGCTCGAAATGACAAAAGTCATTTACAGATTGAGAGCATTGTTTACCATTATTTAGCACAGGTGAGAAAAATCCTGTATATGACCATGTGTTTACCCCGATTGAGGTTGTATCAGAACTGTGTCTATGACCTTTACAAATAATTTAACTTGAGGGGGAAATATGTTTTAAGAGCCAGTGGACTGATTGCTTATTGTGAGAATAAACATGAGAAATAACGGGAACTGGGTATTAGTTCTACAGGTAACCAGAAGAAAAGGTAACTAGGGGAGAAGCCTGGGATCTACAGCCTGTGGGGTGACAGCACCCACTGGACTTGACTGGTCACTTGTGAGAAGTTAGAGACCAGAAACCAAGACCACCCTTGGACTTGCTGGCATTTAGATTTGGGTAGCTGAGGGAAAAATGGCTTATGAACAGAAATAGGGGAACCAGAGAAATAATTTTTGGATATTATAATGAGTTCAGCTTGGAATCTTTTTAGTTCATCTGAACTTCCAAGTAAAAATGTCTACATGAGAGGTGGAAAGAGCTGATGGCTTAAAGATGTTGAAGCTGAGGATACAAATGGGGAGGTCATCCATATTTATGTCTGTGTGTGTATAATATATATACACAGTGATTAAAAATAAGAAATAAACATAGAATAAAAGAAAAATTACCCAGAATCCTGCTACCCAGAAATAATCAAATAATATAATACATTTTTCAATCTTTTTACTATAAACACAGACATACATGAATATGCTCTTTCAGTAATAGCACTGACTTGCATGCGTAACTATTTTGTTTTGGAAACTGGTAAGAGGACACCTAAGTTGTTTTAGTGTTGACATTGTTCCAAAGCACTAGAGTTTGTCACCTTGTGATTGCCATCAAATTGCAGTAATAGCACCTAGGAGGGAACATATATAGACCAGGAAAATATCCTTACAAATTTAAATACATAAGTGCTAGTAAATAGGGTTTTTAATAACATCCTGAATTAAAGAGAATTTGATGGAAAAAATGTAATTCAGAAACATCTCTGTATTTCTTAGGTTAATACATCACATCAAAATTGTCCTACTTATTCCCTTCCACTCTCTTCATGCTTGCTTCTCTTCAGTTTCGGACATGATTTCAGCCAAATTAAAACAAATGCTTATTATGATGATCACATAATTGTTCAGCAAATCAAAGTCTTTTCTTATATTAAGTAAAGGAGAGCTTGCTCTGAGTTGGTACACATCACAATTATGATAGTCTCATTTGGACCTGTGATAACAGTTTTAGGCATTACAGCCTCAAATTGCTAAGTTTCAGAGGCTTGAAACAGAATTACCATTCCCTGTTATGCCTTCGTGTAAGCACACAAGAAGTGAAAAAAAAAAAAATCACTCATGGAAGAAAATTACATGCAAATAGAAGGCATGAAAAAATTGCCTTAATATGTGCTGCAATGACATAGTCTAGAAATACAAAGAACAGTGGGTGTGTGCCTCTCAAGTCTCCAGTGAGAAAACATCCAAAAGTTCACAAAGCTCAATTGTTTTCCCAAAATGTCTGATTAAGAAAATCAATTAAATATGCAAATGGGCCCGGTGGAGAAATTACTTCATTTCATTGGAACAGGAGGAGAAAATGGTAATAAACCCATTTTTTTCCTATTGCTTTACCCTTCCACATAACTCTAAGAGACAGGAAGGGAGAGAGAGAGAGAGAGAAAGACAGAAAAAATAAATAGGAAGATGTCTGAAAGATGCCCACAGGTCTCTCCACCTGGTTAAGCCTCAGATACCAGTTTTGAAATGCAAACTTCCTCCTCACAGAATTCTGATCTTTTATGTATAGCTTCTGGGCAGACTTTTACTCTCCTGGGCTACCATCTTGTTTTCGGGTCCTGGTGTCCCAAGACTAGCTTCTAAGTAGGATATGATGTCTCCAATTCTTTCTTTAGAGATCTGGAAAATAGACTGAAACTTTTCTTTTTTTCAGTTTCAGTTTTTATGCTAACGGTGGCCAGAGAGAGAAGTAGCAATGACACTGACCAAAACAAACATAAATTACAGTGTTTCCAGAAATTTCCCAACTTGGTCCTGGTAATTATCTCAGATACCCAGAGACTCTTGCCAATATCTTTAGAATTAATTTAATGAAATTTTCCTTTTCTTCAGTCTCCAAATCTTCTCTAGATGTTAAAGAGTACTATGTTATTTCAAATCTAATTGCTTCAACAGAAGGGCCTAACCAATCACATGGTATGAGAATAATTGTGCATGCACAGACCCTTCTTATAAGCCTGATTTTATGAGGATGATTTGCATTTCTGAAGATTAAAAACTAAAAACTCTGTCAACTCTTAAGTGTCTTCTACTCTATAGGCTCAAGGTCATAGTACTGCATTTCTTGCCATGAATGCTCTGAACCAGCTAAAATAGATACTATGAACTAGAGACTTTCTGAATTTCAATCCTAGCTTCACCAGATCCTGCATGGGTGAGTTATTTAACCTCACTCTGCCTTCAGGTACCATCTGTCAAATAGGAATAATAATATTTCCCACCTCATAAGGAAGCTGTGAGGATTCTATAAGTTAATAAATTGAAAGGGCCCACAAACATGCCTTTCACATCGTAAGCTTTGCATAATTATAATCATTGACAAAATTTTCCTTGGAACAAAGTTCTGTTTGGCATATGTTGGCATTACAGGATGAATTTTTGGGTCCTCCCAAAATTCATATGAAGTCCTAACCCTCAGTGCTGCAGAACGTGATTGTATTTGGAGAGAGGGTCTTTAAAGAGGTAATTAAGTTAAAATGAGGTCATTAGGATTGGCCCTAATTCAAAAGGCCTGGTGTTGTTAGAAGAGGCGATTAGGACACAGACACAGAAGGAAGTCCATGTGAAAGCACAGGGAGAAGACAGACATCTTCGAGCCAGGGAGGGAGACCTCAGAAGAAACCAACCTGGCTGACACCTCGGTCTCAGACTTCTGGCCTCCAGACTTATGAAAAAATAAATTTCTGTTGCTTAAGCCACTCAGTTGTAGTACTTTGCTATGGCAGCTCTAGCAAACTACTATAATTGGACTTCAAAAATTGAAAATTTCTAATAAAAGTTCTTGTTTGGGCTCTCTTAAAAAGTTAAGACATCTGAGGACAGTGGACTCCTCTTAGCTACATGGAAACCAAGGATGGCAGTTAAATAGTACTGTCCCTTTAGAGAAGGACTGGATTATCCAGGTGACCACAGGGCCATCATTCCCATTTTCTCACCTCCAATCCACTTCACACATTTATGTACCTCCTGGCTCCACTGGTATTTACAGCACCTGATCTGAAGGTGTAGCTCACTTTTGGTGATTATTTATACTGGATCCTGTTCTTCCAAATTTAGCTGGCCAATCCTTGGTGTAGAAGACGACATTCTCCTGCCCTGGAACCATGGAAAGCCTTCATAGGGTTGGCAGCACACCACTGGGGGTTGGGGGGTTGTTCACAAGTAGTGCCTCTGTAATTCTACTTCTTTCTGTCTTTCTCAGGAACCTTATCAAGATGCAGAAGGGTGAGAAGAATAATTATAGGGAACACTTTAAATATCAAGGGTAAAACACACATTTTACAGTTCCCATTGTGTGCATGTGTCTGTGTGTGTATGTGTATGTGTGTGTGTGTGTTGTGACTCCATGGTTGAGAATTGTTTCCAACAGGATAGAAACCATTTTCAATCTTTAAACAAATTCAGGTATCATGAAGCCATAGCCTTCATTTTCCTGATTCTGACTGGAAACCCATCCACTTTTCCATCTGTGCACATTGCCACCTCATTCTTAAAAGCACCGTCATGTCTAAGATGCCAATAGAAGGCCCTGTCTGATGTGACCAGCCACTGAAGCTCTGTAGTCATCCCCTGCTGAGCTCTCTGTAATGAGGACAATTCCTGCTTGGAGGCATTTCTTTTCATGGCTTGCAGCTACCACTAGAAGTATGGTTTATGTCTGCTGCCGGCTGGTCAAAGAAATACTGTCAGTTTTTTAATAACAAGCTGTACGCACTTGCAAGTCAAAGGGAGAGAGGAGGAAAAGGAGCATGCCCAAAGTTATTTCTATAGGCAAGCTCCAAAGTATTCTGAGGTTAATGCTGCCTAATTAATGACAGCACCAAATGAAGCCAAAAGCGTGAAGTCTGCAAATGCCTAATAATGAGGGCTAGATGGATATACCCCACTTTCTATGTGTGTTTGTAGGTCTGGCTGCAAAATGTAATTGAGGTAAATGGGGTTTTCTACTTATTCTTTAATTTACTAGTGAGAGAGTGTTTGGTATTCTCCTTTCTTACCTCAAAGAACCTCAATTAATTGTAGTGGATCTTACACCTGGTAGTGTCACCGCTATAATCTGTGACATAGAAATCTTTGCAGGGCATTTACAGGAGGGAGAGACACAGACATGCCATACATTCAGGGCACATTTATCTCTTTGCAGTTAGAACTGATGGGCCCTAACTGTTGGGGTGGGATGGGGGGGGCTGTTGTTTTCATCTCTTCAAGTTTGTGAAAACTAAGGCTTTCCATTCTTTTTTTTTAAACGCTCAAATCCAAATCATTTTTTTAAGTACCATGACCCTTTAATGAAAACAACCAATAAGATAGGATCTGAAAAAGACAGATTTTAGGAACAAAGGAATTTTTTTTGCCCTGTGCTTTGTTTTCCCAGTCTTGAATTAATCACAGCTGTCTTTCCCCAGCAAAGGGGTTTTTTTTTTTAATCTAGCATGCTTTAAATTAAAACACAACAACAACAAAGGGAGCAATCTGATGTTCTTCAAGCTCCCAGAGCCCTTTCACAGAAAAGACGGAAGCATCCATTCCATGCAGCTAAGAATCCAGCTTTTCATTCTATCTTGCCTGTGTTCACATAAACTTTCCTTTGCATTTCAGAAGCCTTATGGAAAGATTCCTGTGGCTGACCCAGGAGTAGTGGTGAATTTCTACATCAAGTGACTATTGATGAGCTGCAAAGTTCAGTGAACAGGAAAATTCTGCTCCTTTTATTGCCAATGTGACAGGTTACTTTATTACCATGCCTTTCACAGCAATTTAACAGTTACCCTGGTAACGGATTCAGTGAGGTAATGGGATCACAGGCGTCGGAGCAGAGGCAGGCTGGCCATCTGCTGGCTGCTGCTCCGAAGGCTGTCTGCCTGGAGGAGCCCGACAGTCACGGGGCCTGCATGGCAATGAGCAGGTGAAACCGCAGGCCTGCCCTATTTAGCTGTACTCTGGTGATTTGTCTTTCTAATTCTATTGAAATAATAATCAGGATTTGTTTCTGATTAATTAACTAACCTTTTGGTAAAAAGATTAGATAACGAAATTGCTGCCTATTCAGAGATAATGAGATTTTTATTACTCTGTCAAAAGAAAAAAGTACATTTATGTGTCACCAGCCGCTGTGTCAAGAGGGAAAAAAAAAAAAGATTTCAGTCTTTGTCAGATGTGTGTATTCCTCAACAGATGAAGGGTGCGCTCAGCGCTGTAGGAACTCCGGGTCTCGTCTGAAGCCTTTAGGAGGAGTTTTTAAAGCAGCAAACAAAGTAATAAACACATTTAGGCCAATAGGCTTTTGGGGAGGGTGCTAATTTGTTTTAAAATGCCTCCTAATGGAAAAGAAACGCTTGGGAGTCTGAGGAACTTGCCTGTACTGTGTGGGTGTATTTATGTAAGTGCGAGAGTGTGAAGAAAGCAGTAAAATCTCTGAGCGAGGCTTTAAATGACAGATGCAGGGAGGCTGCTTTTCCTCCACACTGCAGACCCGTCTCTGGCAGTGCGTTTGTCTTCGCTGGGGCAGTGGGAAGGGGAAATCATCCGAGCTTAGCAGGCGGGGAGGTCACCTGCGACTGTCACAGGTAGCTTGCCTTAGGAAATGAATTATTCTAACTGGCTCAGTCAAAAGGGAAGAGGCCCTTCTCCTGTTTCACTCCAAGACACACAGCCGGTCGATTTAACCTTTTCTCAGAAGAAGTCACAGCTCAATCCTTTGTTGGGGGGACTTTCATTTTCTCACTCCTCTGTGGCTTCTTCAATGTTGTGAAGCCCAAATA
>NW_012155062.1:3605933-3626990 GCF_000956105.1 Propithecus coquereli | reverse complement strand
TGTATATATATATATGTATGTATATATCAACCCCAGGAAAAGCACTCCCCTTGGATAAAGAGATGCCAAATGAGTCAAATAGGCTGTGTGCGCCAGTCAGCATCGTAGGGAACAAAGCGTGCTCTATTTCCAAATAAAATTTCACAGAGCTGCAATATTGTTTTAATTACGAAAACCTGAGGAGGAAACACAGTGCCTGTCTCTTCATGCAAAGCACTGAAAGCGGCGGAGGGGGCGGGCCAGGCGGCGGGCTGGGCCCCAGCTGAGCATTTCGTTAAAGTGTATTTGTTAAAGTGTATTTTCAGAGTCAATGAGACACTTGTGTTTCTTGTGATATCCGGTGGCCTTGGCTGCCTCAGTTTGTGTGTGTATGAACATGAAAAGACTTCAAGTTCTAAATATGGAAGTTTCTATTCTGAATTTCATATGGTTCACAGAGAAGTTGAAACAGACCAAAAACTAATGTGTGTGTGTGTGTGTGTGTGTGTGTGTGTGTGTGTATACATATATATATGAAGGGGATCAGATGTGAACATTCCAGAGCCCACTTTCCCGTCCTTCCTTCATGCTCAGTCCCTGCACCTCCAAAGGCAAGCTAACAGGCTCCCTTTCTGATAACAGATGCTTGACAAAGAGAAATAAGACATTAAAATCGAGAAGGCTGCTGCGGCGGGAGGGGGCGGGGTGTTCTGAAGTTCATTGCCAATAGCTTGTTACAGGAACTTGCTCTCCTTGGCTCAAGACCAAGGAAGGGAAAGAACAGGGCGGGGGCGGGAGCCTTTGTCTTCAAACTCCCAGTGAAATATAGGGTTAATATTAGCAATTATTATTAAAATTAGCCAAATGTTATTAAATGATCTTTACAGAAGAATAAGTATAGTTTTCCCTTTGGCAGACAATGACATCTGCAGCTCTACATTTTCATGAAATGACTGTACTTAACAAAAACATTACTTCATTTTCATGGTATTTCTTTTGTGCCTAGGAGCAACCCTGTAATTGTTCACTTCAATTACAACATTACTATTTTAAACCGAAACCCATTTTATCTGCATGCCAGCTTTTTATTTGTTTTACCAACTATATCTATTTCCATTACTGCAAGGCTGATGGTTTGTCTCAAGAGGAAATCAAATCCATTAATTCAGAAATTTCAAGCCCGACTAGCTCTGCCATAAGCAGCATTTCTTATGCTAATAGCAAATGTGCTGAGACTGAAAGGAACTGACATGGCCCTGTTTTTTATCATAACTTAAGCATTTATGTAAGAAGGCAAATCTAATAGTACTAGGAAACTGTAAGTGTTATTATACATAATTCACTTTCCTGAGATGTGGACAGAGCTCTGGTTTGTGTAGCCATGGTTTAAATCAGGCTGCCATGAGACTTGAACTCACCTGACTTTTCCTATTTAGCCAACATATTGCTTCACAACGGATACATCTAGCATGAAACTAGATTTGTGTGTGTGCGTGTATATTTTATTCTCAACTTTTTTTCCCCTTCTGTCAATGCAGGAAAAAAAATTCATTTTGTATTCAGGCGATGTCCAAAACTTATCCCTATAACAGTACTAGCCTGAGACAAAACCAGCCCTTTCTATTTCATTTTTAATGCACTCCATTTGGGTCCTATCACATGGTTTGTGTTCAATTAGATAGCTTGACTCGATAAAATCTGACTCTGACCCAGAAAAAAAAAGAGAGAGAGACTGCTCCTGAGTCCTGAATAAGCTTTTGCAGGCACTGTGACCTGTTTATGTCAATGGTAAAGTGTAAGAGATTCCTATCACAGAACCACATCATCTTCTGGGATCTAAAAAATACAGAAAGCACTCAAGGACCCTGGCCCTCCTTTGTCACTGCAAAGCCCTTCAGTGCTGTAAATCAGTCCTCATTGGGAGCTCTTATACACCAGCCGTCACCGATAAGCTTTGGAGAAGTAGACAAGGCTTTTAGGAATTGCTGAACCGTGAAGTTGACCTGCTTAGGGTTTTGTTGTAGGCTATTAAATCCAGGATGGCCATTTTAAGATGATTCTGCTTTCTTTTTCCCTTGGCCTGGTTAAGCAACTCTACCCCCACCTCATTATTTGGCATTATTTAAAAAAAAAATCAGAGTGGAGTAACCTGCTGCTTATGAATACTACCTTCACACATCAGTTAATGAGAGTGACTTATGCTGACGTAGTTTACAGGCTCAAGCAACTTGATGCTAATTTTGCAGCTAAGAAAAGATTTACTAACTGTACATACCACTCTGCTATTGTTGGCATGGGTACCAGGATTCTTTTCTCCAAAAACAAACTCTAAATCTTTTGTAAACATGCATTATTTGGTTAACACATTGTAAATGGATCCCAGTTGTGCAGCACGAGCACTCTTCACTATTATGTAAACAATTATTCACTGAAAGGCTTGCTTTAAATTGTAAATGAATATATTTCAGCTGTAATGTTGCTTTCAGACCTGCCCAGTGGTATAAATCTGGTCATTTGTTTTTTGCACTCTGCCTATTACTAACCAGTTAGAAATGTGCTGATTATTTGCACAAGCCTTTCACACTGCGGGCACAGTTAAATTGCTGTTTTATTTTTCCTGTGTTTGATGAGTGTTAACAAGAGCGCCATTTGAGGAAACCCAAACCAAAACACAGCTCTTTAATTGGGGTTGGGGGTGTCTGGGAAAAGCCACCCGGTGAGTAATTTCACCGTTTAATGTTTGAAAGTTCATCCACCTCACCATAGGACTTATGACAAGATTAATTAAAGGGAGTTGACAAAAATTTAGAGCCTTGCTCAGCCAACCTGAATAGCTTGAAATATGGCGCATCCAGTTATTGGAGAGTAGATCACTGGGTGCAGGGTCCAATTCCCAACACTCTCTTTTAAACTTCTGCTATTGCCAAACAGCTCCATGATGGGATTAGGCAATTTCATATTCAGCATCCCTCAAAGAAAGCACCCTTTGGAGAAGAAAATGATGAAATGATCTCATTGGGCACGTGGGACTTCTTTGCAGGGCACGCCCAGTAGCTGATGAAAGTTCCGGCCAACTCAGAGAGCCTTGTCTTGTTATTTTTCCCAAACAGTCAATTATTCATTTTTAAAGTTTCCCTACCCCTTGTAGTTTAATAGGGTTTCAGTAATGTGCTGATCTGCAACACTTTGGAGATAGAAATACTGTGACCTCAGATGGCCTCACTGGTGCAAACTAGAAGGAGTGTAGCTTTAGCTCCATTGCTGGAACTACGAAACTGTATGTGCACCTTAGACCTTAGACCGAGCCAAGGATAATGGGAAAGCCCCAGGGTCTAGGCCTGGATTTGCCTCTGACTCTGGATGCTCATTTAACCTCTGTGAGCTTTATCTGTAACACAGCAGCGTTGGGCATCACAATCATTATTGGTCCTTCCCAAACTAAAATCCTAGGATGCCTGTGGTGCATACTCTTAACTGCTCTTTTACATCCATAAATAAATACGGGAGGAAGACTCAGAAGTTAAAACATATGGTATTTAGTAGCTAAAAATATGAAGCTCTTTATTTCCATGTTGGATATTAAAAAGGAAATCTGTAGTTTTCTTGTCACCACAAATTCTGTAGAGTTATTGTAGAATAGGTACACTTCCTTCAGTGACTATTCTTGGCAGCCTAAATGACTATATTGTCATTGCAGAGAACACATAAGCAAGACACTGTAGATCTACAATGGTGCGTAATTGTATTATTTCCAATTTGTCTAATATACTTTCTCCTATAGTGATCAGGATTCATGCTAGCTTTTTCTTCCAGACAGCCTACTTATTCAGATACTCTACTTTACATATTAAATTCAATTTAGATGAAAGAATGAAAGTAATGTGCACATCAATGTATACCTGTGAAAATAAAGATAGAAGTCGTTTTGGTCTCCCCTGCAACTTTCTCTTCTCTAGAAGCCTATGTGAGTTATCACTCATGACAAATTGAGATCATAAGCCTTGAGTACAAAAATCCCATTTAAGAACAATCATTATCAGTTTCTTAAGGTGGCCAACAGAGGATTTATTCAGTTCTTTTGCTCTGCTAAGCACAATTTTCTAAATAAGGAACAGCATGCTCCTGCAGCATTTCTCTTACCTACTCTATATGTTCTACATGCAGTTCCACACAGCAAATGGAAAAATGTTTGAATTACATGTTTTAGTTAGAAAAACACTTGAAATTTTTTTTAATTGTCTGTAATAGTCCTGAGTCCTAGTAGTTGGGTTATTTTACATTTCAGATGTTAGACCAAATTGAAGTATTAACAGCGCCTTCTTTTATCAGCTTCCCCATCTGCCCTGCCTTTCATCCAGTGCTTTTGAGAAAAATACATATTTCACTGCTCACAGCTCTACCGTTTGCTTTGCCCATTCTGACCTTGTCCAGACAGACAACTGTGCTATGATCACTACTTTTTAACTCTCCACTTTATAACACAATGTCCAGGAACACTCCAGCTAAGAGAAGGAACCACTTATTCAGGCCAAATGTGTAGAATATTGATAAAGTCAATTCAGAGCTGACATGTGTATAGAGCAGCTCACCATGACCTTAGAAACACATTAAGGATGGACAGGTGTTTCTGGTCTTTATTGCGGTCTTGGCTATTTAGATGAGGACAGACTTGGTCTGACTAATTTTTGCTATCAGATTTAAACTTTCATGTTTATTACAATAAATGGTCACTTAAATACCTGAATGAGTTCAAGTAAGTTTTGACATCAGTATGCTGAATGAGTCCAAAAAATTCAAATAGTCTAGCTCTGCTTGAGTCAAGACTTTCCTGCTGTTGTCAATTAGCCAACATAATCTAGTTAGAAATTATTCTGAGCATTTTCCTGAGCAGACAGAATTCCCTTGCTGTGACTTATATCTTATAGCATGTGCAAGTATTTAAAGAATCTTTAAAATAAAGGTCATGCAGCATTGGTTGATATGTTTCTCTTCAATATGTAAACTCTAAATTCTTTGAGGGTAAGAAATGTATCTTTCTCAACTTTCCAATCTGAGTTCCTAGCACAGTGCCTCACATTTAGTAAATATTCAATAAATGTTTGTTGACCTAAATAATTGTGGCATCCTGAATACTCATTCTTTAAGATTGTAGAGAAACAAGTCATGTAATCATCAATGTGTACAGTTTACACATATAGGAAAATATTCGTTCCTACTTACAGAATGTCCTGTTTGCAAATTCACTTAATACTAGACATGGGTTTAGAGGTAGATATGTCATTCATATTGCAAAAATGGAGATTTCCCTAAAATGCAGTTAAATTAATACAGCTGATAGAGTTAAACCAATATGCCAGGGGTAGAAGGAAAGATTATAAGGTACAAACAAAAAAATGAATCTAGGTATTTAGATTTAGGTGAGTCCTAGTCTTGAAAATGTCTTTCTATCATTACATATTTAGAATGGGAAGGGTTTTTGTTTGTTTTGTTTTTTGTTTTTTTTTGCAAAAACGTGTAGCTGCACTTTCTTCTGCTTTTAGATCCATTGGCGCAGGAACGTATATTGGACAATCGCTCATTTAAAAAGTTTAGTAATAGGAAGGAAATAATTTATTTAGTATTCATTGTCATATAACATATTGTACTCTTCTTCAATATGTATTTTTAATAAAGATAATAAAGCTATTTTGAAAAAGAAAATTGAATATACCATTTTTTCAAATGCAGTATGATGTCATACCCAGACAAAAGAAATCAGGAAATCTACCCTGCAGATGGATGCTACAACGTCACTGAGTTCTGAAGGATAAGGAAATTTAGCCTGGAGGAAGGAAGGAAGGTTCATTTCAGGCAAAGGAAAGAGGAGGATATGTTGCTATATAGCTTTGAGTTTAAATCATATCATGTTAGATAGGCCTTCCGGAACTATAATACAAATGTGATTTATATTTTATAGAAACTTAATTAATAATTTAGGAAAATTCCCTACCTCTTCTCTCAAAAATGTATTTACTTTTTTAAAATGGAAATTTGAGATTTATCATGAAATGGCTAATAATGGCTCGACTTGACCTCAGTAATTTTAACTTCTAAAAACATTTATCTTGTTTATTTGCTCATCTATCCAACAAAATTTTTTTTGAATCTACATAAAACTTTCCTAAGACCTATGATAGCACCTGTGAAAGGCTGAAAAAAACAAATGTGGCCTCATGCTGTCATGGAGCTTATAAATCTTTGTGGCCATCTTCTCCTCAATTATCACGAATAGTGAATGTGTCTAGAAGAAAATTTCTAAGAAGTGGATTACTCATATATTACTTTTTGGGGTTTGATTTCTTCATAACAAATCACCATGAAACTTAGCATCTTAAAAATAGTAAAAATTACTTATTATCTCCCAATTTCTGTGGTTCAGAAATTTTGGAACAGCTTAGCTGGACTGTTCTGGCGGAAGGTCTCTCATAAAGCTGTAGTCAGATTTTGGCTGAGCTGTAATCTTTAGAAGGTTAGGCCAGGCTAGAGGATCTGTTTCCAAGGTCACTCAGACACATGGCTGTTGGTGAGAGGCCTCGGCTCCTTGTTACTTGTCCACACAGCTGCATAAGTGAGCCCATGACACAGCACTGGCTTCCCCTAGAGCGAATGATCCAACAAAGCAAGTTGGAAGGTGTGACTCTGACCTAGCCTCAGAAAACACACATGAACCCATCCGCAGTATCCTACTGACAGGCCTCGATTCAAAGTGAGTGCATGAATACTAGGAGGTGAAAAGCACTGGAGGCCCCTTTGGAGGCTGTCTACCACAACTATGAAGCCTTTGTTTAGAAAATCTCCACATCTCCGAATCTAGTTTGTAACTAAGTCATGAGTTCAAAGTTCTAATTTAGTTCAGTAATAAGTTGCAGTTGACATTTCTTTTACTCAGAGGAAAGAATCTACAAGTTTATGGAACAAATTTTTAGGGAGTGCTGGAATTTTTATTTCTTTGTTTACAACTAAATAATCTTCCCTAGTATTAATACATTGAAACCGTTATTCTCAATCAGAGCCGTGGCCTGGAGTCATCTTTCACTCCGCTCTCTGTGAAACATAAGCGTCCCAATAGAGCGCTGGAACAGAATTATATGAACGATGGCATGTTTTTCCCAAACAGTGAAAATTCTGAGTCACTTGAGGAATCGTTTCAGCTTTTGTATGCGAGGAATTAAAATTCTGAGTAAGATTTCAATTTTTCAAAATTTCTATTGCCAAAAAAAGTTCAAAGTCCTGATCTAATTCAAAATCTTACCAAATGAAAGAATTCTTGACACAACATCCCTTACAGATGGTCAACAGGTAGTAGGACTACTGTACGTGACAGGGGGCTCGCTTCCTCATGGGAAACAGTGAATTCGTATACAGTAGAAAGCCAAAATCATCAGCTCGCTGAAACTTCCACCCAAAGATTTCAACTGTGCCTTCTGGAGCAATGTAAAATGGGTTGGTCCCCTTTTCTGCATGATAGCTCTCCACATAGCTGAAGAGAGCTGTCATTTCTTGCCTTTATAAACAAGTAATAAATTAACTATAAATTGATATTCTAACTATACGACATATTATTTAAATCCCCTGGGGCCACATTCTGTTTTCCTAGTTGCAAGTCTTCATTGTTTATTCAAAGATACTGTTTAATTCAAAATTTTTCTTCTTTTTCCTTAGGTCAAATTAGTGAGATTTTATTAAATGCAAAAGCAAATACTTGTAAAATTTCTCAGAGATTGTGAATTGGATTTAACAGCCCTCTAGAAATATGAAGCTTAATTGAAGCAAATTCCTTTTCTACCTTCATGTCTATTTCCCTGCAGAAGAACTTCAAGCTCAGATCGCAAATTCTAATTGCAACTGCTTTCTATCTGGTTGATGGTAATCTTTGGGTTTACTTGCAGTCAGTGATGAGATTACTTAATCTCAAGAGTCCTATTTTCCTTTTTGCCTGCGGCCTTCCTTGTGTTAATTAGGTGTAAGGAGAGAGGAAGAATTCAGGAGCAACTTCCTCTCATTAAGTGCACTACAGCAATAATGATGTAATAACACCCTTCATTGCTGGGTTGCCATATTTCAAAGGAATCCCTAGTGCACCAGAGAGAGTTCATAGATCTAATTCTCAGCCATAAAGCTACCAGGGAAAAACTTGACTTTTATTGAGAGTTTGCTCAATATCATTATTCTTGGGGATTAACTACTTTTGAAAATTTTCTTACTGTTGGTAGCTGGTTTGTTGTCTTTTCTGCAACCTCCCTACATAAAAATACCTGTCTTATGATAGCAATATTTCCATCTGGCTCTGTTGTATTCCTTTGATCTCATGCCACATGGAAAGATTTTTCTCTTTCTCCGTATTCATCAACAATTAAGATGGTTAAGCCAGGCTTTCTGGAGAGTTTTATCAATGCCAATAGTTTGCCCTGTCATTGCACACAATGGTAGCAATTGCTGCATTTTTTAAGCGCCCTGTTGTATCAAAGTCCTCAAAATTATGTTGAAAAAGTAGTATCCTTGTTTATATAATATAAATAGCATTTTGTAACTACTAAAACCAGTGATTTGTGCAGGGTCAAGAACAAGGTAAACATACCTCATCTCTGTATATTTATGCCCTGTTAACTTTCTCCTAGATTTATTCAGGATAAGACAAAGCTGAAGCAACTGCACTCTTGAAGTAATAGAAGAAATGGCCTTGCCACAGAGCTAAGTGAAATCAATTCTCACCTCAGGTGTGAATGCTCTGGGTTTAAAATGTGAACAATTAAAAACTCATGCTAAAACAGACTGTTCATTAAATTTATAGAGCCCTGCTATGTCAGTAGGTGAAAAGTCAGACTGTGAGAATTTTGACAACTAATTTAAGACTTTGGAGATTAGGCTTAGTAGGGAAATTAAAACTAAAATCTGATTCTCATTGCTACTTTTATTGCATATTTCTAATTTAAAAGTCATTAAAGAAGATGGTATATTTCATTATCATAAGAACTCATTGAGTACCATAAACCATTCATTTCCAGGAAAATTAGAGACATTTCTCTGCATGTCTTTTGTGTGCAAGTAAACTTTGAACTGTTTGGGGGCTATTTCTATGTTGGGAGAAATGGACTTCATGGGGATTAAATGGCCTTATTGGCTTTCCTTTGGGTTACAGCTGAAGAAAGATGTTCTAAGGAAATCAAAGGAATGAAATAATACCACATGATCTCTCCCTTCGTAAGATCAAAAATTAGTTTTAAAGATAATGTTATCCCAGTTAAATGGCATATTACATCATTGCCTCAAGACATTATGATCTTGATAAATCTATATACATGATTGTCAAAGAGAAAAAGACAATGCTAAGCACTCTAAATACTCTAAATAATGTTTAAATAATCAGTGGGAATAATGGTACCTCAAGGCTGCATAAAAAATGATTATCAGACAATTATAATGTATTTGACATGTTTAAAGCACTATATAATACTCAAAATGGTCTCTTGTCTATATTATCCAACTTTTAGTGGAACATTTGGAAGTTACTAAAATTATGTGTAATCTCTATTTTACAGATGACTAAACTAAAATAGAAACTTAATGACAGTAATGGATCTAGATTACAGGTTGATTAATGATTCATTTTGTGTACCTACCATTTTCCCCTCTGAATCCCCCCAGGATTCTGTGACACTTTGTTAGGAAAAAGAGTAGATCTCTCTGGATAAAAATCTCTGTGGTTATATTTCCGTTTATTATATACACAGTAATAAATCATTGTAAGGCTGGTATACAAATACCAAAGATTTATCAACCTAACTAGGGTAATTTTGAGAGTGAAAGGGAATGCTACTAATTATGCTAGAACCTTGTACTGTCATCCTAAATATGAGTAGAGATTGGAAAAATGTTGACCAGAATATGTTTTGAGGATATTTCCTTCTGTTTTGTTTGTTTAGTTTTGCCAGAAGAGAGAGAGTCCTTTTCTTCGGTGTATGAACTTTTGTTTGTTTGGTTTTTGTTTTTGTCAGGGTAAGAGGTGGTTGAGGAGAGTAATTTCACTGTTAACCAAGACAGGGCATTTGTTCCCTCTTTATTTCTTAATATCTCTGCAAATATTATTCGGGTTAGTCAGCCATTTTCAGTTAAATATTATAAAAGATAATCATAGGGCAAAGTTTCCATCCCCAGAGGTTTTCCAGGATATGAATGCATGTGGTATATACTTGCACATATGTATTTTCTTGTCTTAAGCAGATAGGTTGGAATAATGGAAATGACTACTGTATAATTTTTTAAACACTCAAATGCTGCATAAATATCTTTAAATCCTTATTAAAATTTAATTTTGGAACAACGAGATTTAGAATCTCAAAAAAAAAACTGGATATACCAGAAGTTAAAGAAATTAAAGAGTCATTTAGGGAATTTCAAAATACAACACAAGGCTTCAACAACATGCTAAACTAAGCAGAAGAAAGAATCTCAGATCTCGAAGACAAGGCTCTCAAACTAACCCAGTCAGTCAAAGATGCAGAAAAAAAGAATAAAGAAGAATAAACAATCACTCAGAGAAATATGAGACTATGTGAAGCGAACCATTACATGAATTATAGGTATCCCTGAGGGAGAAGGAGAAAAAAGCATGGAAAACCTATTCAAGAGAATTGTTGAGGAAAACTTCCCCAGTATCGCCAGAGATTCAGATATGTAAATACAAGATGATCACTGAACATTGGGAATATTCATAACAAACAGGACATCTCCAAGATACACAGTCATAAATTTTGCCAAAGTCAAAATGAAGGAGAAAATTTCACTAGCATCAAGATGAGAGCAACAACTAACCTACAAAAGAAAACCTGTCAGGATAAAAGCAGACATCTCAGCAGAGTCCTTACAAGCCAGAGGGCTTGGGGCCCCATTTTTGTTCTTAAACAGAATAATTCTCATCCTAGAATTTTATATCCTGCAAAATTAAGTTTCATAAATGATGGAGAAATAAAAATTTGTCCAGACAAGCAAACACTAAGGGAATCTGTCACTACTAGACCTGACCTACAAGAAATACTCAGAACTGCATTTTACATGGAACAGCACAACAGATATCTAGCAGTGTAAAAAACATCCAAAATTTAAAGCTCACAGCACTTATAAACCAATAGCACAGGAAATAAAACAAAACAAGATATCATGTAACATGATGAACAGAACAGTATTCCACATATCAATACTAACACTGAACATAAACAGTCTTAATTCCCTACTTAAAAGACATAGAAAGGCTGAATGTATAAAAAAGAAAAGCATACTCCAAGTATACTCTGTCTCCAAGCAACACATCTAACTCACAAGCACTTGCACAGACTCAAGGTAAAGGGATGGAAAAAAATATTCCACACTAATGGAAACCAAAAGTGAGCAGGCGTAGCAATTCTCATATCAGATGAAAATTGACTTTAAATCAGCAATGGTAAAAAAAGATAAAGATGATCATTATATAATGGTAAAGGGAGTAATTCAATTAGAAGACATAATAATCCTAAATATATACATACCTAACACAGGAGCTTGCAGATTCATAAAGCAAATTCTACTACATCTAAACAAAGAGATAAACAGTAGCATCGTAATTGTTGAGGACTTCAACACTCCATTGACAGAACTAGACAGATCACTGAAGCAAAAAATCAATAAGAAACATTGGACTCAAACGAGACTCTGGAACAAAGAGACCTAACAGATACAGATATTTATAGAACATTCTACCCAAAAACTACTGAATATATATTCTTCTTATCAGCACATGGGAAATTCTCCAACATTGATCATATCTTAGGCTACAAAACAAGTCTCAGAAAATTCAGAAAAACTGAAATCATTCCATATATCTTCTCAGACTATTGTGGAATAAAACTAGAAATGAATTCCAAGATAAACACACAAATCTACACAAAGTCATGGGAATTAAACCACCTGCTGCTGAACAATCCTTGGGTCAATGATGAAACTAAGATGGAAATAAAAAGAATTCTTAAACTGAATGACAAAGGGGACAGCAGCTATCAAAATCTATGGGATACAGTAAAAGTGGTAAAAACTTTCCTTAAGAGGAAACTTCATAGCCTTGAATTTCTACATCAAAAAGACATAAAAATCACAAATTAACAACCTAATATCACATCTCAAGGAACTGGAAAAAGAAGAGCAAACCAAACCCAAGGCCAGCAGAAGAAAAGAAATAATGAAGCTCAGAGTCGAACTAGGAAAAAAGAAACCAAAAAATAGTACAAAGGATCAATGAGACAAAAACTTGGTTCTTTGAAAAGATTAACAAAATCGACAGACCACTAGCTATGTTAACCAGAAATAAAAGAGAAAGAACTCAAATAAGCTCAATCAGCAATGAAAATGGAGACATTATAACTGAAACCACAGAAATACATAATATCATCCATGAATACTACTGAAACCTTTACTCTCACAAACCAGAAAACAGAAGAAAGGGATACATTCCTGGAAACACACAACCTCCCAAGCCTGAATCAGGAAGAAATAGTTCTCCTTAATATATCAATAATGAGCAATGAGATTGAAGCAGTAATAAATGATCTCCAAACAACAACAAAAAAAAGCCCAGGAGCAGGTGGATTCACAGCTGAATTCTACCAGACCTACAAAAAGAACTGGCACCTATCCTACAGAGATTATTCCATAACATCCAGAAAGAGGGAATCCACCCTGACTCATTCTATTAAGCCAGTATCACCTTGATAACAAAGCCAGGATAGGACACCACAAAAATAGAAAACTACAGACCAATATCTCTTATGAACATAGATGCAAAAATCCTCAGTAAAATACTAGCAAATTGAATCCAACAGCACATCAAAAAATAATTCAGTATGATAAAGTGGGTTTCATCCCAGGGATGCAAGCAAGGATGGTTCGACTTAGGTAAATTAATAAATGTGACTCACCACATAAACAGAAGCAAAAACAAAGACCATAGATGCAGAAAAAGTATTTGATAAAATCCCTCAACAAACTAGGCATAGAAAGAACATACCTCAAAATAATAAAAGCCATATATGACAAATGCACAGACAACATCATACTGAATGGGGAAAAGTTGAAATGTATGTAAAACTGTAGCATTTCTATTTACTAATAACAGTCAATCTGAGAGTCACATAAAGGACTCAATACCATTTACAATAGCTACAAAGAAAATAAAATACCTAGGAATATACTTAACTAAGGAGGTGAAAGATCTCTACAAGGAAGACTATAAAACAGTGATGAAAATAATCATAGATGACACAAACAAATGAAAAAAACATCTCATGCACATGGATTGGTAGAATCAACATTGTTAAAAAGTTCATCCTGCCCCAAGTGATTTACAAATTTACACAATCTCCATTTAATCTCCATTAAAATATCAATGTCAGATTTCATAAACCTAGAAAAATAATTATATGCTTCATTTGGAACCAAAAAAGAGCCTGAATAGCCAAAGCATTCTTAAGTAAAAAAAACAAATCTGGAGGCATCACATTATCAGACTTCCAGTTATACTACAAGGCTATAATGACTAAAACAGCATGGTACTGGTATAAAAGTAGAGACATAGACCAATGGAACAGAATAGGGAGCCCGGAAATAATACCATAACCTACAACCAATTCATCTTTGACAAAGCAGGCAACAACATACACTGGAGAAAGGAAGCCCTATTCAATAAATGCTACAGGAAAAACTGGACAACCACATGCAGAATAATGAAACAGGACACCTATATCTTGCCATATATAAAAATTAATTCAAGATGGAGAAAATACTTAAATATAAGGCAAAAAACCACAAAAATTCTAGATGAAAACATAGTAAAAACTCTTTTAGAGATTGGCCTAGGCAAAGAATTTATGACTAAGACCCCAAAGGCAAATACAGCAACAACAAAGATGAATAAATGTGACAATTAAATTAAAAGCTTCTGCACAGCAAAGTATATAATCAACAAAGTAAATAGACAATCTACAGAATGAGAGAAAATATTTGCAAACTATACATCTGTCAAAGGGCTGATGTCTAGAATCTACAAAGAACCCAAATCAGCAAGAAAAGAAAATGAACAACCCCAATAAAAAGTGGGAAAAGACATGAACAGAAGATTTTCAAAAGAATATAGACAAATGGCCAATAAATATATGAAAAAATGTTCAACATCACTAATCATCAGTGAAATGTATATTAAAACTGCGATGAGATACCACTTTACCCCTGTTAGAATGGCCATTAATAAAATGTCAACAAACAATAGATGCTGGCATGGATGCAGAGAAAAAGGAATGTTTATGCACTGTTGGGGGGACTGTAAAATAGTACAATCTCTGTGGAAAACAGTATGGAGATTCCTCAAAGAATTAAATGTAGATGTACCATTCGACCCAGCAATCCCACTACTGTGTATCTACTCAGAGGAAAATAAGATACCCGCACTTGAAATTTTCTTACAGCACAATTCAGAGTTGCAAAGATATGGAAGCAACCTAATTGCAATATGAATTCATGAGTGGATTAAGAAAATGTGGTGTACGTATGTGTGTGTGTGTGTGTGTGTGTGTATGTGTGTGTGTGTGTGTACATACACACCCCTCAGCCATAAAAAGGAATGAAATGAAGTCCTTTGTAGTAACTTGGACGGAACTGGTGACCATTATCCTAAGCAAAGTTTCTCAGGAATGGGGAAACAAACACCACATGTACTCTCTAATGATTGGGAGCTAAGTGAAGGGAACACATGGGCACAAAGAGATGTAAAGGTCACTGGAAATCAAGAAGGGGAGGGGGTGGAGGGATGAGGAGTAAAAACTTACCTTTCATGTATACTGGACACTAACGTGGTGATAGGCACACTAAAATGCCCAACTTATGCATTATATACAAGGTATCCATGCAACCAAAGCATTTGTACCTCCTTAATATTTTGAAATAAAAAAATCATTTAAATCTAAGGCATGTTGTCGGGGGAAGGGTATTTCATAGAAATGGGATACCTATGTAAAAAGACTCATCATTATTTTTTAAGTGGCCACCATTTTTCAAAAATAATGGAAGAATTTGAGGTGATCATATTTTAGAATTTGGAAATAAAAATTTTGAGTAGAAAATAAATAGATAAATTGGGTCTTCTCAATCTAGATATGAAAAAATACTCAAGAAATTTAGGGAGACAAACTACTGTGTTTCTGCTTCCTCCAAAGACTCCAAAGTATTATTAATATATAATAGTTTTATTAGAAGAGAATCACATAACTAAAATAGGGAATCTTTCAAAGCACTGAGTTTTAAACAATTGTTAAATTCAGGTTACAAATATAGTTAAAGGCATCCCATACTCTTCGTGATAGAGACCAAGACCAGCCATTGTTGACCTGTTTGGCTCTAGCAAAGCCTCCCTCATTGGGCCATTGACAGTTCATGTCAGGACACTAAATTACTGTGTTATGCCCCACTCATGCCTCGCTCATGCCTCGCTCATATGCCTCACTCACATGCCTTACTCACATTCATAAAATAAAAATACACTAGTTGCCATTTAAAATTGCTTACCATGTTCCAGAGCGTGACGTAAGAGATTATCTCAGCTACTCTTCACAAGACCTGAAAAAGTAGAAATGAAAACTTTCCCTATTTTACAAATAAAAAAACTGAGACTAGCAAAGTCAAGTTCCCTGATCAAGGTTGTACATTTCACATTTGCTGAACTAAAAGCCAAGCTTAGGCCTCTCTACCCTAAGCCTATGCTCTGAGCCACCATTTACAGTTATAGCATAGTGGTATCTTTCATCTGCATTTGTAAACAGGTTAATCCCCCAATAAATATGGACCTGTAGGTAGAGAGCCCCACTTGTCTCTTCCTTCAATAGTTTCATTAAAAACCTGTTCATTATGACTGTGGAACTGCACTTTGTACTTTAGTTTTCTCATGTACCAAATGAAACAATGCCTAAGGTTCCTACCCATTCCATAATTCTGTGATTCTTTGATCAATTATCAGTAAGCCATTTGCATTAAGTAGGATGTAATTGGATATCCCGGTGACTTTAAAGGACAAACAAAGAAGATTTAAACAGGCAGATTCAAAAGAAACCAAGGTAATACTTGTAATTTCAAGCAGCTCTTTTTATTCTTATTCATCCCAAATCACTCCTTACTTTTTTAATGCACCAACTTTGTCTTTCTCTCATCCCATAGTAATAGAACCAATATGATTCCATTTGGCCTTGCTTCCTCTTCCCCACGTTTTCCCACCTTCTAAAACCAAACTGCCTTTCAATGATCAAAACACCTCATGCCTCACCTTAGGAGATTCCATACATCCTCCTAGGGAGGCACGTCACCTTCTCCCATCCGATGAGAACCTCAGAGACAACCTACTGAGTTACCCTACCAGCCAAAAAGTGTTTGCTGGGCTTAACTCACTGGAGTTTGTTTTAAACAAAATTACATGTTGTCATGGAACTTCAAATTAAAATAATGAAATCCCACCTCAGAACCACCAGACTAAAATTTTTAAAGTACTAGAGAGGATATCTGGCACCAAAGACTGTTACAGAGGTGAGTGTAACCTGGTACAACCACATAAGAGAGCAATCGATCAAAATACCAGAAACTTTAGGCTATGCATGGCCTAACAGCAATTTCACTATCACACGTGTGCACCCAGATAAAGTCATAAAATTCTCATTGTAGCATCCTGGTAATACAGAAAAACTACAAGTAACTTAAATATCCATCATCAGGAGAGCAGATATATGAATTATCATAGATACAGACAGTGGAATGCTATTATTTTTAGTTCATTTTGTGCTGCTATAACAGAATATCACAGACGAAATAATTGATAATGAGCAAAAATGTATTTCTCACAGTCTGGGAAGTCCAACATCAAGAGACTGGCACCTTCTGAGGGTTTTCTCACCGTGTCCTCACATGGCAGAAGGCAGAAGGGCAAAGAGAGGGCAAGAGATACAGCAAGAGGGGGCCCAACTCATCCTTCTGTAACAAACTCATTCCCTCCCTGATAACAACATTGATCCATTGGTAAGGGCAGGGACCTCATGACCTCAACACCTTTTAAAGGTCCTACCTCCCAACACCTCCACACTGGGGATCAAATTTCCAACACATGAACTTTGGGGGACACATTCAAACCAAAGTAGCTATTCATTAGTCAATCTGAATGAACCAGAGCTATGTGTAACAACATGAGCAAATCTAAAAAGATAATAATGAGGGCAACAAAGGTACGTTGCAGAATGCTACATACTGTTGGAAGTCATTTGCACAGTTTAAAGATATGCGAAATCAGAGCATATTTTGTTTATGGATATATAATTCAAAAACTTATACAAAGTTCTTAGAGGATAATAATAAGATTGAGAAAACTGCCACTTCTGAGAAAAAAGTGACTTGATTCATAAGCAGAGAGGTTTAATTATGTCTACTTTCCCTAATTCTTAAGTGAGTAATGTATACATGGTTATTTGTTACATTATTTTTGTACTTTTTTGCATGACTTTATTTTATAATAATGGAAATATATATATTTTTATTTTCTAAATACAAAATTATGAGATTCAATGTATTTTTCAAATTACACATAGTTTTCTGCCTAGACTTATTTGATATGTACTCAATAAGAATGAGAATTATTGCTTTACCAATCCACACTATTAACTTAATTATCCAGCAGCATTTTAAGTGCCAACTTGAGCTTAAACAATTGCTGAATTATGGTGGTGACCACCATGTCCACTCCCACCTCTAGGAGAGCCCAGACTTGCTGGGAAATAGTAAAGGCCGGGAGGGAGAGCATTTTAATTAGCTGCTTGCTAGATTGTGCCAAACCTCAACAAATTTACCCTCTGCTCAGGCCTGCTGCTGAGAAGGAAGGAAGGAAGGAAGGGAGGGAGGGAAAGAGAGAGAGAGAGGAAGAGAGAGAAAGAAAAAAGAGAGAGAGAGAAAGGAAGGAAGGAGGAAAGAAAGAAGAAATAAAGAAAAGAAAGAAAGAGAAAGAAAATGAAAGAAAAAAAGAGAAAGGTGGGGGGGAGGAAAGAAGGAAGGAGAAAGAAAGAAAGCTGGTCAGCAGCCCCCAGAGCTCTCAAGCATACCATCTCGAGATAACCATTTTTTGTGTCCAAACTGCTTCCCAAACTGTCACTCAAAGTAAAATTAAGGAAGCAATGTGTAACTCAGTCTCCAATCACTCTTTGTTTGTGAGTTTTCTCAGTGAAAGGCCATTAAAGTAAGGTTGGGTTTCCATTGCCTAGATAACAAGAACCATTTTATACATAGTTTGGCCTCCACTGAGACTTTGAATTCCATTTCCTAAGAGTGCTACAATGCCCTTAGTCCCCTCACTCTTGTGGTCAAATAATGTCTATCATCCCATATTTCTATAAGTATTCTCTACTGAAGAACTCACTGACTTTTTTTCTCTGGACCTTATTAACTTAACTCCACTAATTGACATCTCCAAGCAAACCCCAATACATTTCCTACCCTGCCCCACCCTACTTCAGCCACACATTCTATTACCACATCCTCTGTTTTTGCCTTCAAATGAGTCATCCCTTCATTAGCTTAGCTGATTTTACCTCCTTCACTCAGGCACTGCCTTGTCCAACCACATGTGGGCAGGAGCTCCAATTCATTACCTACACCACCTCTTTTTCACTGTTGTCCATCCTTCTCTTCTCTTTCTCTTCCCTGGATGGGACTCCAGGAGCCATCACTGAAATTCTTTATTTGCAAATACCCTCAATCCTCTGCCCTCTCTCTCTCCATCGCACTCACTTAGCAAACAGCAACTCTAGTCAAACTCAGACATCTGCTTTTTCTATGACTGAATCCAAGCAACTAAATATTGCTGGAGAAAAATCACAGAACTGGTTGGCTACAGTCACTTTATATATAACACATAAACTTCAAACAGCATTCAACACTAACTTTGACCCTACTATATTTTTCCAGTAAGTTTTTATTCTCATTTCCAAAGTGACTATTTCATATTTTTTCTCTATAATTCTTAAGTGTATTATCCCTTCCACCTCCCCTTCACATTACTCACAACTTAAAATCTTGCCCCATACCTAATTGAGAAAAGAAAACCAATAAAATTTAAATTTACTAATGATCCAGCGAACATATCTACAAACTCACATGCACCTGTACCCATATGCTCTATCTTCCCTCCTGTTAAAAAGATAGACAGATTCCTGTCTCTATTAACAGCCAATGTACTCAGTTGTGCTGTATATCACTTCCTATCTTGTCTTCTCAACGACTTTGCTCCTGTGGCGTATTAGTTATCTATTGTCGCGTAACGAATTATTCTGAAACACAGCAGCTAAAACAACAATCATTTATTATCTCACAGTTTCTGAGGGTCAAGAACACAAGAGGAGCTTAGTGGGATAAATCTGGGAAGATCTCTCACAAGTTTGCAATCAAGCCATCAGCTGGGACTGTGGTCATAGCACTGGCAGGCTGGGGCTGGAGGACCCACTTCCAAGCTCATTCGCATGGTTCTTGGTGTTCCTCAGTGGTGGCCTCTGTTCTCAGGTCCCCACCACTTGGGCTTCCCCACAGGGCTGCCCATAATATGGCAGCTTGCTTCCCCAGAACAAGTAATGAGAGAGAGAAGTCAAGTGGGAGCTGTAGTCTATCACAACCTAATTTCAGAAGTGTCCACCTCACCTGTAATCTTGGTCACACAGACAAACCATGACACAACTGGGGCGGGGCCTACACAAGGTCATGAGTACCAAGAAGAGAGATCACTGGAGTTATCTTGAGGACAGCACCACACACAGTTACCCCTGTATAGCTGAAATTGAAAATATCTCCCTTCCTATTGGAGCATTCCTGTCAGCATGCAAAGTTACTGCTACCAAAAAGGAAAACTTCAATGGCCTCAGTTCCCCTCCATCTACCGCCTAATTTGCCAACTCTCACTGCCAAACTGTTTGCAGAACTTGCTGATATCCACTGTCACTGTACTATAGCAGTCCATTCATTGCCCGTTCTCCTCATCTGCTTCCTTGCCACATCACCCCTTTAAAATAGTTCTCATCAAAATCAGCAGTGATTTTATGTTGCCTAATCTAAAGTCCCATAATCTGCCTTCAGCTTACTGTAGCTGCCAACATCATTTAAAAATATCGTTCTGCTCATATTTTGCAATTTAAATGAAATGTAAATTAATTAAACTAATTAATTAAAATTAGTTTTAATTAAACTAAATACAAGGGTGAATTTTGCTTTTTTTTATTTCAGCATATTATGGGGGTACAAATGTTTAGGCTACGTATATTGCCCTTGCCCCGTTTCCCCCCCTAGTTAGAGCTTCAAGCGTGTCCATCCCCCAGATGGTGCATATCGCACTCATTATGTATGTATATACCCATTCCCTCCTTCCCCCTTCCATCTGCCCGACACCTGATGAAGTACTATATGTGCACTTAAGTGTTGATCGGTAGAACCAATTTGCTGGTGAGTACATGTGGTGCTTATTTTTCCATTCTTGGGATACTTCACTTAGGAGAATGGGTTCCAGCTCTATCCAGGAAAATACAAGAGGTGCTATATCACTATTGTTTCTTATAGCTGAATAGTATTCCATGGTATACATATACCACATTTTTTATTAATCCACTCATGTATTGATGGGCACTTGGGTTGTCTCCACATCTTTGCAATTGTGAATGGTGCTGCTATAAACATTCGAGTGCAACTGTCTTTTTTATAGAATGTCTTTTGTTCTTTTGGGTAGATGCCCAGTAATGGGATTACTGGATCAAATGGTAGATCTACTTGTATCTCTTTGAGGTATCTCCATATTGCTTTCCACAGAGGTTGCACTAGTTTGCAGTCCCACCAGCAGTGTATGAGTGTTCCTATCTCTTTGCATCCACGCCAACATTTATTGTTTATTGACTTTTTGATAAAGGCCATTCTCACTGGAGATAAGTGATATTTCATTGTTGTTTTGATTTGCATTTC